>NC_056522.1:367083162-367171901 GCF_019175285.1 Sceloporus undulatus | reverse complement strand
TGGATTTGGCTGTAAAGGTTTCCTTTCCTTTCTTAGTCATATTTTTTATATATTAATTTTTATTAGATTTTAAAAAACATATAAAAGAGAATAATTAATCACACAGTCATACTATCACATATAATAAAGGACATATATTAAATACAACACTAAATAAAAATAATAACAAACAATGAATACAAAGACAAGCATATTACTCACATTCACCATCCGCTACTTCCAATCTACCAGACTAGCTTTTATTTATATCTCATTCATTTTAGATTAACTATTAATAGATAGTATTGTTCTACTTATTGTTCTACTTATACTTGTCCTTATGAACCTTTTTTAGTCATATTCATAGTCAGAACTTTGGTTTTATCTTTATTAATTTTAAAACTTTCCCAAACCTCTTCTATTGGCCTAGAAGCAGAGTTATACTGTCAACTGGTTGTGCAAGATATAGAAGAAGATCATCCGCAGAGGCTTTGTTTTAAATCATAGCCTTTCACTCTAATGCCTTTGATGTTGATATCCTCTCTAATAGAGCAACATAACCATTCCAAAACAAAGATAAAAAGCAGTGGCGAGAGATGGCAGCCTTGCCTAGTTCCTCTACAGATTTCACAGGATATGGTTCTCTCTCCATTTACGATAATCCGTGCGCACTGTTTATCATATATCGCGCCAACCCACTTCTGAAAGTTACCTTCTTCAATTGTCTTCACGACAATTTGCTTCAGAAAATCCCAGCTGATGTTATCGAATGCCTTTTGCACATCAAGAAATATTAGCACCAAGTTTCTATCTGGTTTTCTATAATAGTATACTATAGTATCCAATGGAATACATTGTTTTTTATATGTCTGTTTGGCAAGAAACCACATTGATCGCGATGAATCCAAGTAGACAGAATGTTCTTGATTCTTTTGGTCAGAATATGATCATAGGGTTTATAGTCCTGGGTTAATAAAGAAATCAGCCTATACTTGTTCATTTCACATTGGTCTTTTTTGTTTTGGCTATCAGCACTGTATTAGCATGTCTCCATGACTCCGGTAAATTGTCAATTGCAATCTTGTCCATAATCTCATGTAGAAGTGGAGTAATAATTTCCTCTAGGGCTTTATAATACTCTGTTCTCAGGCCATCAGGGCCTGGGGATTTCAATGTCTTGGGCTCTTTGATTGCCTCTTTTATTTCCAATCTAGATAGCGGCCTATTTAAATCCTCTTTTTGTTCCTTTGAAAATGCAGATATCTTCTTTTTGGTCACAGACTCTACTAATGCCTTCTTGTCCAAACGATCTTCTTTTTAAAGTATCTTAAAAAATCTGTAGAAACAGTCATATATATATATATATATATATATATATATATCTGTATATGTATTTCCATTTCTTACAACTTGTGATATTATCCTTTTCTTTTGTTCTTTTCTCATCTTATTCACTAACCATTTATTAGGTTTGTTTGAATGAACAAATTTTTTTTTGTCTCACGAATTTCATCTTCTTTTCCATATCTTCCACTAGAATTAAAGAGACTTGTTTTTGAATAATCTTCAGCTGCACAATCAGGTTTTTATCTCCAAGTTTTCTTTTGACTAAATTCTCTAACTGATCATCTTGTAATATTGTCAGATTTTGCATTTTTTGTCTTCTATGTTCTACCACACATTTAATAAAAAAGCCTCTCATAACGGCCTTGCTCGCTTCCCATATCATGTTGATATTCATACCTGCCATAATATTTTCGTCGAAGTACTGTTTCAAATTGATCTTTGCTTTTTCCAAGATTTTATTATCTCTTAACAAAGATCCGTCGAGTCTCCACTTGTAGTCTTTCCCCCCTTTTTTTTGATAATCATCTCTACCGGATTATGGTCACAAAATTTTGGGGGGAGTGTTTCCATTTTCTCTATTTTTAAACATATGGACAAAGAAACCAAAAACATATCAATTCTAGAGCATGAATGGTGGCGATTAGAATAAAAAGTGAAATCTTTGGTTTTACCATATTTAGCTCTCCACGCATCCTTTAATTCTAAGGTTTCCATCAAATTAAAAAAGGTCTTAGGAAGTTTCCCTTGGGATGTCTTCCGACCATCTAGTGCTTTTCTGTCTAGGGATGGGTCTAACACCCCATTCCAATCTCCCAGCGTAATGATATTTGTGTGGGGAGCCTCCGCAATCTTATCTAACAGTCTAGAGTAGAATAGAAGTACGAGGTTACCTCTTTTCTATTTAAAAACAAAACAAAATGAAACAAAGGGGTTGTTGTTAATATTATTATCATCATCATGCACCATCGGTGTTTGCTGTTGTTCTTGTTGTTGTATGCCATCAAGTTCTTCCTGACTTATGGTGACCCTAAGGCGAAGTTATCGTGAGGTTTTCTTGGCAGGGTTTTTTCAGAGGGGATTTGCCATTGCCGTCCTCTGAGGCTGAGAGAGTGTGACTTGCCCAAGGTGGGCTTCCATGTCTGAGCCGGGAACTATCAGTGTACATGGCGCTTTACAAAGCAGCAAACAACAACAAAAACAGCCATCTCTGCCAAAAAGTGTACAGTCTAAAACACACACATACCATGCATATGCACTCAGAGGGGAAATAAAAAGTAATACAAATAGAAAACTAATGCAATTCAATGATAAAGCAAGGTACCAAAACTAACGCAATACAGTATAATAAAGAGCAAACTGGCACATACACATGATCAAAATATACAAGATTAAAAAATGATATTAAGCTAGCATCCCAACAGCTTTGGAAAACAAGAAAGTCTTTCATTGGTATTTGAAAGCAGTAAGGGAAGGAGCAGTCCTCAAATGTTCAAGGAGGCAATTCCAGGAGTGTGGAAAACACCTTGGTCGCCTTCTGTAGTTAGTCTTTCATTCTTTTTGGCTACAGTGGATCCTTGTTATATGCTGGGGTTTGGTTCCAAGATCCCTCGTGTATAACAAAATCCGTGTATGCTCAAGTCCCATTAAGTATAATGATGTAGCAAAATGATGTCCCTAATAAAAAATGGAACATCAAGGTAAATTTATACTTTTTTGGAACATTTTCAAACCGTGTATGCTTGAATCCGTGTATAAAAAATCCGTGTATAAGAAGGGCCGACTGTATATGAAATCCACCAGATTAACCCATAGCTGTCATTCAAACACTATCTTTCCCATAGTCCTGTTTAGAAACAGGACGGGCAAATCCGGTCGTCCCAGGAGTTGCTGGATTGCAACTCCCATCAGCCCTAACAAGCATAGTCAGCCCTAGCCAGGAATGATAGGAATTACACTGTGACTGTATGCAGTTCTGGGAACTGTAGTTTTGTGAGACATTGAGCCTTCTCTGTCAGAGAGCTCTGGGGCCACAATAAACTACAATCCCCATTCCCCAGTATTCCCTAGCACTGACCAAGGACAAGCGGTCTCAAACTGGATTATTTCTGCCGGGTGTTTTGGACCTAAGTGGCTGATACAGAATATTAGCCGCTGTGTTCTGTAGTGTACTTCGATGGTGTGTCTGTCCAACCCCTAGATGGACCATGGCAGTTAGAAGTGGTACCAAAGTGGATTATTTCTACAGTGTGGACAAATTAGACTTCCCAGAATTCCACAGCAGTAAGCCATAGCTGTTAAAGTGGGGGTCAAACTGGATTAATTCTGCAGTGCGGGTTGGACCAATGTCCAAAACTGAAACCACGACGCCGTGGGTGGAGCCAGGGCAGTTACAACGGCGTCAAAGTGCCTTAATTCAACACTGTGTGACTTGTTTTCCCTCAAGGTAAAAATAAGCCTCTCTCTCCCCCCCCCTTTTCCCCCCCCCCTCCTTCCTCGGCGCTCGCGCCTCCAACGTTCGCTGCTACGTCACTGCGCCGCCGTCGCTGATTGGCTCCGCGCTCCCTTAAAAGGCAAGGGCCGGGCGCGCGCGGGCTCATTCGGCCCTTGGCGCGGGCTCGAGTCGAATCTTAAGGGAGCGTCTCAACTCTGTCCTTATGTCTGGCACCCGAGCGGCCACGGCGGCTTCCAACGACCGCGCCCCTCACCCGGGGGCAGGGGCTGCTGCTGCTGCTGCTGGCGGTGCTTTGAAGCGGCTGCGGAGCGAGCCTGGCGGCAACCGGGTCACTGTAGTCCTAGGGGCGCAGTGGGGGGACGAAGGGAAAGGGAAGGTGGTGGACCTCCTGGCCACCGAGGCCGACATCATCTGCAGGTGCCAGGTGCGTAGAGGAGGCCGGCCTCTGCTCCGGAGCTCTTTGAGAGGCACAGCTTTGTGGGGTGGCTGCTGTCGTCGTGTGCCTTCAAGCCCTTTCCGGTTTATTGTGACTCTAAGGCGAGCCTATCCTGGGTTTTCTTGGCAAGGTTTGCCATCCTCTGAGGCTGAGAGAGTGTGACTGGGGAAGGCAGGCTATTCACATAGACTAAGTAGACTAAATGAATAATATATATAATGATATTTAATATGTTATAATATATAATAATACATATATATATATATTATATAAAATATTTTATATATAAAACATTTTATATAATATATATTTATTTAGATATTATATAAAATAATAGTATGGACATATATATATAATAGACTAAAATGATAAATAAATAATATAGCGTATAATATTTTATAATACATAATATATAATAATATGAAATATATATGTAATATGTAATATAATAATAAATAAATAGACTAAATAAATAATATATAATAAACAAGCAAATAAATAAACAGACTAAATAAACAAATATTTGTTGTTGTTGTTGCTGTGTGCCTTCAGTTTTCTCCAACTTTTGGCATGCTCTCCTGGGGTTTTTCTTGGCAAGGTTCTCCTTTGGGGTTTTTGCCTTTGCCTTCCCCTGAGACTTGCCCAAGTTCACCCATTGGGTCAGATAATAACACTTGGATCCAGTGCCCATATAAAGGGTAGAAGCGATTTTGGTAGGATATGATGAATGTTAATGGTGTTGGTTGTTTGTTGTGTGCCTTCAAGCCATTTCTGACTTACTCTGAGCCTAAGGCCATGGGGCTTTCATGGCAAGATTTGTCCAGAGGAGGTTTAGCCATTGCCGTTCTTTGGGGCTGAGAGAGTGTGACTGGGAACGCAGATTATTTGTTGTTGCTTCTGTATGTCTTAGTTTTTCTCCAATTTATGTATGGCACCCTGTCATGGTTTTTTCTTGGTAAGTTTCTTCTGAGGGGGGCTGAGGGAGCGTGACTTGCGCAAGCTCACCCAGTGGGTTTCCATGACCAAGCCAGGAATCGAACTCTGGTCTCCAGAGTCATAGTCCAACACAAAGACCATTACACCATGCTGGCTCCCAAGAGGAACAGGGCTGTGTTTGAAAGTTGGCTTTGGAATACAGTAACTGTTTTTGCATGAATGTTTTGTTGTTTTTGTTCTTGTGTGCTTTCAAGTCATTTCCAACTTGTGGCGACTAAGGTGATCCTACTGTCATCAAGAGTATTTAAAGTGGTGTCAAACTGCATTGTTTCTACAGTATAGAGGTACACCCCAAATCTTCTTTAACCTCAATCGGTTTAATGGCCAAGCTGGGAATTTAACCTCCAGTCATAGTCCAACTCTTAAAGCACTATGCCACGCTGGCTCTTATGTAGATACATAATCTAATTAGGTTGAGGCTGTTGTATTTTGGCCACTTCATGAAAAAGCACAACTCATTGGAAAAGACAATAATGCTAGTAAAAAGGTTGAGGGCATAGAAGAGAGGAAGACCTCATGCCAGATGGATGGACTCTAAGGAGGAGGTCACAGGTATGAATTTGCAGAGCAGTGAAGGGGTCTTGTAAATGTCTCATCCATGGGGTCGCCATGAGTCAGGATCAGTTTGAAGGCGGTTAACAAGACGAAATATAATCTTGGAAATGGGATCCAAGTCTCTGCATAAAATTAATTTATTGCAAAAAAAAAAAAAAAAGCCTTTATTACACTCAACAGACCATTAAGGCAACATATTAAATACATATTAACACAATACAGTCAAAGGCATTTGTAGTTAAAGCACTTGCTATCTTATATCATAATATAAAATATCATTTATTAAACAAGTTAGTTGATGTAGGGAATTTATGTTTAAATGTTTCTTATAGCCCTTGTACACATAGCTTGAAGTTAATTTTATACAGAATATTTTTGATAATGTGGTGCATGAAACAATGTTCGGCCTCTGAGGGAGAGAGAAGGCTGGCCCAGTACCATCAGGGGCTGGCCTGAAGAGCGCCTCCCCCCCGAACTGTCACGTTCGGCCCTTGAGGGAAGAGCAGTCTGCCAATACACATGGGGCCTGCCTAAGACGGAGCGCCTCCCTCCCTAACTGTCATCGTTCGGCCGCTGAGGAGAGAGAAGGCTGGCCCTAACCATCAGGCTGGCTGAAGACGGAGGCCCCCCTCCCTAACGGTCAGTCATCGTTCGGCCTCTGAGGGAGAGAGAAGGTGGCCCAGTACCATCAGGGGCTGGCCTGAAGACGGAGGCGCCTCCCTCCCTACTGTCATCGTTCGGCCTCTGAGGGAGAGAGAAGGCTGGGCCCAGTACCATCAGGGGCTGCCAAACGGAGGCGCCTCCCCCCTAACTGTCATCGTTCGGCCTCTGAGGAGAGAAGGCTGGCCAGTACCATCAGGGGCTGGCCTGAAGACGGAGCGCCTCCCTCCCTAACGTCATCGTTCGGCCTCTGAGGGAGAGAAGAGGCTGGCCCAGTACCATCAGGGCTGGCCTGAAGACGAGGCGCCTCCCTCCCTAAGTCCCATCGTTCGGTCCTCTGGGAGAGAGAAGGCTGGCCCAGTAACCATCAGGGCTGGCCGAAGACGGAGGCGCCTCCCTCCCTAACTGTCACGTGTCGGCCTCTGAGGGAAGAGAAGCTGGCCCAGTACCATCAGGGGCTGGCCTGAAAGACGGAGGCCCTCCCTCCCTAACTGTCATCGTTCGGCCTCTGAGGGAGAGAGAAGGCTGGCCCAGTACCATCAGGGCTGGCCTAAGACGGAGGCGCCCTCCCTCCCTAACTGTCCATCGTTCGGCCTCTGAGGGAAGAGAAGCTGGCCCAGTACCATCAGGGGCTGGCCTGAAGAGAGGCCTCCCTCCCTAACTTCATCGTTCGGCCTCTGAGGGAATAGAAGGCTGGCCCAGTACCATCAGGGGCTGGCCTGAAACGAGGCGCCTCCCTCCCTACTGTCACTCGTTCGGCCTCTGGGAAGAGAGGCTGGCCCAGTACCATCAGGGGCTGGCCTGAAGACGGAGGCCCTCCCTCCCTAACTGTCACGTCGTCCCTCTGAGGAGAGAAGGCTGGCCCAGTACATCGGGGCTGCCTGAAGAGAGATCCTCCCTCCCTAACTGCTCATCGTCCCTCTGAGGGAGAGAGAAGGCTGGCCCCAGTACCATCGTGCTGGCCTGAAGACGGAGGGCCTCCCCCTCCCTACTGTCATCGTTCGGCCTCTGAGGAAGAGAGAAGCTGGCCCAGTACCACATCAGGGCTGGCTGAAGACAGGCTCCTCCCTCCCTAACTGTCCATCGTTCGGGTGCCTCTGAGGGAGAGAGAGGCTGGCCCAGTACCATCGGGCTGGCCTGAAGACGAGGCGCCTCCCTCCCTAACTGTCATCGTTCGACCTCTGAGGGAGAGAAGGTGGCCCAGTACCATCAGGGTGCCCTAAGACGGAGCGCCTCCCTCCCTAACTGTCATCGTTCGCCTCTGAGGGAGAGAAAGCTGGCCCAGTACCCCAGGGCTGGCCTGAAGACGGGGCGGCCTCCCTCCCTACTGTCATCGTTCGGCCTCTGAGGGAGAGAAAGGCGGCCCATACCATCAGGGGCTGGCCTGAGACGGAGGCGCCTCCCTCCCTAACTGTCCATCGTTCGGACCCCGTCCTTAGAGAGAGAAGCTGGCCCAGTACCATCAGGGGCTGGCCTGAAGACGAGGCGCCTCCCTCCCAACTGTCATCGTTCGGCCCTGAAGAGAAAGGCTGGCCCAGTACATCAGGGCTGGCCTGAAACGGAGGCGCCTCCCCCCTCCCACTGCATCGTTCTCCTCTGAGGGAGAGAATGCTGCCCAGTAACCATCAGGGGCTGGCCTGAAGAGGAGCACCTCCCTCCCTAACTGTCAATCGTTCGCCTCTGAGGGAAGAGCAAGCGTGCCATACAATCCTGCTGCCTGAAGACAGCCCTCCCTCCCTACTCGTCCACGTTCCCTCCTGAGACACTCGCCCCGTCCCCTCCGGGGCTGGCCTCCCCACACCCTCCCTCCCTACCTGCCCCCATCGTTCGCCCCATCTAGCGACCCCGCTCCCACTACCATCACCGCGCCGAAACCAACCTCCCTCCCTCAACTTCATCTCGTTCGCCTGCTGAGGGAGAGAGAAGGCTGCCCAGTACCACAGGGGCTGGCCCTACACAGGCACGCCTCCCTCCCTAACTGTCCGCGTTCTGCAAAAGCGTGTTGTCTGCGCACCTACACTTCGTACGACCAATTACTCAGACCCGCATGCGAGGGATATAGTACAGCAGCGCCCAGTACCACTTCAGCGTTCTGTCCCGCATCAGCACTTACGGGGAGAGACGTAGGCGGACCTCCTCCTAACTGTCATCGTTCGGAAAAACAGAAAGTGAACTTAATGTAGAATAGTGCACGAATTAGATCGGGCCTGCCCTCCTCATCTGAGGGAACCTAATAGATAGGCTGGCCCGCGTAAAACCACAACAGGGCTGGCCTGAAGACGGGCCCCTCCCGCCCATCACTGATCATCCGTATCGGAACAGAGAAGGGTATAGAGCAACTCCGGGAATGTAGTGAGCCATATAATCAAGTCTATTAACTACTAAAGAAAATCACATTATCGTATTAGCCCTCTAGGGAAGAGAAGGCTGGCCCAGTACCTCAGTGGCTGGCCGGAAGAGGAGGCGCCTCCCTCACCCTAACTGTCATCCGTTTTCGGCCTCTGAGGGAATAGAGAAGGCTGGCCCAGTAACCATCAGGGGCTGGCGCTGAAGACGATGCCCGCCTTCCCTCGCCTAACTGCCGATCTTTTTAAGTTGCGCTCTGAGGGATAAGATAGCTGGGCCCAGTACCATCAGGGTCGGCTGGGCCCTGATTGTAAAGACGTATGGCGGGCCGATCCACTCACTCCCTAACTGCCCATCGTTTGGCCTCTGAAGCGGGAGAGAGAAGGCTGCCCAGTACCAATCAGGGGCTAGTCTTAAAAAGAGGCGCCTCGCCCCCCTAACGGCCCGCCCGCAGTTTTCCCTGGCAGGAGCGGGCCCAGATATACTATTCCTTGCCTCCTTTGCCGCCGGAGCGGCGTTTTTCTTCTCCATTGGAGATCTGTAAAGCTTACGTAATCGTATTTTTCATTTTGTTTGTAAACCGCCGTGATCAGAGGAACGGCGGTATATAAATAAAATTTCAATCAATCAATCAATGTTTGTGTATACTGAACCATCAGAAGGCAAAAGTGTTGTTGTCTCAGCCATTCATGTGGACAACAATATTTTAAATAATTTTGTGCATGAAACAAAGTTTGTGTATGTGAAACCATCACAAAGCAAAGGTGTCACTGTCTCAGCCAAGCAGTTTGTGATTTTGGGATATTTTGGAATTCTAGGTAAGGGAGACTCAAGCTGTAGTAGTTTTTCTTTTAAGTTTACAAGCTTATTCTTTTACTCTGCTTCTGACAAAGAATGACTTGTGTCCTTGAGTCACAAACCATTTACTCAGCAACCCACAGGCAGACCTGCAGAACCCAGTTAGCAAGGAAGTTCCTCGTTTTGACAGAATGGTGACTGAGAAGCAGGAGCCAAGAGAAGTCATTGAATTTTATGCAGAGGGATCCTGGAACACCTTTGAGACTAATTGAAAGGCTAGCATGAGCTTTTGTAGACTTGAGCCTATTTCCTCAGATTCATGCATTCAGAAATAGGCTCAGGTCTATGAAAGGTCATGCTACCAGCTTCCTTCTCTCAGGGCCAAAACACACTGCAAAAATAATCCAGTTTGAGACTGCTTTAACTGCCTCATCCATGTAGTCTGTTGTAGCACCAGAGCTTTCTGACAGAGAAGGCTAAATGCCTCACAAAACTACAGTTCCCAGAATTCCCTGTCTTAGAGCCAGGGCTGTTAAAGTGGTCTCAAACTGGATTATTTCTGCAGTGTGATTTGGCTCTCAGTTAATCTCAGTCGTGCACTGATTTGCCAGACTGGCATGGCTATGCCTTTGAATCGAATTTTATACCCACAATTGGGATTGATTTTACTGTTTGCATTTTTTCCTGAATAAATTAGAAACTAATTGGTCTCTGTAGATTGGCCTTTTATGCACTGAGCTAAAAGCTTATTTTAAAGTTCAGTTTGTTCACCCACAGCATTGTATGTGGTTTCAATTTGTGGTTCAAAAATGAGAAATTAGACTTCATCTTCAAATGTGACGTTACTTTTGCAGGGAGTGCAAACATTAATCAAACATTTTCTATTATTGTGGGTCATAGAAAAGGTTGGGAACTACTGCTCTACGTGGTTCCTGTCCTGTGTCATCCTCCCTGCAGCCCTGTGAGGAGGAGGGTGAGACTCAGAGCCTGACAGAGTTTTTAAGGATTATCTAGCTCGCATGGTGCAGTGATTTGAGTGTTGGACTACGACTCTGGAGACCAGGGTTCAGTTCCCTGCTTGGCCATGAAACTCACTGGGGCAAGTCACATACTCTCAGCCTCAGAGGAAGGCTTCCTCTGAACAAACCTTGCCAAGAAAACCCCATGATACATCATCATAAGTCTGAAAGGACTTGAAGATAACACAACAGAGAGAGTGAGCTTTTTGGTTCAACTTCTGCAGAGATTTGAACCCAGATCGCTTTTTCTTGCGTTCTTTCCTGGGTGCCTGCCTTTTTTTCTCCGCCACATTTTCCTGTCTGCCCCCCCCCCCCCCCCCTTTTTTTTTTTTTTTTTTTTTTTCCCCCCCCCCCCCCCCCCTTTGCTTTCTTTCTCATCAGTCTTGAATAGCCTGGTACTATAGAAAGGAACTCTCTGATCCCATCTGCAGACTGAATGCCACTTGGAGAAGGAGGAAAAAACCAGCCCCCTGGCTATGAATAGAAACAGCTGAGCCTTGGTGATAAATGACATAAGATCCCCGAGGTCCAGACAAGCATGATGTGTGTGGCTCACCCTGAGTGCGGTGTGGCTGGACTACTGGGAATGGACACTTGTAGCAGGTGTCAGTGGATGGCCTTCTGCAAAAAGAAATGTTGCTGAAGGTGATGAGGAAAGCAGGGGAGAGTTATTAGTGGCATTGCTGTGCCCAGTAGTCTTATCAGATCAGACAGGATTCCAGTGCCAGTCTTTCCATTGCTAACTTTATTTTTAAAAAGTCATTTTCTCCAATCAGTGAGAACAAAAAGAAGCACAAATTCTGGCTAAAACAAACACGATTAACTAGTAATGCATGCAGAGAATGGTTTTAGCAGGATTAATTTATTTGTTCAGAAGTTTTTCTGATGGCTGAACTTGCCAGTTGCCCCATGAGCTTTTATTACAATATTCTATAGGTTATTTGGCATTCTTTTAAGCATTGGTTTTTTGGTGTTGGTTGACTTTTAACTACCAGGAACTGTTTTGTGGTTGTTTTTACAAATAAAAATCCTAAGTACTGTAATTGCAGTAAGTTCAAAGGAAATGATGGGTTTCTACCAGAACAAAGCTCCCATCTGAAAGCAGCCCATGATACTCTGGGCGTATTCCTTAGGCAACTAGATATTAGCAGTTCATCGATTTATTTTGTTTTCTTCCTTTTCTTTTAGGGATGGGAGCTAGTCACCTTTTAACCATACCCCTTTAAAGACCTATGGTGTTTTTTTAAAAACAAACAAACATTTACATTACATTTATTATGCAAATAGCCAGCATAGAAAACTACATTTTCCCAAAAGATAATGAGTGAGTAATTTAATGGCTTAGAAAGCCATGGTTTAGGAATACAGGTTGACTTACATAGAATTGCACTGCCAGTTCCCAGGAAGTTACGTTACATTCAAAGCAGCATTTAAGTCCAGGAGAAGCAAATACTGTATGAGGGTTTAATGTTAAAAAAAAAGCCAGGTTTTCAGATGCTGAAGTGTATTTAAAATCATAATGGAGTTTCAGGTAGAATCTATTGCACAGAATACAAAAGGTACAAATGACTCCAAGGGGAAACCGCTTGGTTAATGATTAAATTCAAGGAAGCTAGAAAAAGGAGGAAGACTTTATTTTAAAAAGAAGTCATTTTCTCCAAAGGGAAAGAACAAAAAGCAGCACAAATTGTGCTAAAAGAAACACAAGGAACCAGTCGTGAATGCAGATAATGTTCTCTAAAGTCTTTTTAAGTTAATTTTTTAAAATGTGGTTAGATCAGTGCTAAGAGAACTAGTGTGGTGTATGGCATAATTGCTTGAGCATTGGACTACGAATGAAGACCAGGGTTCAATTTCTGCTCTGCCATGAAACCCACTGGGTGACCTTGGGTCAGTCACACACTCTCAGCTTCAGGGGAAGGCAATAGCAAACCTCCTCTGAACAAATCTTACTGAGAAAACCCATGATAGGTTTGTCTTAGGGTCACCATAAATCAGAAACGACTTGAAGGCACACAACATACACACTATGTAGATTAGCGCTACCCAGAATGGTGGTCTCTTGGTTGTCTGCCAGTCTGTGCCAAGTTTCCAAGAAAGAAAGGAACATTTGTAGCCTTATAGTTACAGTTCATAGAATTCAAATGTGAAATGTTGACAAACAAACAAAAGAATCTGCAGTTTGATCCTAAAATAAATGTATTTGGCAGAGGCTTGGAAGACACTCACTAAAATGTCATTAAGAAAAAGGCTTTATAGCGTCTGACTTTGGAGCATCTTGCAGATAAATCTTATCATATCATCATTTGTACTATGATACATTGGGCCCTTGGTATCCATTGGGGTTTGGTTCCAAGACCCTCCATAGATGCCAAAATCTGTGGATGCTCAAGTCACATTACATGCAATGGGGTAGTAAATTGGTGTCCCTTATATAAAATGGCAAAATCAAGGTTCCCTTTTTGATTTTTTAAAAAATACTTCCAAGCCACGCGGGGTTAATTCCGTGGATATGAAGCACCAACTGTATTCCCTCTTGTGTAATATAAAAGTTCCACATAACTCTGGGAAAAGCTTTCAGAGGCGAATGTTGACAAGTACTTCAATAATTAAACAAAAATTGAAGTTCCACATTCTTGTAGATATGATACTTAATACAACCCATTATTGGTGTTTTATAGGAATGACCTAAGAAATCCTTGTCTCTCAGAGGAAGAAAATCCAGGTGGCAGAACTTTGGAGATAAAAAAGAAAACATATGCTAAGGCAGAAGTCTGACATGCGCTTACTTGGCGGAACGTGCTTTGGCCTAAATGTAATGTGCCTAAGTCAGTGGTTCCCAACCTATAGGTCGGGACCCCTTTGGGGGGTCGAATGACCCTTTCATGGGGGTCGCCTAAGACCATCAGAAAACACATGTTTACATGTGGCAATGAAAATAATTTTATGGTTGGGGGTCACCACAACATGAAGAACTGTCTTAAAGGGTCGCAGCATTAGGAAGGTTGAGAACCACTGGCCTAAGTGCTAGCATGGTGGAATTTATGCTTTTCTTCCCCACTGTAGCCCTTCATGACAGGTTTTGGGGTGCCCTAAAAGACAGTGGAAGGCATTGTCTCCTTCTGGGTCTACAGTTCTGTTTGTTGAACCACTTTCTTAGGTGCACAGTGGTGTGGGAATGTAGCATGTATGGGTTTCCTTCGGAGTGAGCATGCATTGGATTTTGCTATAAATGTGTTGTTGTTTGCCCTCAAGTAGTTTCCAACTGTCACAGAGTTTTCTTGACAAGTTTCTTCAGAGGCATTTGCCATTGCCATCCTCTCAGGCTGTGAGACTGTGACTTGCCCAAGGTCACCCAGTGGGTTTTTGTGGCTGAGCGGGAATTTGAACCCTGATCTCCCAGAGTCATATTCTAACACTCAAACACCATGCTGGCTGGCTCCATGCTATAGATACCTCATCCTTTATTAAAAGCCCCTTTATCTTTTAACTGGCCCTGTCAGAGGGTAGGGAAGAGTTAACACCTGCATATTCATATTTACAAACTCTGAGTGGCACAGGGATTGGATGCGGTACTGCAGCCCCAAGGTTATGAGTTCGATCCCAGGCAGGGCTCCAAGGTTGACTCAGCCTTTCGATCCTTTCATAGGTCGGTAAAATGAGTACCCAGCTTGTTGGGGGCAATTGGCTTACAGATTGTAAACCACTTAGAGAGTGCTGAGTTCACTGATAAGCGGTATACAAATGTGAATACTGTTGCTTAATGTACATGCTACAAATATGCTTGTTTATTGAGATCTGCTGGAGAGGTCCTTCTTTCTGTCCTGCCACCCTTACAGGTATATCTAGTGGGAATGTGGGAAGGCCAGATAGATGGCTCTGGAACTCCCTATCAAGAGAGATTAGACTGGTATGTTACCTGTTAGCCTTCTGCAGGTTAAGACTTTTTAATTATTATTTCAGCAGGCCTTTGAGGACCGACTGCTCAAGGGGACTGGGTCTTGCAGAATTGTGCTCTCCTATATGTATTTTGTTTATTTGTTGTTTTTAAGAGTTAAGTTTTCAACTGGTTTCAAGTTCATAGTTATATTTTTAACTTTCGTATTTGGTGTATATATTAGCTATGCCTCTTAACTATTATAAGCTGCCTTGAGTCCCAAATGGGGAAAAAGTTGGGATAGAAATCATCATCACCATCATCATCAAGAAATCCCACACATCTCAGCTGCAAGGAACTTGTAGTTCACTTTCTGGAAAGTGAGATATAAATAAACTGGGTAAGGATTTCATGCAGATATACATAGGCAGAATCCCAAAGAATTGTTTCAGTCCCTTTCTTAGTGTTTGGCTGCGGTTCCCTTCATGTTAAAAAAAAACTGGAGAAGCTAAAAGTCTTTCATAGTATTAATATATTTAATTGGGCTTATTTGTTGTATCTCTCCTTCCTCCAAGAGACTGAGTCATGCAGGGTTTTCTCATTTTATTTATACATACAACAACTTACACATACTTTCAGGTAATCTTAAAACCAAAAAGAGTGTTGTTAAAATAGATAGAAATACAGCACCTGTTAAGCACTCACTTGCATCTGAATAACAAGACTCACCAGTGGAGAGTTCTTGCATCTGTGGAGGATTTAGAACTACATGGTGACATTGCTATTTTAAACTTGGGCTTCTCCTTTGGGTACTGATAAAGTGGCTCCAGGATCACCAGTATTATATGAGAAGGTCAAGTTTAAGGTTATAAAAGTTCTGTAAGAAAACAAGGCTGGCTTTCAGTACCCTTGGAAATAAGTGTATTATTCTGGGTAACAATTGAAGAGCCAGTAACTAAAAATGAAGTTCAATTTTTTCTACTCACTTTGTTTGCTTCACTTTATTTTCTTTCTTTCTGATATTTGTAGATTTCCAGTGTGTGTGTGTGTGTGTGTGTGTTAATAGTACAAGGGTGAAAAGTAACTGAGGCATTTCTGGATGTGCAGACTGTTCTGCAGCTCTTGGCAATGTATGCGAGAGAGAGAGAGAGAGTAGATAAGAGATTGTTATAATCAAATGTATACACTATTCTAATCTGTTGATTTTTCATTTTATGTTTTGCAGACATAGAAATACAAAATGAATTGCTTATACAATCTACATAACAGTAGCTGTTTGTCTTTCTGTTGTATCAGTTAAGAGTACTGTATAGCGATATGCTTTCCCAGATTTTACCATTTAGATTTGCCATTATTGTATGTGACTCTCTGCAAAAAGGGTCTTGGGGAAGAGGGAGTTGGTATAAAACCCTCCAGTGTGTAGTGGGATGAGTATTGGACCTAAGACTCCAGGAGACCAGGGTTCAAATTTCCTCTCAGCCACAGAAGCCCACTGGGTGAATGGGCAATTCAAACTCTCAGCCCAAGAGCAAGGCAATGGCAAATCTGAATAAATCTTGACAAGAAAATCCTATGATAAGGTTACCATAAATTGGAGGCAACTTGAAGACAAGAACAAAAACAATGGTTAAGGAATTCAGGAAATATGCCTGGGCCCTACCACACTGTCTTCGTCTGAGTGGGCTTTGCTGGAAGTCATGTGACATCTGCATCCTTATCAGTGACAACCTAAGCCTGCAATTTCCAATTTTGGAAGCAAATTTAATTGAAGAGTGTCATCTAGCAAAAAGATTTTGGACTTACTGTATATACTCAGCTATAAATCGACCTCATGTATAAGTCAAGGGTAGGTTTTGGGGGCAAAATTATGAATTTTGATATGACCCATGGATAAGTTGAGGGTAAAACTTAGGGGCATGTGACAAAGGATCTAAAAGGATGAAGCAATTAAAACAATGCCAGACAACTTACAAAATTTCAGCAGGCACAACTGTTTGTTCCCATCCGAAAGCCTGGATGGGGTGGGGTGGGGTGGTCAGTGCTCCCAGGACAGATTATGCTCTTGCTTTTCAGCAGGGCATGGTTTCTTTTTTTAAAAAGAGTTAAAGTACAATACTTACTTTGACCCATAGATAAGTCAACTCAGGTTTTTGGGGTCAATTTTTTGACTAAAATTAATGTTTAGGCTTATACATGAGTAGATGCAATATGCTTCTTACCTGCCACCTGCCCCCCTTTTTTAAACTATCTACTCTGATGAAGAACTCAAAAGTTAGCACTGTTAGGTTGAATTATACTTAGAATAATACAACCTTAGAGCTAAAAGGGACCACAGGGATCATTTAGGGAACCCTGGTAGTGCAGTGGTTAAATGCCAGTACTGAAGCCACTAAGGTTGTGAGTTTGATCCCAGGGCTCCAAGGTTGACTCAGCCTTCCATCCTTTCGTAGGCCAATAAAATGAGTACCCAACTTGTTGGGGGCAACTGACTTACAGATTCTAAACTTCGTCGAGTTCACTGATAAGCAGAATAGAAATGTAAATGCTATTGCTATTTAGTCCAGCCACAAAGGAAGATACAGCTAAAGCACTCCTGAAAGAACTTGACCGTAACAAAGGTCTCACTTGTCTTTGGATTTTGTTTTGTTCTTTTGGATCAACATTCAACATAAATATTTTCTTTTCAATAGTTCTTTTCTCTTAAAGTCAAACCATGTATCACTTTTCCTTGGTGGTTGTATCTACATAACGAGGAAAAGGATTGAGCAAAGTGGAAAGCTTTGTGTTGAAAAAGTGCTTACGTTGTTATCACCAGCTATGCCAAGGTGGAAGAAGTTTCTCACCAATAACTGAAATAATCATATCTTCTGAAGAAATGTTTTTGTGCAAAAAATTTTAAATTGCTATCTAGCAAGTTGCACTAGCAGGGAGGTTGGACAAAATTAGTGGTTCTCCAATTTTGGTCCTCCTGGCATTTTGAACTTCAGCCTCCCAAGTCCTTGACTGTTAGCCAAGCTGGTTGAGACTTCTTGGGCATGAAGTCCAAAAGTTATAGAACCATTGGATTACAATGAGAACTGTCCTGATTTATTCTGTGTTTCATATGTTCATGTGAGCACCTTGAGAAGTGGCTTATGGATTTTGGAAAGAATAACTTAAAAACCGTAAGGATACTAAAGCAAGTTATAAAGTCACACACAAAAAAGAGATCAATTAAGAATAAATACTGTCAGCAAGGCTGGATTTGGTGTAACTCAGTGGTCTGGATCCAGCCTCAGACTGACATCCTGTACTGTACTCCCATATGTGGGAATATATCACATTAAACTCAGTAATATTTGTCACAATAAATTTGCCTCACTTGTTTCAGTGCGATTAAAGTGTGCTAACTTAGTCTGGATCTAGCCACTCTACCCATACAGTATATTAGTCCACTTCAAGATATAAATATTTAAAATAATGAAATGTTGGGCACAGTATTGGAATCCAAATGGGTGAGTTCTTTATTGTTAGAAGTAGAAGTTAAAATGATTTACTTAAAATGATTTTCTTTTCCCCTTCTTTCTTATTTTTTTTCTTTATTTGACAGGGTGGAAATAATGCAGGCCATACTGTGGTTGTTGATGGGAAAGAATATGATTTTCACCTCTTTCCTAGTGGTATCATTAATCCAAAGGCAATTTCATTTATTGGTAAGTATCACTGTCCAGTGTGCAGATTTGGACACTAGTTGGACAATAATTAGTGATGATGTTTGTAACTGTGCTTTTTGAATGCTGAAGTTCGATGCAGATTGATACCAAATAGAAAGATAAGATTCAATTCTCCCCTCCCCACCCTTTGTGAAAGTAAATGTGATTTCTCCATTGGCCATATGCGGTTTCCCATGGATGTTTCAATTAAAAGTGATTGCATGCGGATCACTCTATGACCATGTGATCATAGGTAGAAAAGAAAGGAATGGCTGTTATAATTCCACTTTATTACTCATCAGTTATTCATCTTCCTGCATCTTCAGGATGATTTGCACTTGCTTCAGTAATTTTAATTAGCAGTTTTATAAAAAGGAAAATGAATCCATGTATCAGAGTAGCTGCTGAAAACAGAGTCCATTAACAGCTGGGCTTTTCCCTTGCTTGCTTAAGCACAAGCAGTTGTACCTGCAATTAGTGTGACAGGTATCTTGGGCCAGTGTGTCATTTAGCTAGGACTGATGGCAGCTGCAATATAGCATCATCTGGAGTACCTCACTTTGCCTATTCTTGCTATTGAGTATCACATGTGTAAACTGATTGTTGTGTGTGCCTCCAGGTCATTTTTTTACTTAAGGCGAACCTATCATGGAGTTTTCTTGCAAGAGTTGTTCAGAGGAGGTTTGCCATTGCCTTCCCCTGAGGCTGAGAGCATGTAGCTTGCACAAGGTCACCCAGTGGGTTTCATGGCTAGGTGGGGAATTCAACCCTCAATCTCCAAAGTCATTGTTTCACAATCAAACCACAACACCAAGCTGGCTCTCTTGTAATTTGAGATACTGACACACATAATTCTTCCTTTCCGAATTCAGGCGTCTGATCCCTGTACTTTCAGAAATGAAGAAGATGCAACATATGTTGTCCTGTGATTTTTGAAATGTTTGATCCCCTTTCCAACTAATTTGAAGTTGGATCAATTATCCATTTGAAATGAGAGCTATTAAACCTGCTTTAAGGTAGACAGTTTTGTGCCAGATTCATATGTGATGGGAGCAACAGCACCTTTGTTGCTTCAGTGCAGTTTGTTCATCTTTGTGTTGGTAAAACTGCAAACAAGTCTTAAGAGGAATTTAAGGATTGGTATAATGGTTATTAGTGTCACAGGGGCATAGATGCTCCCTCACTTAAATCAATAAAATATCCCTTATGTGACTCAGTTTTGGCTTCAATGTTCTTTTGTATCTTGCAGCATTGCTGGCAAAGTAGTTTGGGAGGCAAATGTTGCAGGAATATATATTATTATGGGAGATGGTTTGGGAGAGGATGTTTCTTAGAGGGCCAATCTATAACAGCCTACGTTAAGATTTCAATTTTGAGGAGCTGAGAAAACATTTTTGACCCAAATGTGTTTTGTAATGTTTTGTGTGTGATATTACTGTTATATCATTTAAAAAAACAAACAACCAAACCTTATGTATGTAACTTTCAGGAAATGGGGTAGTTATACATTTGCCGGGCTTATTTGAAGAAGCTGAAAAAAATGAGAAGAAAGGTGTGTATATAATACTTCGATAGTTTTTTCTTTAAAGTGTGGGTTATATGTTTTCAGTTAACTTCATCTTTTCCATGGAAACTTAAAGTTCTGTAGTAGAGAAGCTGGTCCATTGATAAAAACTACTATCGACTCTCCATCAGTACCAAAATCCATGCATATCCAACTCCCATTAAATACAATGGCACAGTAAGATTATGTCCCTTGTATAAAAGTCTGATACTGCTACTGGTGTATGGACTTCTCCGTGAAAATCTCACTGCACATGTTAGTCTCTGTTTCCATGTAGAGATAATCTCTTTTTGCATGGAGAAATGGGCTCCTGTACTGAGAGTGGGACGCAGCTTAGGTGGATTTTGCGGCTGGTCCCTATCTTATACATGAGATTGACTAACAGTTGCACATATACACTAATTATAGACAGAAGAAGAGTGAAATTCTGTGGAATTTTTGTCGAAAATTTGTGTAGTAGAGTGCCCTGACAGAAGGCAGTGTATGGAAGATGTCATCAGGGCTGTCTGTTACATGATTGCCTTCTACCGCTATATCCAGATATAGGTGTGGTACAGACCACGCAAAAGCGCCATGCTGGCGCTGATTTTAGGGTTAGGGACTGTGCGGCAACCATGTGGTCCCTAATCCTAATACATGCCTGTGGCGCAATAATGGCGGTGTTCCGTGTACATGGGCACCGCCATTTTGAGGTAAAGGATGTATAGTGCCCACACATCACACCGTGCTAGTTATGTCACGAGTGCACCATTTAGCGCCGCCATAGTTACATGCGCCACGTAAGTGTGGCGGCAGAAAAAAACCCAGTTTTTCCAGGTTCTTTTTACTCTGGAGTGACGGCACACGTTTTGGGGGCTGCGCCGTCCCTCTGGAGTAATAACGTTTCTTGGAGGTCTGTACTGCGCCATAGTGACTCTTAATGATGTGTGAGGCTGACTTCAAATCATTGTACAGAAATGCTTCCTCAAAGTCTGGGTCCTTGATTGCAACAAATATTGTTTTAAACAGATACGTGTGTCGGGGGGGGTGTACATTACAGCTCCAGCTCTGAAGGAAGCCCTTTACGGAGTTAGTCTGTGCCTGCATTTGTACATTTTAGCTGGTCAAGGTTGTGGGGAAAACCTTTCGTGCTCCTAAGTATGTGAACTTTACCCACTTTACAAAACCACCTAAATTCCGAAATCCACAGCTGATTTTATCTAGGAGGGCTAAACTAGATGATAGGTTAAGTGTTTGTTTTCTTTCTTTCTTTCTTTTTTTAAAGAAACATTTAAAATGGTAAATTGCATGAACTCTGCTCTGGGTCTTTTGGGGGCAGAAACGTTGTAACTGGCACTGTATTTCTTCTGACAGGATTAAGAGATTGGGAGAAAAGACTCATTATTTCAGACAGAGCACACATTGGTAAGTGTGGATCGGGAAGAGAGAGCCTTTGTGCAGTTGGACTGTTTAATGTTCTGGGAATTTTATTGGCCAATGCTAGTTATGCCACGAGTGCACCATTTTGCGCTGCTATAGTTACGTTGTTATCAATGACTTGCATGACAGAATTGGGGGTATACTTATCAGATTTACAGATGACACCAAATTTGGAGGAGTAGCTAATACACCAGAGGACAGGATCAAAACTCAGAATGACCTATGGATTAGAAAGCTGGGCCAAAGCTAAGAAAATGAATTTCAACTCAGAGAAATGTAAGGTACTGCACTTAGGGCGAAAAAATGAAATGCACAGATATAGGATGGGTGACACCTGGCTGAACAAGACTACATGTGAAAGGGATATGGGAGTCCAAGTAGACCACAAATTGAACATGAGTCAACAGTGCAATATGGCAGCTAACAAGGCCAATGCAATTTTAGGCTGCATCAATAGAAGTATAATGTCTAGATCAAGAGAAGTAATAGTGCGGTCTCTTCCAACTCTATGATTCTATGAATGAACAGAATAGAATTTGTGCTTATGAATGCTCATGAAAGATAGGCGCGTTACAGACCACCTAAAAGCGGCAGTCTGCCGGCGTTGCCGGTTGCTCCGTGAGGGAGCCGCAGGGGCCAAACCGCGCGGCTCCCTCGCGGAGCAAAAAGAAACCCCAAAATGGCGCTTTTTTCACGGCACACTAATGATGCTGCAAGGCGCCAGTGGTGAACTCATGACATCAGCGCCACGCGATGTCCGGACACTTTGCGTCCATGACGTCAAAATGGCAGCCCCCGTGTGGACGGGCGCTGCCATTTTGTACGGAGCCAGTCCATACTAGGGTTGGGGGTGTCAGGAAGTGACACCCCTTCCTAACCCTAGTACGTCCGGGGGACAAACTATACGCTCGTCCGGAACGGGCCATAGTTAAGTAATTCATATTTGAATATATTCAGTGTGATAAATAAAAATTAAATTTTCCCATGTCATATGTAATGTCTTTATTTTAACAAATGATGTTGCTAATAATTGCATAGGCTTATTTGACTTAGTTGCTTTGCTCCAGTAAAATTGTAAGTGTGCATGTGATACTTGAAAACCAAACTTTTCCCCTTTCCATTGATTTTTCTTCCTGTGGTTTTTCCTCTACCATACAGTGTTTGATTTTCACCAGGCAGTTGATGGACTTCAAGAAGTGCAGCGGCAAGCACAAGAGGGGAAAAAGTAATTATATATCTTGGTATACATGAATTTTGCTACTAGATGTGGCATAAATGATAAGAGTAAACACCAAACATATTAATGCTCACCATGTAATAATTCTGTAGTCACCTCAACTGCTTTTTGACTTTTTAGGGGCCACTGCCATTGCATGAACAAGCTCTAGATCGGTAGAGAGAACAGGTGGCACGATCCCATGTTGACTTTAAATGTGGCATGCAATAGAAATTTCAAGAGCTTTTTATAGATTTGGAGGCAATTTTTTGGGGGGAAATGATGCAATACCCCTCATTTGTGCCACGCACCATTGTTTAAATGGCAAAATTCTTAGACCAGACCCTGTTTATAATCTGGGCTTTTCTAGGTCAGGTTGGGTCCTTATCACTGTGTTTGTACAGCTATGGAGCTACTAGTGCTAAATTAGAATTAGTGTGATGTCAAAGTGATCAGGTGGAATTGGTCCTTCTACAATGGAAATAACATTCAATTGGTAGTTGCTAAGAAGAATGCCTACATACAATACATTTCATCCATTCTACTCCACTGCAAGTGTATTTCCTTGCCACATCTTGTGCATGATATTTTGTTGCAGGGTCTCTGCAGATTCTTGTGCCTTTTTATGTATGTGCAGGAAGATGTGCAGAAGCTAAGGAAAACTCAGCTCATAAGAAATTTCTCCAGTGTAGGAACACTGATGATTGGCAAGAGCTCCCAGTATCTTAGGAGATGACTGTGGACGTACTGACTGTCATGCTTCTTGTCCTCCTGGTCCACCTCTGTCTGTACTGCATGTTACATTAGATAGGTCAGTGAGCTGGAAAGTGATACCCAGTTGACCTATTTAGAACAGTCCTGAAAGATCTGGCAGTGAGGTAATGAAAACAAGCAAACATGCAGCAGGCTCAGACATTGGCATGTATAGAATGGCATGAAAAGTCACCTTTATGTACACTTCTTTCTGGCCCTGTACAAGTTTTTCTGTGTGGCATATTGTAAAGATAGTTAACAGTGGTGCATTTACTGAAACAAGTTGTAGCTGAAGAAAAGAGTTTCTTGAAACTGAAGATGTGTGACTGACCCCTGGTGGATGCAAATTCTAGAGGAGACAAGTGTTACAAAGAGAGAGGCTGAAATCTGCAATCTGGCTTTCCTCAACAACTCTGTAGATCTGATTGGGAGGTGGTTAAGGCAATAGAAACACAGGAATGGAGGTTAGGGGACTTAATTATATCCCACCCTTTATTTTTATAGCTTCTGTGCTGCTTGTTAGCTGAAGGGTGTCAGAATAAAACTGCCCAGTAAAATAGAATAACACACACACACACACACACACACACACACAGCAGGGATGAAGATGCCACTTCAGCATATTGTTTAGATATGGGAAGTGGTATATAAAGCACTTAAAGAAGCAAATAAAATATAAATTAACTCATTGGGTACCCTGCTGCCATTGTTTCATGTCTCTTCCCCATTTTATACTCAATAGGTCTTCAACTAATGAGTTGGGCCCTAACCTAAGGCAAGCATGTACATAATTGGGTACTACCACTCTATCATTTGATTTTTCCTCCAAAAGAAACTGGAGTAAGAGGGAGAGTTTTCCCTTTATCGTTTGTAGTTGTAGAAAACATCATGTTTTGTTGAGTCATACCTGCATAATGTATACCAGCACAAATTCCTCCCTGTGTAGAACTGTTGAAGGTACAGGAATCCTGCTTCTCTTTCATCTGGCCACCTGAAAGGCACAAAATAAAAGGGGCACACAGAGTTTAAAATACAAAGGGTTTCGTGGCTCTGAAGTTGAAGACCATTGCTGTATGCCAAATGGCTCAGTGCCCTCCTCCTGAAATTTGGAATGAGGCCCCCAAGAGAGAGCAGGTTAAAAACTGTTTTAGAAATTTAATTATTAACTGACAAATATTTCTCCCAAACTATTCTTATCACAAAGCATATTAAAATTGCTATATCACTATAGGGTTTGTTAGCACAATGGATGATACCATTCATTTGTTTTCTTTCACTAGCATTGGCACAACAAAGAAAGGAATTGGACCAACCTATTCCTCCAAAGCTGCACGAACAGGTCTTCGGATATGTGATCTTCTTTCAGACTTTGATGAATTTTCTTCAAGGTACTATCGCCCAATTAGTCTGACATCAATACCAGTAAAGATTCTAGAGCAGATCATAAACAGAGAATCTGTAAACATTTAAAAAGCAACGCCATAATCACAAAATTGATGCTTTGACTGTGAGTTCCTGCATGGCAGGGGGGTTGGACTGGATGACCCTTGTGGTCTCTTCCAACTCTATGATTCTATTCTGAAATTCATTAACTAGAAGTGATACTTTTAGAGTGGGAATGTCTGCTTGAAATGGAAACTACTTGCAAACTCTTTAAACACAGAGTGGGAGCTATAGAGACACATAAAAGATAGTTATATAAATACTGTTATTTCATATAAACTATGTTTTGGGAACTGAGTATATCTGCTCTTCTAGTAGTGTTGTAGAATATAATCTGGACCATTTTCTTCAGCTGCGTGAACTTTGTATATCTTTGTTAGGGAATCCTTTGTTTTATGACATTCTGTGACTTGTAGCCAAGGATTATTAAACAGAAGAAATCACTTGTAAAAACCGCATGTGTGTTTCTAAGTGGTTGATATTTTGCAGATTCAAGAACCTGGCTCATCAGTACAAGTCGATGTTTCCTTCTTTGGAAACTGATGTAGAAGGGCAGCTGAAAAAACTGAAGGTAACTCTCTGGTGCTTCTGTGTTAAGGCTTCAGTTGGAATAAGAGGGAATTAGTATTTAGAGGAGAAAATAAATCAAGATGATCTACCGTAATACAATTTATAATTGTTTTTTGTTTTCTAGAAATAATATAGCATTGAAATACAAAGCAAGTGCAAGAACAGCATATTGCTTTGCATTTATAGGAAAGATAATTTCTTACTTAAGAGTAAAAGGAAAAAGTGTTTTAACTCGTTTCTGTCCTTCCAAAGACAGAAACGAGAGAAAGGGGCATGAAAGAGGAGGGCAGTGAATTTTGCTCTACACCCCCCCAAACTGCCCCCACGCAATCCCCATCCCACCCTGACACTCACTTTTTTCTCCTCCTCCCACTCCCTGCCAGACAATTTGAGCTGAAGGAGACACTGAAGAAACATTCCAAGCTCCTCTTTCTGGAGGGTCAGCTAATAGTGTCTGAGGTTGGCACACACACCCCCTTGGAAATTGTCATGCCCCCTGGGGGCACCCCACTGTTTGATAACTTAGGTGCTGATCTGTTCTCTCATTTGCTAGACATTAAAGTTTGACAGACAGTTTGGTTTTGGTCTGTTTACCTATATTGCTAAGTGTGTGGCCTGAGTAGTTTTGTATAGGTTTGTCAATGGACTCTAGATAACAGTGACTGAATCTATGTAAATGCCTCTTAGTATTATTAGTACTGTTAGGAGAGTGTGAAAGTGGCCCAAAAGCTAGTATCTGCTAGGGCTCTCAGGCACAGTAGACAAGAATATGCATTTATTTAATGCAAAACTAGATTATTCCAGGACTCTCTCTGATGTTTACCTTTTTGAAAGCGTAGGCATACTCTTCTGAGTTACAATACAATGTTGGAATTTTAAACCATATTGGAATGATTTGCAAATTTAGACTGTCATTTGGGATCACATTGTAATGATGTTTTACTTTTGAGATAGCTGAATGTATAAAAGGATGCATGTAAAGGAAGTTTCAAAATGCAGTGCAGCAGTTCATCTTCGCAAATTGTAAATGGCCTGCAGTAATGTACCATGATGTTCAGCTGGATTAATTTGTTCTTTCCTAACCATGTAGAAATTGTTTCTCTCTGCTTTGGCTTTTGATATACTTTTATCCTTGGTCTGTAGCCAGTGTGTTCAAAACCTTTGATTAACCTTGAGTATGTACTCATTCTTACAGAGCTATGCTGAAAAAATAAGACCAATGGTTCGAGATGGTGTTTATTTTATGTATGAAGCACTTCATGGTTCACCAAAGAAAATTCTTGTGGAGGGTGCCAATGCAGCACTCCTTGACATTGACTTTGGTATGTACAATATATAGTTGTATGCAAGTTGGGAATAAAAAATACCTTGACACTGTAGAAGTAAGAACACTTACCCACCTGTTTCACAAAAAAGGTCTGTACCTGGTTAGAAGCATCTCAGACTAATCCAAAGACCTTGCATGAGAAGAATGCAAGAACTTCACTGAAATTTTCCTGGTTAGTCTGATTCAGCAGAGATTTTGTTATGTTCTTAAACAAGCCTATTTGTGACACTTGCACATCTTAAAATCTTAAAATCAATGAATTGAATTCAGACTTTGTTATATTTAGAGTAGTCCCACTGAAATTAAAATTGTTCATGACTACTTTGTCCTGTTGGTTTTGGTGGATCTACTGAAAGTATAACTAAGCCTAGATCCAACTCACCATCAGATATGACCTGAAAAATCTGCCTCATTCTTGTGCTGCCTTGAGAGGAACATACCATCTTTTACTACTGAAGCCAAAATGGTAAAAGATTGCAGAAAGATAGATATGTTATGACTTCAGTGGCACTGCTTTCTGTTTTAGTTAACTAGACTATCAATTAACTGACAACACATGTGGGAATAGCCATTTTGAAAGGTGATCATGTATTTTCCTCCAATCTATAATTTATCTGACTGCTTGTTTGTTTAATTCGGTAGGCACATACCCTTTTGTGACATCATCAAACTGTACTGTGGGAGGTGTATGCACTGGACTCGGTATTCCTCCTCAACATGTTGGAGAGGTATATGGTGTAGTGAAGGCCTACACAACAAGAGTGGGAATTGGAGCCTTTCCCACTGAACAGATAAATGTATGTTTGGCAGTCGGAAAACAAATAAGGTCTATATGGTAAAATGCTGTGATAAGATGGTGATCTCCTGCTTCTCTGTTTATACCAGACTATGCAAAAGAGGCATATTCTGTTTTGTGATCAGGAGTAGATTGAACAGTTGCCAAATGCAGCCATATGACAGCTTTTTAACTGCTTGTTTCAATTTTCTTACATTACATAAATTAATATATATTCACCATTCTGTTATTTAGTATAATTTAAGAATTATTTTTTCTAGAGACATCCCTTGCTTGAACTTAGTTTTAATTCCCCCCTCAATATATAAAACATAAAATCTCCAGTCCTCTCAATCTTGAGTTTTTACACTGCAGGATTTGTCCATAGATGTAGCTGAGAGTGGATGGAGGCCATTTGAGTCATGGTGAGCTAGTACTGTAGAATAAGTGGGAAATAGTTCAAGCAAAATATACAAGGAAAGGAAGCATGGGCAACCTAGAGAACTTTATCAAAAGCTTATGATTAACATGAAAACATACAAACATGCAGTAATGTCAATCAGATTTTTCATTTGCATGCCTAATTTTAGCCAGATCTGAACATACTTTCCCCTAAATTGTATATTTTTTTATTGAGCCATGGAAATTATTTGTAAAAAAGGGTTTAGTTACAGTGAAAATGAAAATCCTTTTTAGTACAAACATTTAAAACAGAGCAGATCTGTGAGATTTCTGGGATATCACACACTGCATTCCTCTAACATTTCCCAAATTAAAACCAGGACGTGTGGCCAGGCAACATCATAGTGTGGTCAAGATGAGAAGGGTAATTAAGAAGAACAGACAAGATAGAATAGGCTGTAGCAGTTTGCTTTTGCCTGAGCCTACTGGAAAGGGCAAAATTTTGCCCTCTCTGCCCTGCTGAGTTAATTGAGTGCAAACTACTTTTGCATTTTGAACTCAGGTTTCGGCAGTGGAGTAAGCTGAGGACAAAGGGAGAAAATGGGAAGAAGCAAGAGAAACTGGGACATTTTAAAAGCAGCTGAAAAATTGGTATGACACTTAATTTCTGAAAAACTGTTATGTCATAAAACTAGGCTACCATACTACAGCTAATCTTATAATGCTGGGGCTTTAGAACAGAGGAGGGGAGGGTGTAACTCCTGGGTTGCATACAGCCTCCAAGGCTTTTAGCTGAAATTCCCGAGACTCCTCTAGACCACGAAACAGTTTTTGCAAATAAAAATTTCCTTGAGCCTCAGCTTTTTGGATGGGCTGGATATAAATAAAGTACAGTGGGACCTTGGTATTCGCTACTGACAAAGGCAGGACCTCAAGTCCCGTTGTTCCAAATGGTGGCATTGCCATGTGCACGCACTGCCATTGGGAAAAATGGGGGCTTGCTGTCCACGGATGGCAAGTCCATGGATAAGGAGGCCCCACTATAATAGATTAAATTTTGCAATTTATTTTTTAAAAAAACCATAAATGCCCCATGCCCTTTAAGAGGGATGGCAGTGATTTTGCAGTGTTCTAGCACTCCTCTAGGGGCATTTTAAACCCAGGAGAGGCCTTTTCCCAACAATAGAGAACACCTACAGCACCTTGGGAGTGGTGTCCAGAACGTTGTGTCTGGGCTCCACAGTTCAAGAAGGATGTTAACAAGCTGGATTGTGTCCAGAGAAGTATGACCAAGATAGTCAAAGGTATGGAAACCAAGCCCTCTTAGACTGACTGAGAGAACTGGGTATGTTTAGCTTGAAGAAGAGATGATTGGGCGGTGACATGATAGCTATCTTTAGATATCTGAAGAGATGTCATGTAGAAGATGGAGCAAATTTATTGAAGCAATTGATTCAAATTACAAGAAAAGATATTCCACTTAAACATTAGGAAGAATGTATTTACTGTAGGAGCTGTTCATTGGTGGAATATATTGCCTAATAGGGCAGTGGGCTCTCCATATTTGGAAGTCATTAAACAGATATTAGATGGGCATCTTTCAGGAGTGTTTTAGTTGTGTATGCATGCAAAGGGTTCAACTAGATTAACTTTGTGGTCCCTTCCACCTCTATGATTTCAGCAAAACAACCAAAAACAGAACTTGGAGATTTTCTGTGCACTAACTGATGCAAATTTGAGAAGTGATTATTCTTTAGCCAGATCCCCTCCCCCTCACTTACTATAAGATTGTTCTATAGATCTTTTCCAGCACCTGATACCGTGGACTAATATTGCTGAAGAGTTATGATGAATATCTTTGTCCCCGGCAGGAAATTGGGGAACTCTTACAGTCTCGAGGCCATGAATGGGGAGTGACAACAGGTAGAAAAAGGCGCTGTGGCTGGCTAGACCTTGTCATTTTGAGATACGCTCATATGATCAACGGATTCACTGCGTAAGCATCATATATTTTAATCTACACTTGGAAGTCATAACTTTTTATCCTGTGGAATACCAATATGTAGATAACATGAAGACTAGATAAGCAAAGAGTTCTGTTTTCTGTTTTGCTAAGGGTTATTCCACATTTTGACCCCTTGGGTTAAAGAGGAAGGTCTTACAGTTGAGAATCCCAATTCCAACAATGCATATGTCTTTCTTCAAGTAGCCTACCCCCAATTATTTTGGAGCATCTCATCTGGGTAGATAGGACAGAGTGCCCACCTGGGCTTGCTGTCACATTACCATGAGAAACAGAATAATCAATCCGAGTGAAGTAAATCAACATGCTCCACAGATCTCACCTTTAGGTGGGAAGTACCACCCATTTGTCCAAAGAGCAATGGCACGACTTAGGGTTAAATGAGGAGTTATGGGGAAATAACTTCAAAGATTGCTTTATATTGAGTAACATGATACAACATGGGGCTCTCTTTCAAATACAACTTAATTAAAGAATCAGGTTAACCATCCCTTTGTGCAATTGTAGGCTGCATGTGGCCCCTGGACACCCCCCCCCCCCCTTTTGTGGTCTTTGAAGCCTCTGGCACCAATTGCTCTATGCCATCCACCCACCTCAGATTTTTAAAATTTGTCATAATTCTTTCAATTTTTTCCTCAAACCATGCAGAAAACTCCTGAAATGCATGAAAACAAGTGAAAATACCAGACTTCCTCCAATACCTATTTTCCTCTTCAATCCCTTTCAAAGTGGTGACAATAATGGCAACATCACTTCCTCTTGCCATTTTGAGAAGGACTGCAGCGGAAACACAAGGGCATTAAGGCTTACTGTGGAAGGGGGCTGTCCGGGGAGAGAGATGGGATCAGAGGGGTGGAATTGGTCTCTTGCTCCCACACAGTGATCATTTTTATAAGTAACTTTATCTAATTTTTTGGGCAGTCTGGCATTAACAAAACTGGATATTCTGGATGTCCTTGATGAAATCAAAATCGGTGTTGCATACAGGCTGGGTGGAAAAAGAATTCCTTATTTTCCAGGTATGGTGATGACTGTCTTGAGCTCTTAACTTTGTAATAGGTTATTAATATTTGGTCTCCCCTCCCTCTTTTTTTTTTCACACAACAGGTGACACAATTGAACAAGCACAGACCTTGTGCTTGTTCAGTTGTGTCACCTGTTCTGTGTGAAGATTTGGTTTTGTAAAACAGGTGCCAGAATTCGTAAACAGAACTGCTTTCTTTGTCCGCTTTGTCCACAGGAACAACTAATGACTTGTTTAATGTAAGCTCGTTAAGTGTTTAATGTCAACTTGTTTAATTATCAAGTTAGTTGATTATATTTTGAATAAGAATTGTATGTTGCCCATGAGATAATGATTGTGTTGTACTTTCACTCACTTTTGAAGCTAACCAGGAGATACTGCAGAAAGTAGAGGTTGAGTATGAAACGATGCCAGGATGGAAGACAGACACAACTAATGCAAGAAAATGGGAGGACCTTCCACCCAAGGCTCAAAATTACATTCGGTTTGTTGAAAACCATGTTGGAGTGCCAGGTATGTACTTTCTCAGCACTGTTGCAGCAGGGCATATCATGTACATAATAAGTTGTGCACCAGGAAATTGTAACATCAATTGGGCAGAAATAATTTTTCAGCTTTCTAGTAATTTATGCATATCAGGGTTTCCTGGGCAGTAGTATAAGTACCAAAAAATCTTGAAATGATAGATGCCCTTCCTATCTACTCCTCCGTATCCAGCATTAAGAACCTTCCACTAGACTATTTTACTTCTCTTTTCTCTTCATAAGATTTATTTAAAAAGTACAGGCTTCAAGGCAAAGGTGTGCGCTACCACCCCAAGACGCATGGGGATTGTGTCTGCGGTGCAGGGATGGGGACCTCTTTGGGCTGGTTTTGCATACACATTGGAGAGGATTCTAGCCTTCAGAAATTCAAATCTCCCTTCAGTTATGTAGCAGTGGGGAGGGGGGACAGTAGCCATTTGACACTCTTGTGGGCTAGCTGGCTTAACTCTAGCTAAAAGAATATAATATACAGAGAAGTAGCTTTAGTGAATGAGGACCAGCCACATTTAGTGAATGAGGACCAGCTGCAGAGCAGGTGGTTTGGTTTTGAATATGAATTACATGTTTTGCAGGTGTTCAAGAATGAGGAAAGAAGGTTTGGAGCCACATATGTTTGACATGTTGGCAGTAGAAATGGAGAAGGGCAAGTCATGCTAGGTTTACAAGTGGGAGTATGTGGACGAAGGATTTGGCTTGAGATTACTTACATTTATCTTTCTTACCATGTCCTCAGTGTTCTCAGGCTTGCTAGGCTACATAACACTATTGTTAAGATTAGGGTAAATTACTATGGGGCCTAACTGGATTACATCATTATATTTTTTGGTTTTCTCTAGTTAAGAATGATGTAGGACACACCTCATCTATAGCTTTCTATATGTCTGTCATTGTGGCATAATTTTAGGCTTTTAAATGTTTTTAAGCTTTGTGTGGGAGGTGAGATACAGAAAAAAATGTCACATGGTTTTACAAGTGTATGAACTACATTTAAAAATTTGGCCCATTGCCTGAGTTTAAATACAGTTGGCCCCCTGTTTTTGCGGGAGATCCCATTTTGGATCCCCTTGCACAAATGGAGGCTTGCACATATTCAAGCCTCATAAGATTGAATGGGGCGCCCCCACCCCTGTGCATGTGGCTCGTGCACGCACACCATTGGAGATAGTGGAAATCACCTCTCCGTGGATATTTGAGGGTGCAGATCTGAGATTACTGCAATCTTAAATTTACTTACTTTTGAAAACAGTAGTTTTGAAGTCTGTGTATTAGGATAGCAGCTTAAAATAGATTTTAGTATGTTGCTTATTCTCCAGTTCCTGCTCTAATATTATTTATTTCTCTCCTCTTTAGTTAAATGGGTTGGAGTTGGAAAATCCAGGGAATCAATGATCCAGCTCTTTTAACCACACAAAGAACTTCAGTGCCAAGAAACACAGTTCACTGCCAATCGGCTCCTTTCTTTTCCCGAGCTCACATGAAGATGCTGTAGAAATCAAAATGTTCTTCCTAGAATGTGATTGTGCATATCTTGTTCTATTGTTGTTTTCAAGTATCAAAAAAATCAAGAACACAGAATAAGAACAACAAGAATAGGATTTGGAGGAAAAACTTAAATTCATATTTGAAAAGTTCATCTAGAAGTTTTTCTCTGAACTGCTACCAATAATGAAATTTATGCCAGATTGCAGAAGGTCATAAACAGGATGTTCTATCCCTGTTTGAGGAAGCAAAAATAGTGGTGACATATGTTTGTGTGCCTTCAAGTCTTTCCCCACTTATGACAACCCTAAGGTGACCCTATCACCGGGCTTTCTTGACAAGATTTGTTCAGAGAAAGTTTGCCACTGTCTTCCTCTGAGGCTGAGAGAGTGTGACTTGCCCAAGGTCACTCACTGAGTCTCCATGGCTGAGCAGAGAGTCCTAGTCCAACACAATCAGCTTGGTTCAAAGCTAGTGGCAGTTAATGATCCTTTTTATGTTTGGCAGTTTGCCTTGAAGCCTGTACAGTACATTTTAAATAAAATCTTTTCAGATAGAAAGAGGAAAGATAATAAAATAGTGTATTTCATTTCAAATTGGGGACAACTGCCTGAGTTGAGGATAAAAGTTTCCCTTCAGTTGTTTTCAAGTGCGAAAATCCCTGTGGAGCTTTTACTCCATAGGCAACTGATTAAAGGTAGAAAAAAAACATCAAATGCAGAAAATGTACTTAAAAAGATTAAGATGGTGCAGCATCTTTCCATAGCTTAGAATAGAACTTTATGGAGTTTCATTACATCCTTGTTACAGTCTTTCTAGATCTCTAGTTTTGGATCTTATGGTAACATATTTTGTTTCTTCTGCAATACTTTTATCACTGCTTCACTTAACCTACAAACAGAGTATAAGAAGTAGTACTACGGCATTTATGCCTGTGACAACAGCTGTTTCTTTCTAACTTGGAAACTGTAGACAGGCAGCCAGTGACTTGCAGGCTGTTACCAGTCCACACACCACCATTTTGAGTAGTGCTGCTTTACAAATACAAGGAATGTCCACAATCGCAACAAAAACAATCAAGAAATGTGTTAATCCTTGCGAGGAAAAGGGCACAACACACGTACCTGCTGTTACTTGCCTTCATTTTTTTAAAAATGCCAATGGTGGGCTGTGCCATTGCAACCAGGTATCCACAGGGAACATGAGGTGGTTCTAGAGCACTGAAGTGCTCAGTTGAAATGGGAATAAAGGTAATTATTGGCACTTTAAGGTGACTGCTTCCAATACCAAAGACAGTATCAAAGTGGAAGTAGGCAAACCTCTCCAGATAATGGGAGTCAAACAGGAGTTGAATACCACTACTGTGGTACTGCCTGTCGCCTACGATTGCTCCGCTAGTTGGTAGAAGGACCCGTCATGAGCAATCTCTGGTTGTGAACCAGTCTGGAAGTGAACTAGATTGGTACATAAGATAAGCAGTCCAGGCAATTTGACATTTCCCTTTGTAGTCCTCATACCTACTGGAAAATGTACTGTAGCATCCAAAATAATTACTATGTAAAACTCCATATGAGTCAGTTTCTCTTTCTTGGCTCAAGAAGAAAATTATGGAAGTCCTCCTTGTCTTTCTCTTATGTGCTGGTTTTGAAAAAAATGTTGATTATCAGGAAGGGTCTCTAGAACCTAGTAGTTGTCAGCACACTGATGCTGTAAGTTAGTTTTATCTCAATGGCACAGATGGAGTGGGTTTTTTTCTTGCTTGAAAGACGTTTTATATATATAGCAAAGATTTTTATCCCTCCTCCTCCATTTTCCATGTAGAGTAAAAGTGGCCAGCATGATGCTGATAAACTGCACATTGCAAACATGTTCACATTGTATGTGAACTATGGCAGTCTTGGACACTGCAGGTTTATTTTTTGTAGCACAGCAATAATAACGGACACGTACCTCTTGTGAAGAATGAACTACTCTGTTCATAATAACATGGCAGCTTGCACATCTTTGCTGCCTAATATGCAGTGAAGAAGAGTTTTGTAGACCTGAAAGCTCCATGTGTGCATGCATATGGATGGTGTTAATTTTTGAGCAAGGCAGTGTTTTTTGTAAAGACAACAAAGAAGACATTTTGCTTTCAAATGCTGATGAATACACAGTTGGTTTTAAAGTGTAATATTTAAAGTGTAATATTTCAGTGACTAATGAGCTATAAATCGTGATGTCTGGTTTGAATCATGCTTGTCATGAATGTGGCTTCAGCAAGCCACTTACCTTACGGATTGTTCTTAGAATTGCACCATGCATGTGAGGCACTGTGAACACCAGGAAGCACTATGGAAATGCAAAGCATTATGATCCATAACAGACTCGATGAATGGAAAGGTTTAACATTAGCTGAATGAGAATACAGGAAGAGCAGCCAAGGTGTGTCTCAGCATTTCATATCTCCTGATTTTGAGTTGTATGCATTTATCCAGTTGCAGTACAATTGCCTTAAATACTTTGAGAACATAGGAGTTATAGTTAATTTCTCAAAACTAGTAGAAACTCTGGCACAGAGAGGTGTGCTGACTAGCTGACCTTTGCTTAATGATTATAACTGAAGTACATGTAAGGCACTGAAATCCAGTGAGCTTGATTTGATGGATTGTATTTGTTGTCTGTCATGTAAGTACTGGAATCCACAGAAAGTCTTTTTGTACAAAGGTATGTTTCTATCTCGTAAGTCTCATTGGGAGCTGCTGTGGGTTGAGGGGTTAAAAACAAAAGCAGTTGCATATATCTTCTGCCAATGTCTCTGCCTCAGGGCTGCTAACAGTAGCATGGATCATAATACTTGCATAGCTAACTTGTGTAGACAGTAGGCTCTAGCCCACACTGGCATAATAAACTGATAAGAACAGATTATACTTTTAGAGAATGCTTTCCCAGCCAAAAGGCCGAGAAGCGATGCACACTGGCAGAATAAATGCCACAAGATTCTCTAACAGTTCTCAGGAAGACTTGCACAGAAGTTTTTAGGACAATCATGTTGAGATCAGCCTTTGGAAAAGATGGTCTATTGTAAAGACTGTCATTACATAGAGATGTTTAATATTTTGTAAATCACGTTTAAGAAATACAGTTATATTGTAGGTGTCAGTGGGCCCCTACCAAAGCACTTTCATTTCTAGTGGGTTCCAGTCCTGCCAGAAATGTATTGGGAACCCCTTTCTTTGACCTTTAGTATTTCAGCTTATAAACGCTTGAGCAAAATTCACCAATGTGACCTTTACCCTGGATGTGCTAAGAATGCATCCATAAAGTTATACAAAGCCTGTTTACTACAACAATGAGTAGTCAATATGAGCTGCATACGTTCTGCTCAGGGTGATGGTTGTTGAGCAGCTAAACTAGCAGCATTGCAACCCACTGGGAAATGTCCCATATAGCCCCAGTGAAATGAACAGGGTGCTGAGCAAGAATACATCCCATTCATTTCATTACAGCAAACAAAAGGGGGCTTTTCAGTGGATCACACCCAAAGACATCAGGACTTTTAGCTGGCACTAAATCACAGATGAACGTTTCTGTAACCTTATATTTATGTAGAATTTTTATTGAATTGTTGGCTTTATTCTAATGGAAATCTCTATTCCCACAAAGTAAAAGCACTGAATAATATTCACATACTTATTTATTAGAGAATTTATATTGCAGTCCACTCAGTAACGTGTTTGATGTGAATAATGTTATTCTCTGGAATGTTTCCAGTTAAATTTTATATACCGTTGCTTGGAATTTAGTTATAATCATTTAGTATCATTGCCCTGAACACAGGTTGTATCAGTATTGATAATCTGAAATCAAATTATACAATTGGAATTAATGGGAGGAACATCATGGTCAGACGCTGAAAAAGGATTTCAGTTAAAAAGTATTGTCTAACATGATGTTCTCACACTGATAGAGCCGGATGTACATGGGTCAGCAAATAAAGGCACCAAAAGTGTGTGTTCTTGATTATTTTTGTATACTGTAAATGAAACGACCCTTTTATTGCACAGTGGTTTGCTTAATAAAGATGGGAGTGTAGAATTTGGACTCTTTGGTCTTGTCTTTGTGTGTATATGTATACAGGAAAGCAGTGCCTGATCATATACACTGGGGCTTTCTGTATCAGAATTTCTGACATCCCTTTTAAGGGTCAATACTGGATTCAACAAATAGGAACATGGATCGTGAAAATGACTCGAGGGAAGCTAGATGTTGTCATCAACGGAACACAGACATTGCATCTCCTGGGCTGAGTGAGCTAAAATGGACACAGATGGGGCATTTTGAATCATCTATTTACAACGCAGTGTTTGACTCAGGAAATGGAAATGTAAGAAGAAATGCCATTAATGTCAGTCTCAGTTCTTAGAGAAGCATAATTAAATAAGGACATGTTTCTGCTTCTCTGCTGATTTAAGGCTAGACCTTAACAGGCTTGGCTTTGATCTTTTTGGTATTTAAATATTTTTGTTTCCTTAACAAAGGCTGAAGCCTTAGGAAACTCGAATTGCCCCATTCGCATTCCCTGAAGATGCCACAGATGCTGCTGGCCAAAGGTCAGGAAGAACCTCTTCTGGAGCATGGCCACAGAGCCCCAAAAAGCCATGGCTGCCGGCCATGGAAGCCTTCGACTTCAAAATAGCAATAAAAAGAAAACTATGCAGCCAAGTAGTTTTTAAAAGGAGGAATCTCAGGGGACAAAAAGAAATGGTACCAAAGGATCCAAGAAACCTCGCCCCCAATAAAAAGGGGGACATCAAAAAAGATCCCATGGGATTTCTCTCCTTGTTGGTATGCTATGCTATTCCAACAAAGATTGAATGGGTCTGCTCTCTTTGAGGCGAACCAACAGGAGGCCAGTCAGTCTCTGGCCACTCGTGACAGTAAGAATCCCATAGCCTTGAGCCAGGGCAGTTAAAGCGGTGCCAAAGCGGGTTATCTCTGCCGTGTGGATGCAGCCGGCTTAGTGGAACGTATAAGGCTTATTGTTATCTCTCAGCCTCAGGGAAGGCAGTGGCAAGCCTCCTCTGAAGAAACCTTGCCAAGAAAACCCCATGAGATGGTCGCCTCAGGGTTGCCATAAGTTGAAAACAACCTGAAGGCGCACACAACAACAACAACAACAACAACAAATTGAAGAGACACAATATAGAGCAGTGGTCAGCAAAGCGTGTCCTTTAAGTGGTTTTGGACTTCATCTCCCAGAATCCAAGACCATTGGACAACATGGCTGAGGCTTCTGGGAAATGGAGTCCAAAATCCCTTAAAGGGTCACTGATATAGACACAGCTGTCACTTTAAAGGGCAGTCCAATCAGCTTCGCCTCTTGGCATTGCCCCGCCCACGAAAACGCCCTCAAGCCCCGCCCACCCGCTCTTTCCAGCAATCCCGCCTAATAACAGCCCGGCGATTGGCAGGCGCCCTCCCTGACGTCACGGGAGGTGTGTGAGGGAAGAGCGTTGGGGGCTTGGTCGCTGTTTCCTTCTTCGTCGCTGCATTCTTTTTCCCGCGCGGGCGGGCGCAGTAAGAGAGGAAATAAACCACAACGGTTTGCAGTGGGTCGGTCGGGCGCTTTTTTGGTTTCCCGGCCAGTCAGTGCTGAGTGAGGGAAAGAGGGATGCCGAAGCGGTCCTGTCCGTTCGGGGACTCGGCCCCGCTCCAGCTGAAGACCCGCGTCAGGCTGAGGGAGCTGAGCCAAGGCGTCCTGGGGGAGCAGTACCGCCGGGAGATCTTCGGTGAGGCATAGGGTTTCCACCCAAGGCAGCAAGGGACGAAGTCTCGGACCCAGTTCTCGCGAGAACAGCGGAAGTTTGGTCAAGCGCAACTCTATGGTCGCCCTCTGCCATTTGACCATAGAGTCACATTGGAGGAGCCACAAATGCCTAGAGAAGCGTTCTCTCTAGGAATCTCTGGGTCCTCCAGGGCAACTCTATGGTCACTTTCCAGCAGAGTTGCTCTGGGGGACCTAGAGATTCCTGGCAAGAAGATATTAATCAAGGCTGCAAAAGATCTACTCTGCAAAAGTTAGAGCCACAAATGTGGAGGAGCAGCTGTATGTATGTATTTCCCCAAGTCTCCTGGGACTGAGCTTTTCTCAAGCCCTGCTTTGTGAAGCAGGATGGATTGTGGTGCTCTTTCACACCACACAGTTCTAGTGCTATGAGTACCATTTAAACTGCTATGGTTCCCTCCTAGGATTTGTAGTTTAGGGAAGAGCATTTAGAGTTCTCAGTCGGAGAGATCTAGTAAACCTCACACTAGGAGTCCATAGGATTAAGAGGTGATATGATAGCCCTATTTAAATATTTGAAAGGATGCCATATTGAAGAGGGAGCAAGATTGTTTTCTGCTGCTCCAGAGAACAGGACCAGGAACAATGGATGCAAGCTCCAGGAAAAGAGATTCCAGCTCAACATTAGGAGGAACTTCCTGACAGTTAGGGCTGTTCGACAGTGGAATGCACTCCCTCGGAGGGTGATAGAGTCTCCTTCCTTGGAGGTCTTTAAACAGAGGCTGGATGGCCATCTGTTGGGGATGCTTTGATTGTGATTTCTTGCGTAGCAGAATGGGGTTGGACTGGATGGCCCTTGAGGTCTCTTCCAACTCCATGATTCAGCCACGGCAATTGAAGTGGATTCATAGCACTGTAAAATTGTAGCCTGAAAGAGCCCAATTTTTCCTCTCTTGAAGGGGAGGGATAGTGGTTGGAAGAGAGAAAGATAGACTGGAGGGACAGCTGTCCATCCACACTGTTTGTTTCCTAGGCACATAAAGTTTTTGGTTTGTCTGTGTTTGGTGTTTTGATTTGGTTTGCTTATCAAGGAAAAGTGCTCTACATGCATCCAATCCTAGGGTGCATCTCCACTGTAGAAACAATGCAGTTTGGCACCACTTTTAAGTGCTGTAGCTCCGTTCTGTCGAATCCTGGGTTTTGTAGTTTAGCGAGGCGCCAGCACTTTTTTGCAGAGAAGGCGGAAGACTTTGTCAAACTACCGATTCCAGGACTCCATAGGATGGAATTACAGCACTTAAAGTAGTGTCAAGCTGCCCAGAGATTCTAGAAGTTTCCGAGTTTGCTGCGCATGCGCAGAAATAACCCATTTGTATGATTCACAGAGACCACGAAGAAGAAAGTGTAGATTCACTGCAAATCTTCTCTAACTTTGTGCCCTCCCTCACTTTTTAGTTTCTGCAAATAATACAGAAGGGATGGGAACTGTATGGCCCTTCAGAAGTTGTTTAACTACAACTCCCAGCATCCCTTACCTTAGGCTATGCTGGCTAAAGTTGCTGAGAGTTGCAGTTCAACACTAAGGCCACATACCTCCCATCACTCTAATTTTTAGTACACTTATTGTGTGTGTGTGTGTGTGTCTTTGTTTCCACTTACGGCAATGAGCCTATCACAGGGTTTTCCTGGCAAATGTCTTCAGAGTGGGTTTTCCATTGCCTTTCTCTGAAACTGAGAGAGTGTGATTTGCTCAAGGTCCCCATAGGATTGCATAGGCTGAAGCTACAGCACATAAAGAAGGCTTATGGGAGGTGTAGACTATTATTATTATTATTATTATTATTATTATTATTATTATTGTTATTATCATGTGTTGAGAGTACCAAGTTGGAGAGGAGGCAGACATAGATGATAACAGAGCTTGGTAGACTGATCTGACTTTGTGGAAGCATGCTTCACATGTCCCTAATTTGCTTCTGAAGTGGAAGTTCCTTACTAGGTTTGGTGGTGTTATAATCTCATACAAGCTTTCTCCTTTCTGAGGAAAGGCGATGTTCATTGCTGATACTCTGGGGAGCAGATGTCAGCTCAGATCATCATCCATAACATTCCCATCTCTAATTTTCTCTCCTTGTTTGTTTTTCAGAAAAAACGAAACAGCTCCTTTTCCGAGGTGCCCAGACCTATATGGAGAATTCATGCATCGGAAGCACAGCAGGAGAATGTCTAAAAGCACAGTTACCAGAACCACCTGCAGACAGGCCGGAAGCTTGCTCTCAGCATAGATGTAATGGACAAATGTTAATTGGACAGGATGGAAAACTTCGACAGCCTAGTGCAAGAGAAGCAGGTGACTGACTTTTGCCAGCTGTTCAGCACTTTCCTATTTGCTGTTTCAAGCTGTTTTATTTCGGATTGATGTGAAACTCAGGGGAAGCTCCAGTACTGCTTGTGTGTTCATCTGTGAACCGGCAAGACTTAAATTAAGGCATAACTTGTTACAACTGGGCTGTTTGGTGGGAGAGAAGCTGGTCCTGAATATTTGTGTGTGGTTACAACTGTTTCTTCAGTTTTTATTAGTTATTCTGTATGCTGCTGCCACCCCTGAATTACTATGTCTTACTTAAAAGAAGCTTCTTCAGTTAGTTTTTGTGATAAATAATCATAGATTTGGAAGTAACTTCCAAGATTTCTGCTTATGTAGGAAATCTGGTGCTACTGTATTTTTGTTAGGTGCATAGTCAACCCTCTCTACTTATTTCTATCTTGCCATGCACTGCCATCCCTTTTAGAATCATAGAATCGTGGAGTTGGAAGAGACCGCAAGGACCATCCAGTCCAACCCCCTGCTATGCAGGGAATCTAAATCAAAGCATCCACAACAGATGGCCATCCAGCCTCTGCTTAAAGACCTCCAAGGAAGGAGACTCAATTACACTCCGAGGGAGTTTGTTCTACTGTCGAACAACCCTGACTGTCAGGAAGTTCCTCCTAATGTTTAGGTGGAATCTCTTTTCCTACAGTTTGCATCCGTTGCTCTGGGTCCTAGTCTCTGGAGCAGCACAAAACAAGCTTGCTCCCTCCTCAATATGACATCCCTTCAAGTATTTAAACAGGGCTATCATATCACCCTTTAACCTTCTCTTCTCCAGGCTAAACATCCCTAATTCCTTAAGTCATTCCTCATAGGACATGGTTTCCAGACCTTCACCATTTGGGTCGCCCTCCTTTGGACATGCTCCAGTTTCTCAACATCCTTTTTAAATTATGGTGCCCAGAACTGGACACAATATTCCAGGTGGAGTCCCAGTGCTGCTAATAATAATAATAATAATAATAATAATAATTTATACCCACTTCTCCAATGTGATTGAGGCGTCTTACAACAATATTTAAAAGCATTAAAATACAATAAAATGTAATTCCCCATAAACCCACCCACCCACCATAACCAATAAATCACAACAATAAACAATAACAATAAAACAATACAGTTAAGATTATTAAAACGTACAAGACAGAGGAGTCAGTGGGAGGTGACTGAGATGCTAATCCAGCCTGTCGGAAGAGATCTGTTTTGAATGCCTTTTTAAAAATGTCAAGATTAATAAAATAGCAGTTCTCCTCTGGCAGGCCATTCCATAACTTGGGAGCGGTAGAGGAGAAGATCCTCTGGGTAACTGCAGCCAGCTTACTTTTTGCTGGCTGCAGTAGATATTTCCAAAAGGACCTAAGTGTGGGGAGGGGGATTGTGTGGAAGAAAGTGATCCTGTAGATAAACTGGGCCCAAACCATGAAAGGTTTTAAAGGTCATAACCAACACCTTGTACTGTGTTCAGAAACTAACGTGTAGCCAGTGAAGGGACTTTAAAATCGTTGTTATATGGTCACCCCTAGATCTCCCGGTGACCAATCTGGCTGCCATATTTTGAACTAATTAAAGTTTCCGAGTTAGGCACAAAGGTAATCCTATGTAGAGTGCATTGCAGAAATCAAGTTGTGAGGTTACCACCGCGTGTACCTGAGTTTTTAGGTCCCCAGGCTCCAGGAAGGGGTGCTGCTAGCGTATCAGCCGAAGCTGTCATCATTGCTCTCCTGGTATGGGGAGGATGGAGTTGCCAGATGTTTCTCTGAGCCTTTCTGCTCATAATGGAACAATGAATGGCCATGCCCTAGTGGCACAGTGGTTAAATGCCACTACAGCAGCCACAAGGTTGTGAGTTTGATCCCAGACAGGCTCCAAGGTCTACTCAGCCTTCCATCCTTTCATAGGTCGGTAAAATGAGTACCCAGTTGTTGGAGGCAGTTGGCTTACACATTGTAAATCGCTTAGACAGTGCTAGTTTACTGATAAGCGGTATAGACATCTACTTGCTATTGCTGTTGCAAGGTGGCTTTGGGGCTTTACACTCAGAAAGAGGGCTTTGAGCATTGCACAAAGAAAGTAATGCTAGCCTAAGGGACACTTGTACATGAGAATGTCCCTGCCAGAGTTCTGACTAGTATTTATCATTTCTTCAAAGCATTTTCTCCATATCTAATTTGGTAGGAGACAGCTTCTTGTGTTGAGTACTGTGGTTTGCTTTCTAAAGGAAGTACTTTTTAAACACTAAACTGGACTTGCCACTTCATTTCCATACACAAAGGATTTTGAATTTGAATTGACATTCTCACACACTATGGCGTATATAGGTCTGTCCCTGGCTTTCTGCTCTACCAAATGCATCTGAGGATGTAAACTAAATTTACAAAAGCTCATGCTACTTTCTTTCAGTTTGTCTCAAAGATGCTACAAGATGTCTCTACATACACACTTGATACTAAAATTTGTTCTGACTTTGAATCTTTGTTTTTCTGCATAGCCCTGCCAATAGGAGGTTCCAAGGCCTGCTCCTCATGCGTGAGAACAGTTGATATCAACAAAGCTTGCACCCAGTGTGATCGGTACATATGCCAGAACTGCAGCAAACTTTGCAGCCGTTGTAACACCGTCACTTGTTGCTTATGTTCGGTTGTAGAGTAAGTGTCCATGGAGCTTGAGCTAAACCTTCTTCAGTTCTATTGGGCCACTGTACAGATGTCAGCAAATGTTTGGCCATCACAATTACATTTTGGGTTAGAGAGACATGATAAGAGATGTAAAGAACTTCTGGTTCAATGCAGCACATACAGTTTTCTGACATTTATTTATTTATTTTATCTGCTGCTCTTCATAAAGAATCAGAAAGACTAATAATAATAATAATAATAATAATAATAATTTATTTGTATTTCCCACCTCTCCCTGCAGATCGAGGCGGGATTACAGCAAAGAATAAAAACCACAATACAATACAAAATACAATATTATCTAAAAGTACAGTCAGTAAAACAACAACCTACACAGTACCACCATGAAACAAAGCACTAAATGAAACTACTGAAACTGTAAATACAGTGGGTTCTTGGTATTTGCTGGGTTTTGATTCCAGGACCCCCAATGGATACCAAAATCTGTGGATGCTCAAGCCCCATTAAATACAATGGCACAGGAAAATGCTGACCCTTGTATAAAATGGCAAAATCAAGACTTGCTTTTTGGAATTTATATATATTTTAAATATTTTCAAGCCATGGATGCTTGCATCCATGGGTACAGAGGACCAACTGTAAATACAATCTGACCAGGAGCAAGATAGCAATTGATACCATAACTTGAACAAAATAGAAGTGTTGGAGGTCTCCTGAATATCAAAATAACTCAAAGTTCAGAGATAATAATTCTGAATTTGCAGTTTGAGCCCAGTTAATTAATACTGAACAATTTTGGGAGGGAGTTGCATATCTAGGTTAGCAGAATATCTTTGTGCTCACTGATGGGAATGGCAATGAGCTTTGTTACATTAAACTTTGGGCCAGTTTGTAGGCTCTTACAGCTCTTCTGTATGAGGAAGGTCCTTGGTATCTTAAACGGTAGGAGGAGACTATGGAGGTGGAGGGAGTTGAGGCTGCAAATGGTTTTCTCCTTTCACTGTTAGAATTTGGGCCTACATCTAGGGTGATGCTAGTCATAGCACTGTGATTGTCAGTCCTTTCTGCTCCTCCTACAGCCTTCCACAGTGCACAAAACCTACTGCAAATGCTTTTCAGTACCCTACAGCATCTCCAGTTTCAATTGGCAAAAGGGGTTTCCACCAGTGAATGTGCACCATTGGATACTGGCCTTTGGTGTCCACAGATTAACTGCACTGATAAATTTCAGAGAGGTGGGGCGGGCAAATTCTACACATGTGCATGTGTGAGTTTCTCCATGGGGGCGGTTAAGATTTTTGTCCAGTATTGAATGGCTGTATTCAATGCAAGGCATGGAAGCAGAGTTCCATATGTGACAGTGCACATTAATGTGCAGGCACATGGTGTGAAGTAGTGCATTTATATGCATTGTGCATGCAGATGTGCCTGCACATTTAGTTGTCCAGTGTCAAAACTTATGTGGGGGGAGTATGTCCATATATTTAAGAATAAAATGGCACCACCTAATGAGTTGCCATTGTGCAATGTCTGTCTAACTCCATTAACATAAAACTATGCTCTGTCTCCTACATATCATCCATGCTATAACTCACTACCACTTACACTATCCATCAGGAATTCTTATGGTTTCTCAGATCTGTTAACCACCAAAACTAAATGAGTTCTCCATGTCCATCCAGGCAAGTCTAGCTAGGCCTCTACTTAATCCACAAGAGCAGTTCTTTTCTATATTATCACAGATGCATTTGTTTACCCAACATGGTTTTGTTGTGTGTATAGTAGTCATGAATGCACCGATGTTCTCCTCTTGAAATGTACCAAGCAGGAAGCTAAATTAACATCTGTCTTTTTCCTCCTAGATCTGATGATGTTGGAGAACGAATCCTTTGTAACGACTGTTCCATGTTCAAGGAATAAAATGCTTGAAACTTTACGGACAGTGTCTTCAGGGACTGCAAATAATTTTTATTCTTAAATATATGGACATACCCCCCCCTCACGTGTGAAATACTGGATTGTTTTTCTTTGCTATATTATATATTTCTATATCTGTAGTTTAATAAAATAAATTATATATATTTTTAAGACTTGCTATTTGTGTGACGTCTCTAAAATAAATCTTATATCCCTTCTGAGGGGCATTTTACTAGTAAATTCTCTGGAGAGTGTAATCTTGATGCCAGAATCTGATTTAAAAGTTAGCTGCAAGCTTCTATTTATTGCTTGTATTTAAAAGTGGCTAAGGCTCATTTTTATTTTGTATTGTGTTTGCGGCATCTAGTAGTTCTTACAAAAAGATTTTTTTAAAAACGTGGTTTTTGAATAATAATCTTTACCTCAGTCTTTCAGTTATCTGGGCTGACTTGTCTCTGTTTATAGTAATTTACTTTTTTCTTTCAAAAATACACTGTATCACCTGATATGGATTAGTTTCACTATGAACATTGATTCTCTTGTGCTGTCCCTCTGCTGCAACATCCTACAGAAGTCAATAGAATCTTGCCCATTTTTACACAAAGCAAAAGATGTGGTCTCTGGTGAAAGTATTGTATTTTTCCCAGTTATGAAAGAATCACCATTTTAAAAAAGGATCCTTATAATGAGGGTAATCCTTAATTAACATATATAAGCCCCATGTTTCAGGAACTAAAGGTACATCCGAGTGAGCAAAAAGCAAATAGAGGTTGAGTCTCCCTTATCTGAAATGCTTGGGACTAGAAGTGTTGGATTTTGGACATTTTTAGAGTCTGGAATACTTGCATATGCATAATGAGACTTCCTGGAGATGGGACCCAAATCTAAATGTTGAAATCATTTACTGTATATACTCATGTATAAGTCTAGGAATTTTAGTCAAATAATTAACCAAAAAAGTCGACATATCCACAGGTCAATGTAAGTACTGTACTTTGACTTATAAAAAAGGAACCATCCCCTTCTGAAAGGCAAAGAGTGTATTCTGTCATTGTACCACTGACTCCCTTCTGCTCTATAATCCATCCAGCCTTTAGTGTGAGCGCAAACACATACCTGCTGGAATTTTGCAATTTCTTTGCCATTGTTTTCGTTTGTTCCATCCTTTAGTTCCTTTATTACATGGCCTTAAATTTTAGTCTCGACTTATCCATGGATCATATCAAAATCAATAATTTTGGCCCCTAAACCTGCCCACAATTTATACATGAGGTCGACTTATAGTCGAGTATATATGGTATGTATCGTATACACTTTATTCTTTTAATATCGTTGAACCGCTCTGAATCCCATTTCTGGGGGGAAAGTGGGATACAAATATTTTAATGATAACTATACACATAGCCACGTTATTTTTAAATAATTTTCTGCATAAACCCGAACCATCAGAAATCAAAGGCATTATCTGAGCCTCCCGTGTAGGTCAGATTTTGGACTTTGGAGTTTTTTGGATTTTGTAATTCCGGTTAAGAAATACTCATAGACTCAAAGAGAAAAGTCCCTGCCAGTCCCATTGCACAGTGTCTCTTCCAGCAGATGGCATTACAGAGTCACCCTGAAATGTTCCTTGAGGATGAATGCCCACATCCTCCTAAAATAACATATCTGCAAATAATTCTCTGCCTAGAGTTATACAGATCTTCATTCTGTCCATGGATGGTACGGTAGATGGTAGGGGTTGCAGTTTCTTAATGGAGTGTTCTAGGTATGTTTATTTATTTATATCCAAACCTGGAAAAAAAATTACTTAGGAATTGCTATGCCAGAAAAATGCAAGTTTGACCTCCCCCTGTATAAATCAAGATCGGCATTGTCAAAAGAGAGGACCCTAAAATTAATATACAAATGATATCTGACACCTGTGAAACTATCCTAAATGACGAAAATAATCTCTCCAAAATGTTGGAGAGACTTTGACACCGTGGGCTCCTTTGAACACGTGGTTGGACTGTTTCAAGGTTAAAGATTTTTGGAATGCGATACTGACGGAAATCTTTCTTATCATCTGAAACATTGTAAGCTTATCATACAGCTGGGATTTGATTCCAGGATCCCCCATGGATGCTCAAGTCCCATTCAATAGAATAGAATAGCAAATTGGTGTCCCTTATATAAAATAGAAAATCAGGCTGTGCTGTTTGGAGTTTATACTTCTTTTTGAATGTTTTCAAGCCTTGGATGCTTGAATCCATGGATAGAAAAATCCATGGATAAAGAGGACTGACTGTATTTCTTGTCTCAGCGGCCAGGAATATAATTGCGAAAGCTGGAAAATGGAACCTACTAATAAGCAACTGGTGGAAAAGAGTTTGGGGTGTTTGGTTATCGGAAAAGCTTTCTTATACTTTTCGACTGTAATGGACAAAAGAAACCATACACTGTTTTTGATGATTGGTCAGTTTTTAATAATTACATCAATACCAACTCATTTGCTATCAGACCTTCTACTCATCAAGCTATTCTATGGAAAAATACTTCGATCCCAACATCTCTCAAATGAAGGTTTGTTGTTGATCATGTGCTTTTAAGTTGTTTCCAACTTATGGCGATCCTAAGGCAAGCCTATCATGGGGGTCTTGACACGATTTGTCCAGAGGAGGTTTGCCATTGCTTTCCTCTGAGGCTGAGAGCATACAACTTGCCCAAGCTCACCCAGTGGGTTTCAAGGCTGAGCTGGGAATCGAACCCTCTGGTCTCCAGAGTCGTAGTTTAACACCTAAACCATTACTCCACCCTGGCTCTCCGTTCAACTGAAGGCAGTCTCCTGAAAACGGCCTGACCCTAGAAAGGAAATTGAAGGATGTGTTTGCTTCCCTTTTCCTCCTACCCTGGATACTAATATGCCTGGTAAGGTTTCTGTATTAGCATTCTATTAGCTTTGCCTGCAGGCAGGTGCAACCTAGTGACAGATGCACACAAGCTGGCCCACCAAAGCCAGATGCTCAGGGTCTGTGACTGCTGAGCATCTGTGTGTGCGAGTGTGTGTTCCAGAGAGAAAAACCTGGCATGAGTCCTGCCTTCAGACCAAACAAGGGGGGAAAAAGAGAGAGATTTATCAGAGAAACAGCTGCGACAGGCAGGAGAGGTAAGAAACGGCACACATGGAAGATCATTAAGGATTCCTTGGCGGTGGGTGAGGAAGTGGTGGCTAATTGGGAATTAACAGCATCCTATCAAGCAATTAAGGACAAAGATGAATAATTCTTTGTATTTCAGATTATTAAGAAAACAAAACCGAAAACAGAAACTTCACTTCAGTCCTGAAGTCTTTGCCGTGAGGATGGTGCAACAGGGACCTTCATGTGATTGATAGCTAGAGAAATGCCTAACAAACCAGGAATGGTCCACAGAAGAGGGAGAACTGAAGGTTGTACTCGCCCTGAGACGCCCAATAGTCAGGGTCTGGTTAAAGGTGAGTGATAGGCTTTGCCTTTATTATTGTGGTATTAAGTACATTGCTTCAATGGCCGCTTCCATTCACTCAGATACATGCTTTAGAGAAAGTAAGAAATGCTGGCATCTCTTCATACAAAGGAAAGAATGCTTTCTTAAACCGCTGTCAGAAATATATTTTCTAGTGAGATCCATTCATCATACAAAATGCAACAAGGAAGCCAATTTTGGGGGGAAATACTGCCCTGTAGGGAAATTAAACAGCACAGTTAGAATTACGACTTGTAAGGAAACTGTTCAGAATGGCTACTTAACCCAAACTGAGGCTTGTGTAAAATGTACACAGTGGGTCCTTGGTATCCATTGAGGTTTGGTTCCAGGACCCCATAGATAGCAAATTCGATAGCCGTTCAAGTCCCAGTAAATACAATGACATGGTAAAAGTATGTCCCTTATATAAAATGGTAAAATCAAGCTTTGATATTTGGAGTGTGTGTGTGTGTGTGTGTGGATGCCTGAATCCATGGAGATAGAATCCATGGATGAGGACTGACTGTATATTCTTCGTAGCCAAAAGTCTTTCTAGGGGAATGTTATTTAGCTCAAATATTTACTGGGGCCGACTACAAGGACCCACGAGATCCTTTCCCTATTTGTATACCAAGAGAAAGAAGTATCCAAGGAATTGTGCAGAGGCAGAATTCTTATAATAATTATAATACTAATAATTAAATGTCCCCTTGCTTTGGGGATTATGGTGGGCTGCATTGCAGGGTCCATCGGGGTCATGTGGAAAATTACACACACCAAAATTTCAGAATATCTCAATGTCAGTAACACCTTATATTTATATACACGTATGCTTTGGTTAACAAAGCTTCTGAGAAAAAGGTTCCTTTTTACAAAGTCTTTTTATGCCTGCCCAGCCTCTTTTCTTCCTCATCCTGTGTGTAACTGGAATTTTTTAGCAGCATCAGCACTGGGAAGAAGGTGCAGGAAGGCAGGTACTGTATTGTGTTGCAACAGTGTGTCTGCAATAAACAGTGCAATAAAACTTGAGTTGGGAAAGAGTTAGATTCCACTCTAGCTGACCCTACTGTGAGTTTGCCTACAACAGGCAACACAAATAGCAATTGCTTACAGAATCCATTGCTGAGCATGTGTGAACAACAGAACAAAGTGAAGAGCAGAGAAATCTATGTCTAAATAGATAAATCTATGTTTACAGCCAGCAGATTCTTTAAGCATGGATTCCACCAGCCACGGATATCTTCCAAAAATCAAACCTTGATTTTGTCATTTTATATAAGGGATGCCATTTTACTATGCCATTGTATTTAATGGGACTTGAGCATCCACTGATTTTAGTATGCATGGATGGGGGGCCTGGAATCAAACACCAGTGGATAGCAAAGGCCCAGTGTATAGACCTGAAAATTTGGCCACCTGAATGGAAATCATAGGGAAATAGAAGGATAGGAAAACAAAAAGCCATAGTTGTATTTTGGAAGAAGCCTTCAAATGGTCCTGGGAAGGTCCAAAATGGTTTTGGTTACTTGTAAGGCTCACCAAACCTGGTTGCTTCATTTCACCTGTTTGTGTTGTTAGTTTTGGATAAAGGTTTGTCAAAATATGTTGAACTACTCTTCTATTTTTGTGGTGTATGAACCTATCCCCATTCCTCCATATTATTTCTGCCATGGGTACCAGACTTTCTGTTAAAGAAGTATTGCCCAGGAGCACATCTATTTGGTGAACTGAAGTTTGCCATAGGGTCAGCATAAGTCAGAAATGACTTGAAGACACACAGCAACAAATAACAGCCCACTTTACCGAGCATTATATATTTTCCAGTGAATCACATTGTCTTGTGATATGTCCAAAGTTTGACAGCCTCAGCAATTTTGGCCGCATTTGGCCTTATTCTTCCTTCCTTTTCTTTTTTATAGTTCTTTAAAATGAATAAAATGCCACAACAAAAACAAAATACTTAAGTTACACTCATACTAACATTACAAACACCAAACACGCAAATGAAAATGACTTCCTGCTCTCTAACTCATTAATATCTTTGACGCTTTATCATACTTTTCTTAAATTCTTTGTCATACTTTTCTTATTCTGTTCTTATATTATTATTATTTCCCTCTATTACCAGTATTTCAATTGATTAATATCCTCCTCCTTTCTCTCGCTATACACACACACACACACACACACACACACACATCTCTATATAAGTATATATTATGTACTTCTTTTCTATAAAACTATTGGTTTCTTAATCATCTATTCCATATATACTTTTCTCTCACCATATTTGTTTAAGGTATACATGTAACTTTGACCAAGCTTTCTTATATTTATTCATTGGTTCATTTCTAATCAGACATGTCAGTTTATCTACTTCAATAAAGTCGTATAATTTAAATAACAATTCTGTTATTTAATACTTTTGCTGTTTTCCTTTTTTTGTGCGTGTGCCTATATTATTCCTGCTGCTATTATCATTCCATGCTTTCGTTCTCTCTCTTCAACCCTTACTCTTCCCTTTTAGGATTTTTTAAATACTATTGTAAGTATTGGACATCCCTCTGAATAGAAGACTTATTTGAACAAAGGACTCTCTTCTGTAAGCTAGGATAAATGACCCATCTTATTAAAGTTAGAAGAAGGATTTTATTCAAAGAGCATCCAATGCTTATAACAGTATAAAGAAAAATTATCCTAAGCATAAGGGTTGAAGAGATGGAAACAAAGCATGGAAAGCTGCTATTCTATATGATAATAGCAGCAAGAATAATACATAACATTAATGTATAAAAACCAGTGTTGCTTCAGAGGACCTCAGGAAAGTCAGAGCAGAAAATATTGGGGGAAACAATTGGATGTTTACATTGAGATGCAAGTATTAAAACAGTCCTTTCAGAACATCAGCAACTACATTTATGTGCCAGTGGAAACTATTCAGTGTTGAAAAAGCAAGTTCTGGATTTGATATCCAGCCTTGTGGATGAAATTTCTCTCTCTTTTGATGCGCTCCTCTAAACCAGATTTTATTGCATAAGTGAACCTTTTGTGCCAGCTCTCTCTTTTGAGAGACACTTTTTCTCATGCTCCAGTGCTGTTTCCCTTCAACAGCTTTTTCTCTTTTACTTTCGCTCGCTTAACCTCCGCAGCCTGACCTGCTTGGGCTTTTGTACCAAGTCTGACAAGCCTCCCATCAAGAGATCTTTGTCACAACCGAGGCGCCCTGAATGCATCTTTCCCCACCCCCGCACCCCCTAATATCTGCTTGGCAAGTACAGTAATTCTTGCTGAAGGTGCACTTTTCTTGCCTGCACTCTGGTTTACACTTTAAGAAAGCATAGGCAGATATTTGTTACTCTGCACAAAGCATTGAAATTATCTTTTTACAGTATTGTCAAAACTCATATTTTGGGCAAAATGTTTGGAGTTTTTGAAAAGGATTGAAAGGAAGTGCAGATAGAACTCAATGCCAACTTGTACACAGCGTAGTTTCCTCTTGGTGCATCCATTCAAGCAGATAACTTAGGACCTTTACAAGTATAAATACAGTACAATCCTCCTCATCCCACTAACTCTGCTCTCCCATCTCTTCTCTCTAGTTGGGCTAGAAATCCTCAATCATGGCCTCTGTTATGTAAATTTAAGTTTACAAAGGGCTCTTGTAGCACCTTTGAGACTAGCTGAAAGAAAGAAGTTGGTACCATGAACTTTCCTACACTTGAGTCTACTTCCACAGATACACTTCTGAGGAAGCAGACTCAAGTCTACAAAAGCTCATTCTACCAACTTCTCTCTTTCACAAAGGAGTTTATCACACTGGGGCTGAGTTCAGCATTAAAGAGAGACTAAAGTGAATTTAAAGCATCCTGCAAATGAAGTGGAAATGGCCAATAATTGTGTGAATGATTATCACACACAATTGCGCAAATAAAGTGATATCGGAAATGCATTGTTGCAGAAATTCTGAAAGTAAAAAGATGCACATTAATGCTTCTTTGTGGCCACTTTAATGGTGGGTTTTGTGGGATGTCATGTGAAATCGTTACACATAATTACACGATTTTTTCGTGATATTCATGGGATAAACTACCAATCTCCTTTGTGTGATAAACTCCTTAGTCTCAAAGGTCCTGAAAAATCTCTTTGCATACTGGTTTTCCAGACTAACACAGCTAGGTCTTTGAACTTTAAGTATACTTAGCTAAGTAGTAAAGACTCTAAGAAACCTTGTTACTGAGTGTACCAATGTACATTGGGCTCTGCCAGTGAGCATCACCATAACCTATCCAATGTTCCAATGCAATGGGACTGATGCACAACAGGACCATTGTGCATTGGTCACTTTGCCAGCTTTCCTACATCGCAACGTAACAGCAGCCTCTTACTGGATATAAATGTTAACTGCCCAAGTCTAATCCTCACAAATGTAAGTCCACTTATGAAGATGAAAGCCTTCAACAGGATTCCAGCTGAGGTCTGTAGAAAAACTTGTAGTTCCTCCCTCTCTTAATCTATAGTAGGAGTTGAAGTCTCACAACTGTACTAATTCCATTACCAAAATTTACTTACAGGAATCATAGCTATTGTTACACCTTATGAACTTTTTATGAAAACAAAGTAAGAAACTCAGTGAGAACCAAAAAACAACGAAATCTTCCCTGTGTGGATTCATAGCTGTCTGCTCTGCAAAACACAGAATGACTTAAATGGATACAAGCGCCACGTATGGAGACCTTGTATGGACTCAACTTGTTTTTGTGCGTCTGTGTGATTTCTCACCTTTACGCATTCAGCAAAAAGTCCTGAATTACCTGGAGACGTTGAATCCATTATCTTGTACCTGCAAAAAAGATACTCTGAACTACTACTGAGCTGCAGTGATTTCAAAGTTCTCCTTTGAGTTTTCTACAAAATTACTTGAAATTACAATCTATTTGCACGCAATCCCAGGTTTTTAAAAATAGCTTCACTCTGGCATCTGTGAGATTTTTAATATTTTGCTCATCAGAGATATTGGGGGATGCCTAAAATGCAGACCAAGATCCTAGTTTGCTGAGTGTAGTGTAGTTTTTCAGAGGAGGAGAAGGTAGGAGTGAAAGTTCCAAATCCTCGGGAAAGAGGAAGGCTTTGACGTTTGACACAAACCCAGTCCTTCCTGCAGAAGCAAAGTGAAAGGCTGTCTGTCCATACACAGTTGGGAAACACCCTCTTGAAATATGGTCTACAAGTTGGGTGAGGTTGCATCAGCTGGCTGTGTAAGTCAGGGGCCTCTCCCCATTTGGTTTGCTGGAAACAAACTTGGTTTCTCACTCAGCCTGTGTCTACTACGAGGAGCTACAACTCTGGACTGCTTCTTGACTTGGGTGTTTTGTTACCCCATGGACTCTGCTTTGATTTATAGCTCCTGAACCCAGACTGTTTGTTGTCAGACACACTTGTTCCTTGAGCTACTTCGTTGTTGGCACTATGCTTTCTGTTGCAATGTGAGAGCAGGACATCTGCATCGATTTTTAAAAAAGGTGCTCACATATGTAAGGTGGATGTACCCTTGTGTATATCACTCACAGGATGCTTGCCACAGTCTGATGCTGATCTGGAAATCAGCATTAACAAAAGAAAATAAACTAAACTGTGAAGTTACTAGCAAGTTTGAGTATATTGATTTAGGACTGAATTAAGACCCCAGGTTTAATTAGCAAACCGGAGCAAGGAAAGAACTGTTAAAAGATGACCAACCCTTGTTGTTGCGAGTGATCACTGTTTTACATTGTCTGCATCGAGAGCTTTGCATGGAAATCTTACAGGCAGACCTCTTGTTATCCACAGGCTTTTGATCTGCTGTTTAGGGTGTTTCTCTCTAGATCTGTGCATTTGGTTTGCATACAATTATCACTGCATGCAGTGGCTCTATTCCAGGCACAGGCAACCCAGCTGCATGAGTCTCAAAGACCATTCAGAAGTGATCAGTGCATGTTTTACAGATGTAGCACATCTAATCTCAGAGATCATAAAGACACTCATGGCACAGAAACATTCTCTATTTTCTTAAACACTTTTTTTTTCTTGTGTCTGTCTTCTCCTTCACACAAAGTGAAGAGTCCCACTGCTGCAGCCGTCTGAACTGAAGGTAAATTTAAACATCCAATTCTGGTGTAAAATTAAAGAACAATCCTCTGCGCAACCTATGCTAGGGTAACCATGAGGTTATATTAGTCCAGCTACATTTTCTGGTATCTAGAGATCTTGTAGCAGCTTTGAGACTAACTGTAAGAAAAAAGTTGGCAGCATGAGTTTTCGTAGACTTCGTAGAAAAGCATCTGAGGAAGTAGAATGAAATCTATGGAAGATCATGCTGTCAACTTCTTTGTTTCACTGAGTCTCAAAGGTGCTACATGATCTCTCTACTTACTGATTCTACAGACTAATATGGCTATATCTTTGAATTCTACTTTTTTGGTGTATCAAGTACCTCTTGGAACAGATTTTCTCAAGTCGTTGGATGTTGCTGTGTGCAAGTCTGTCCCTTACCCAAACAGCCAAATTGGTAGGCAAGGGGTGCACCAAGATAGCTGTCACACGATTGCTTGGCTGGTAGCTTTCTCCCTCCTAGACCTCTGCTAAATTTCAGCTTGGCTCAAGCTTGTACTGTTGTTTTTAAAACCAGCAGTTTTACTCCCTATTGTGGAAAGTGGCCAGAATCCTGTATGCTCTCTGTTAAAGAGAGCGGTGGGTAGCCTCACAAGACAGAGGCAACCTGGATCTCAAAGATGTGGTTTTTTTTGTCTTGTTGATGGGGTTTTTAAGTTTCATTTCCTAGACTTTACAACTCTTTTTCTCCCAGAACCCCCGCCATGGACAATAGAGGAATGGCCTCTGCCTACATGGATATCTATCTCTACCAGCTTAACTGAGAACAATAACAAATCTTGGTTTGTCTTTGGTTTTTCCTGTTTGATTTTTAACACCACCACTTAATGAAGAACAGTGGAACTTTGAAGGCTTGATTCATGTATTTGGGGCATTTTAGTTTTCCCAATGAAGATATTGCTGTGCATTTTGGATGTTATTGTACTTTGCTGTATGGTCAAACACAGCTACCCTGGACATGTTTTATAAGTATTGTAGTTATGGTACTACACACTGAATCCCAATTCAACCCCCATCCTCACTTACCAGTCAACAAAGGTTTGCTCCTATCACATGGGAAATAGTTGGATGCCATTTCTACTACACCACCACTGTGATCCCCACTGGGACAGGCAGAAACAGTTTCCCCTTGTCGCAATTCCTGGTGATGGAGATCGCTCACAAGAGAGGTGGGTAGGAATGGCAGTCAGCTGCTTTCTAAGTGACAAGAGAACAGACCTCACAATGGTTGCTTTCTATTCAGTAGAGATGGAGAGACTTTCACAGTCCTAAAACTTGGGGCTATGTAGGGACTGTGAATACTTAACACTCACAAGTAACTCCAGGTTACACATCTGTAACTGTGATACAGGATTCTACTTAGTCAAATTAAATTCACCAATCTAGCTTCTGCTCAACAATTTTAAATAAATTACTAATAAAATACAGTGCAAAGTATGAATCTAAGTTGAAGCATCTGTCATTTCACCACTTCAGGTAAACTCTTCTTTTCTCAGCCTGGAGATGAATAATGCTGCTCTGCCTTCCAACTTTTCACTTAAAACCTTCTCTGTCTGCCTCTTGCCATTCCTTTTTCCATGTCAGTGGCTCATGTCCATCAGCTCAAACATAGTCAGTTCTGATCCACTATTAGAGAAAGAAGGCCGAGGGGGTGAGAAGATGGCGGTACTAGCTATCATTAAACTGTAGAGTTTACCAAAACAAAGACCAAACTACTTGTTAAAGCACATTTTATTGAAGTAATTTTTGAGGGAAGCTTTCATATCATAAGTAAAAATACTAGAGTTGAATGTTGTAAAAAAAAAAAAAGCCAACAACACAACACACACAACAATGGGATTTCATGTAGAGGGAAAGTGGTGAATATTTTAAATACATTCCCTTTCAAATTAAAAAAAATGTTAAGGAACTGCAGTACAGTTCAATTTTATACAGATAAGAGAACAGAAACAAAAGCATATCTAAAAGAACATAAAGCCACAACTGAATAAACTCATTTGCAGCACAAGAGAGAGCTTAAAATTGTAGCCTGCTTCAAAAGGCGAAGAGACCATTTTTGTCACAAGGTTTGGTGGATCCAGAATGAGGTGGCTATGAAAATACAAAACAAAGTGATGGGGAGGTGTGATGGGGGGGGGGGAATCAACTACTTAACACCATCTTTTTGTGATCACATGAAGTTTCATCCTAATTTTCTTCTTCAATATTTTTTTTACATACAGCTGCTGCAACCACAGATGGGAGTTTCCTCTAATCTTAAGGCAGCACCATAGAGCTTCTCCTTGCTCCAATAATGGTGAAAATGTACACTGAAAAGTGAAAAACACACACAGATGCATTCTCAACGTGCATGACATGTTGTCTCTATAAATATATGAACAAGGCCAATCACTTCAGTGCCAAAAATCTGACCGTCAAACAACTTGTTTGGTAAGATATGCCATCTAATGAGAGTGTTGTGCGCTTATCTATGCCAGCCACCCTTGGTCAATTTTTGCAATTGCAAAGCTTTTTTCAGTTGAAATGGATAAAACTGGTTTATATTCTCCAAGGCACAACTATCAGGAGACATTCTAGGACAGGAATATGTGGGGAATGCAGAGCTGAGATGCACTCTTGCATAATTCCTTCTAGTTTCACAGGTGCCAATGCAAGAGAAATTACCAGTGGGCGCCTGCCCAAATTTGGCAAAGTGAAACCTAGTCAAATATGCTCAAATGAAATACTAAAATGGACTGTCTTCCATGCAACACTTGTGTAATTTAGAAACGGACCAGATACCATTCACCTCTGTCTGATATGTCACTTTCTTGCAGCAAGTGTACTAATATTAGTTCTTGCATTTGATTTTACCTCACTGAGGCCATTAATGCCATTCCTATCATGCGATTCCTAGAGATGCCAACATTGTAACTGCTGCCCAAATGGAGCTGAACCTTTACATCTGCAGTTTGTTCATTTTTTGTTGCTGTCGCTCATGTTATTGCACTACCTATAAATCTGCTTCTCATCCTAAGTAAATCTAATTGTTCAGAGTGCAAGTATTCTACTTACATAAGGAACTGTATGGAATAAATAAAAAATGATGAATTTCTTTTTTTTTTAATGGTCAATGTTGCTGCTATGTCGCAAACCTTAAAACATCTAGAAAAAAAACAATTTTGGTGCATATTCTTAAAAACCTAAAATGCCATTTTTTCCAGAAGAAAAAAGCTTTTTTTATTTTTAATGTTTTAAGAATGAATTCTTTTCTTCCTTGTCAAAATTTTTATCAGAGATTCTGACTCAAAAAATGCATCAGGATCGTTTTAAATACACAGCCTGTGAGGCTTCCTACAAATTCATCTAAACCGTAGTACAAACATAGTTTGTAATTCATGTATCGTAGAGAGTTCTCTAGTGTCCGTCGAAATTAAAGGTCCCCAAATATGCAGTCTGATTGGTTGCTGTGAATGGACAAGCGAAACATTAAGCCGTTCCACTGGCGGAATAAGAGAACTGAGGGAAGTGCGGTCGTCGTTCATTATCAACACAATCCATACTGTCATCTGGAAGCAGAAAAAAAGAATTAAGGAATATTTACTGTGTTGTCAGTGCATGTACTTTAGAGATTAACACACCCAAACAATAACACAAAAGTGCCTTGCCCCAAGTAGCTTATATGTCTGTCAAGTCAACACATGGAGAGGAGGGTAGGGTGAAAAGCTGGATGTGAGGAAGCCTACCAGTGTCTTATACATGTGCAAGTTCACTTACACAAGAAGTTGGGCATTTCTGTCTGAAGCACAATATTTGCACTCACTTCAGGGTCAACTTTAATATCCCCATTTGAAGAACTGGAGTGATATCCATGAAAGCTCATGCTAAAATAAATCAGTCTTAAAGTTGCTGGTGCATTCCTCTTTCCCTCCTTACCTATTTTCCATTTAATGCTGTGACAGGCTAACACAGTCATTTCTTTAAAAACTGGTGGTAGGTAGTACACCTTCAGTTGTCCATTCAGCTGCAAATCTGGTTGCACATTTCCATTCAACATGAGTCACATAAGCACAATCCACATGTGGAGAGTTACACGATGCAACTCTCGATGTAGGAGTTAGGCTTCACTCTCCATTTTTAATGCAGGTAAAGACGAAGGGGTTAAGCCAAAATGTCTATGGATTCAGAGTAGGAAAAACTGCAGACTCTGTCTTTGAACATTCACTTGGGAAACCTGTCTCACTGAATTGCCACCCAAGGGCCTGTGTGTGGTTGCATGCCTATCTCAGGGTTCCCTTGGCATGCTTTGTAGAGAGAGAGTTTGCCACTGCCCATAGAGACTGAGAGAGTGTGGACTATCTAAGGTCACCTAATGGGTTTCATGGCCATGCAGGGATTTGAACCCTGGTCTGTCAGAGTCTTAGTCCAACATTCAAACCATTTGCACCACACTGGTTCCTTCCTGAAAGCATGCTCCCTCTCAGATACGGAAGATGTTAGATTGGCAGCATGCAAATCACTGTGATCATCTCTACAGTACTACTATAACTAACACGGGTCCTCTGGGAGTTATCGTTTCGGTAGGATGCTGAGAATTACCTGTTAAAAGATACTGACTCTATTTTCCCCAGTGCGGAACAACAATTCCCATGGCTCACTGAGGTAAGGGAATGGCTGCCGTACAAGTCAAATTACTGTCGCAGTAAACAGGCCCTTGGGCTCTAACAAGGCAAAATCTGTTGGTTCTAAACAAGAGTGGTGATGTTGATGGCATCAGATAGAAGTAAGGTGAAAACTCATTCATCTACAGTAGAGGTAGGGAGATGCTGATATCACTTGCAGTTTGGGAAGGCTGAGAGTTGTTGCTGTGTGCATTTTTTTTAACTTACAGCAATCCTAAGGTGAGTCTATCATAGGGTTTTCTTGGCACATTTCTTCATAGGAGCATCCTCTTGAGGCTGAGAGCATGTGACTTGAGTGGGATTTTATACTTAAATGGGGAACTAAACCCTGATAGTTGTAGTCCAACACCCAAACCACTATACTACGCTGGCAAATTCTTCCCCTCTTCCTCAAAAAGACTATGGACAAATGTACTTCTGATAGGCTTTGGAGTGAGGGGACTGGCCATTTTTAGGCCTAATTAAAAACACCTGGCATGAGCACAGAATGGTGAAGGGTTCCAATTTGCTTTTGGTAAAAATTCCACAGGAACAGTTTTAGTTTCCCAAGCGATTCAGCCTCAGGCATTTCAAGCAGTATACTGTGTATGTAATAAATATTTTTTTACAACATTCAAGGCAAATTATGAAAGAAAAGCCACAACAGTTATACCTTGGTCTGGTGGGGTGATTGTGATCATCTGTGCTGTGAATTCTTCATCAAAATAGCGTGTATCTGTTTCAGATGTCACTTGTGGTTTAAATGGAGGTACCAGCTGAGAAAAGAAAAGGAAGAAACCCCTGGAGTGAGTTTGCAGGCTGCTTCTGACAAGATTAAAGAGGGTTGCTATAAGAACATTACACACAACATCATAGAAATAAAAAATAAATAAAATGCCTACACATATTCCTCGGTATGGACCTCCCCCTCTCAATTTTACACCCTAAGATCCTCATGAGGTATGCTAGGTTGAAAGAGCCTCATGGCTCAGCAGGAATGTGGACCTAGGACATTTTCAAGTAGCCAACAGAAAAGAAAACAGAAGAATCCTGTCTGGAAAAATCTTGGTTACATGCTATCTCAATTTGTTGCACAAGGAAATCTCACATTATCAGGGATCGATGTTGACAATTGGTGGTAGAGTACTAGGAGAGATAGTCTCCAAGCATGAATTTTGTTGGTAGGGAAAAGTTGTTGTTAACTGCTGCCAAACTAGCTTCAACTTATGGGCAGTCTATTAGTGAGAGCCTTCTAAGAGTTCCTGTTAATAACAACCCTGCTCAGGTCTTGTGGACTCAAGGCCATGGCTTCCTTGATTGAGTCTATCTGTCTGTAATGTGATCTATCCCAGTGATGGTGAACCTTTTAGAGGTCGAGTGCCCAAACTGCAACCCAAGGCCCACTTATTTATTGTGAAGTGCCATGTCCCTCTGGCTTTCTAGTAACAAACTCTGGCAAACTCAGTGCTGGGGCAATGGCACTGGTGCCCACAGAGAGGGCTCTGAGTGCCACCTCTGGCACACGTGCCATAGGTTCGCCATCACTGATCTATCCTCTCTTCTTGCTGTCTTTACCTTGCCAAGCATTATTGTCTTTTTTAGTGAGTTCGTGCTTCTCATGATATGGCCAAAGTACAACAGTCTCAGTTTAGTCATCTGGGTTCTAGGGAGGATTCAGGCTTGGTTTGCTCTTGGACCCAGTTATTTGTCTTTTTAGCAGGTCACAGTATTCATAAAACCCTCCTCCAACACTATATTTCAAATGAACTGATCTTCTTCCTGTCATCTTTCTTCACTGTCCCGCTTTCACAACCATACATAGAAACTGGAAATATTATGAAATGGATGACTATGACTTTGGTATTTATTTATATATCTTTAAACTTGATGGAAGAAAGATGAGAAAACCCTTTTTGCCAAAATGCATCTTGTTGTTATCTCAGTTGCCATTTTATAAAAATCTATACACACACACACACATATACTATTTTTAAATGAGGAGTGAGATAAAAAATCTTTGTAAAAAGACCAGTTTCTAAATAATCTTTAAAGTTACCAGTAGCCAAAACACCTCCAACCTAATACAGTTGGCTCTCCATGGTTGCAGCTTTGATTTTTGTGGATTTTATTATTTTATTATTTGCGGTTTTGATTAATATGTTCTCTCTAGGAACCACTTAAGTCCTCCAGTGCAATTCTACTGGAAGTTGACCATAAAGGTATGTTGGAGAACTTAGAAGTTCCTAAAGAAAAGACTTCTCCAGGCATTTGTAGGTCCTCCAGCACGATTCTATAATCAGCATATGGCAGATGTTGACCATGGAGTTGTACTGGAAGACTTGGATATTCCTAGAGAGATGCTCTTTTAGGTAAAAAGAATAGTGTTTTTGTTATTTGCAAGTTTTCCACATTCACGGAGGTCCTTCACCCCAACCCCAGTGAATGTGAAGAGACCACTGTATTATCAAGATTGTAAAAGACACATGGAGTATTCTTCTGCCCTTTAAAGAAAAAATTTCGATTTTATGTCCCCTTAGAAATATGAAAACTATGCTAATATATTTACTAAAATACAGTTTGCTATAACTTAATAAAATATTACTTTATTATATAAACTTCAGATGATGATTGTGCATCTCAACTATGATTAACTCAATAGTTAATGGTGCTTATTTTAATTATATGACTACCAAGGTTCTTAAAAGCTGCAGTAAGCAATTTGCCTTCCATTCCAATTAAAACTCACCATCCTACAACATGGAGCTTGGGTTTTCTCCTTTAAAAATATTTCTAGCTTGTTCTGTGGCTTCCACTTAACTTAATGGCAGTTTTGGCATTTGGTCTGGTCTCTGTTGACTTTGCAAATGACTGCCTGATGGAATGAAGTCAAGAGAATGATGGGCGATTCAAGGCCCAAAGAGCAGACACATTAACCTTATGCTTGACACTGTTTGGCAGCAGTCTGCTGACAAATACAAGAATATCTTGCTTACTTTTTAAAAAATGCTCTTTTTAAGTGAGATCACAGACAATGAGAAACAAGAAGGGATTTAGGGGAAGTAGCACAGATGGAAAAAATGAGGACAGGTAAAGTAATGAGACCATTAGCTTCACAAAAAAGTTGTCTTCCCTACCCAACTGCTCTACCATTAAGTCTACAGTTGCTGGCATTTGTAGCACAATGCACTGTCCCTTTTGGGACATAATACTACCCCTATGATTTAGTGTTACATGAATGAGCAATGGATTTGCACGTATTCTGTTGTTGTTCTGTGCCTTTAAGTTGTTTCTGACTTATGGCGACCCTATCGTGGTGGTTTTCTAGGCAAGATTTGTTCAGAGGTTTGCCCTTGTCTTCCCCTGAAACTGAGAGACTGTGACTTGCCCAAGGTTACCCAGTAGGTTTCATGGCAAAGCTGGGAATTGAACCCTGGTCTGCAGAAGTCCAACACTCAAACCACTACACCACACTGTACCTATTTCTATATTGCTGCTGGTTTCAAATAGGAGACTGGATGCATTCCTTTCATCTTTTAAACTAAAGAGAGTTCTTCCTTACACCTGAACTCTGGGGAACTCCAGTTAATTTACGCTACAATTAGTACAGACAAGCCATTAACAAACTATGTGTAATGTACCTCATTTGTGCACTAAACACTGTTTAAACCAAGGGTTGGCAACTATGGAGGAGGTGGGAGCATGGCTGGTTGCTCACACAATGCATCACTGGAAGTGATACAATGTCACTTACAGCCACCATTTTGGCTGTTTTGGGGGGCGTTTTTTCCTGTATTTTTGGGCAGGGGAGCTCTGAAAGGTTGGGAGTACTAACCCACCACATTTGTGGGCAATTCGGGGAGCAGGTGGGTGGGCTTACGCCAGGTTTTGGGTGAAAAATCACCCCAAAGTCAGCATTTAAAATACAAAAACAAATGTGGGTCCGGGGGTTGGGGGACTGGATGGGCTGAGGCTGGTTTTAAACCATTTAGGTTTTTCCAATTCAGCATAATGCGGAGTTCACATGTTAACTTGAATGGAGATGTCTCTTTGGATGACAAGCAGTCTAGTTTTTACTTAATGAATAAAATCAAGTACCATATATAGTCGACTATAAATCAGGGCAGATTTTGGGGCTAAAATTATAGATTTTTATATGACTCATGGATAGGTCAAAGGTAAAACTTAGGGGCATGTAACAAAAAATCTTAAGGATGAAGCAGAGGAAAACAATCCTAAAGAGCTTACAAAAATCCAGCAGGTATAACTGCTTGCGTGCACCCTAAAGGCTGGATGGATGAGAAAATAGAGAAGGATCAGTGCTTCCAGGACGAACTACATGCTTGACTTTCACCACGGGATGACTCCTTTTTAAATAAGAGTTAAAGTATAGTACATATATTGACTCGTAGATAAATTGACTCAGGATTTTGGGGACAATTTTTTGACTAAAATTTCTAGACTCATACAGTAGGTGGTTCTAGTTCCTCCTTGTGTTCACACCACATGGGAGAGGGACTGCATGAATTTGAGTTTCATTTATGTCGCACTAAACTACATTTCAGCACTATATCCCAAATGGGCCAAGTTAATGGGCTAAATTCAGATGTTGTTTATGCAATGATTTGCAATAATCACAGCCGAGAACCAAAACTGTGAGTCTACTTGATTTTGGTTTTCATCACTTTACTGCAGCATCTCTGAGCATTTTTTAAAAAAAGTATGTACACATGACTGCAGTACAGCAGCAAAGGGAATACTAAGGTATCATCTTGCTGGCCATTCAACTGTTGTTTCTCATTCCTCCTACTGTAGAATGAATCACCTCCACAGCTGGTCTCTGGAGATGGGAGGAATCCTTCTTCTTCTGAGGCATTCAACTGGGTTATTGCCTTTCCTGTTCACTTGCCTTCTCCCTCATTACTGCTATTCCTGACTCTGCCTCCTGCTGAAAATGAGGTTGGCAGGGTGGAGGATATATCCGGTTAAATGGATTTGCAGCAGATGCATCTGAAGCCACTTTTCATTGGGTGAAACCTCTGGTCTACCTACTTCAATAGCAGCTGTCCAAGGTCTTGGCAAACAATGCTATCTAGCTTCCTTTCAAACTGGAAATGCATGCTGTGGAGTGGGGGAGAAATTTGTCCAGCTTTCATTTCAATGCCTATCTACTCTACACATTCCAAACCTGTATCACAACTGAGGGTGGGTCTACACCAGTCAGAATTCTCCAATCTGTTCCTGGAGTATTCAATCCCTGAAGCTCCCTGCAAATCCCCCATTACCTTCGCATTCTGGAGTGATGCCACTGTGCATCTCATTGTGCCGCCCACTGCTGCCAGCTTTGGTCACTCCCCCTGAAGTCAGAAAAAAAGTGCCCAGTATCAATCACATGGCTGGGCACTCTGTTGTGATCTTACCAGGAGTGGCCTGTGCCAGAAGCAGTAGACAGTACAGCAGAACACTATGTAGACAGCTACCTGGTGTCACTCCAAAGTGCTCCAGATTTTCTGGGGAAGATCTGGAGCGAGTGATGAGATTTTAAAATTTGATTTAATGTAAGGGTGGCCCTGATCGGTTGTAGAATTGCCCTTCCCACATGAAGATAATCTGCAGTCAAATTGGGCCTTTGGTCCTGTGTTTATGCCGATAGGGAGATGCAAGGGCATGGGGAAACTAGATATTTTGCTCTTTAGATATGCCCTGAAACACTTTGATCCTTCACCATTCACACATCTTTGAATTTTTCTATTCAGCTTCCTATTTTTTTTTAAAGGTTTCATACCTTAGGAGAAGTGCACTCAAAAATGTTGTGCATTAGTGAGAACAACACCAATGTACTAGAGTATATTAGGGGAAAATGCTGCAGAAATGAACATGTTATGAAAAGTACACATGCTAATGCATACAATTTTCTGTATGGACTTTTAAAAAATTGCAAACTGATGTAATTGAAGATAATGAAAATTACGCACAACTGAGATTGATCAACAGAACAACATTGAGTCCTTTGTCATGCTAGAGCACGGTGGAAAACCTTTTGCTATCCATCGGTTATGGACTACAACTCCCACAATCCTTTACCACTGGTGGTTATGCCAGGGTCAACTGGAAGTTACAGTCAGAAAACATCTAGCAGGCCAAACTGTTTAACATTCTTGCTCTATGACAGACAATCTGTGCAATGAAATCACAAAAAGAAATAGAAGAAGATGAAGGTCCAAAATGAACAACCATCAGTATTTTTAAAGGGAGGGAGGAAGAAGAGGGGACACAACTACCTTAACCTGCCATTATGGTTGAACATAACTGTATGGACTAAGCATGCTTTCTGTACTCATAAAAGTACAACTGGCAACTTCCCAATCCAGTCTGAGAGCCAGAGATGCTAAATCTGTATTCTTGACAAGGCAATGGCATGATGAAGATAAGGGAGCAAAAATCTCAACTCCAATATGCGGCATGAGTTGCCCAGAGGGAAATCATCTATTTCAACTGAAGGAAACTTAAGATGAACAAGGGTCCCTCCAGAAGACAAGCAATGAATACAACTTCCTTCTTAGATGATGTTACTACATTGCGCCAAGAGTTTTACCACTCTATGGGTGGAGAGTGGCCTGTTAGAGGAACCCTAAGCCTAAAACCCAATGGTCAGTCTTAACTAGAGTAAATTCTGTTGAATCAATTATATTTTAATAGATGTTGTCTTACCATTCCGGAGTTCCAAAAGGCCTGCTTTAGCTGGAATTCATAATCGAATTTAGGATAAAACCATGAGATGAATGATGCCATCCTAGACATGCTTACATCATCATCATCATCATCATCATCACCACCACCACCACCACCACCACTTGGGAATAAATTCCATGGAATTCAGTGGGGCTTTCTGCCATATAAATCTACACAGAACCACATTGTACTTCTGCAATGGTGGTGAAGACAAATGATATTCAATGCCTGCCTCCCCTCAATATATGGTTGGGAAGAATACCAGATTTGCTTAACTAAGCAGACATAGGGGGAAAATACATCCAAATTAGAAAGAACACAGGCTTTGGGCAGTGCTTAAATTTTAGACTACAATTCCCACCTCTTTTTCCTTGCCCCTTTAACTCAGATGCAAGAAGAAAAGAAGACAGGAAGGAGAGGTTTATGGATTTAAAGGAGGAAGAAGAGAAACATGGTGACACGGTAAAATGGTGAGCTAATGGCGAATCTTTCTCATCTGATAACATGGTTTTTTAATTTACCTGAATTGCAGGTACACTTGGAAGGGTCTATGCTGACCTCAAAACTCAATGAAATGTTAATGAAGAAGCTATCCTCAGGCCTTCTAGATGAAACAATCTTTGCTACCATAGTCAAAACATTTTATTTTCCATCAATGCACATACACTATCTGTATATGTACCTTGAAGTCACCTGTTGACTTTTAGAGACCCCATGAATTTCACAGAGTTTTCTTATGCAAGCAAGTACAGTAGTTCTAACAGCTACATCCTTTGAAATATAGCCTACAGCACCTGTTATTTCTTAGTGGTCTCCCATTCAAGTACTATCCATGGTTGATCCAGGTAACTTCCAAGATCAGACAGGTTCTGGTGCCTTTAGGGAAGTGGTTCTGAAACAGTGGGTTGAGACCCTCAGGGAGCATGTGAGAATGGCTCAGGGTAAGGGGGGTGTCTTGGAAGTCCTGATCCCTCCTCCTCTCCCCAAACTGTTTTATGTGTAAAATTGGTAAATATGTTGAGTTAAATATTGAATTTACTTCTTTAAAAAACTATTCTAATTTGAACTATGATATTTCCTTATAAAATGTTAAAATATGAATATACAACAACAACAACAACAATGTACTTATCTCCCACTTTTCTCCTAATACAGGGACTCAAGGAAGTGAATGTCTGAATGAAAATATGCACCCTACATACTAAATATTTTATTCATATACTATATCAAGTGTGTGTGTGTGTGTGAGAGAGAGAGAGAGAGAGAGAGAGAGAGAGAGAGAGAGAGAGATTCTCATGTAGATGTAAAGGGGAGTCCCAAGGGTAAGAGGTTTGAGTACAACTGCATACTACACATGCAGTACACCAGTTGTAAACATTTCTGGACACTAGAGGGCAATAGAAAACCACACTAGGAAAGACATGGTTGTGTGGACTGAGGGAATGTAAGAGCAAGGGCTGAGACAGTGAACACCTGCAATACAACCCATATATTCCAGGCAAAATTAATGTAGCAGCACCAGCAAGTTTTAATTCTTTTCCTGGGACATTTTAGCTGCTTAAAGTTTTTATAACTATGAGAAAAACTGGAAATTGAGTGGGTCTTTGATATTCGCAGGGGTTTGGTTCCTGTGGATACCAAAATCTGTGGATGCTCAAGTCCCATTAAATACAGCGGTATAGTAAAATGAAGTTCCTTATATAAAATACCAAAATCAAGGTTTGCTTTTTGGAATTTATATCCAAAATATTTATATATTTATTATATATTTATAATATTTTCAAGCTGTGGATGGCTGGATCTGTGGATAAAGAATCTGTGGATATGGAGGGTCAACTGTAATTTGTAAAAAAACAATTTCTTACTCTTAATCCATACTTTTAAAAAAAGATTTCAATAGTCGTTTTTAAAATTATTAAATGGCAATGATGTTAATGGCTTGAGTAATTATGATTATACCACATGAGCTCAATTCAATACTTTTCAAGTGGTGAGGTTTGGCCTTCCTCCTGTGTCTAATAATTTAATCTGTCATATTTACCTTTTTTAAAAAATGTTACTAACCCATCATTACTGAGTAAAATGATGACTCAGTATTATTAACTTCACCAAAATAATTACTGTCAATGGACTGATGTTAAAGTATTAAAAGGCAGTGCAAGAAAAGAAAAGAAAAAGAAAAGATAAGTCTCAAAAGCTAGAAGAATCCTAGAAGAAGAGTGGCAAAAATGTGATGGAGGAAGTGGCATTTGAAAATTTTGGGGCATAAATCCCTTTAAGCTGCTAGCAGAAAACAGCAAAGATTTGGAACAACTCCTGATGAAATTTATGGAAGAAGTACAAAAGCAGGATTAAATCTGCTTGAATTAAATTTAAATTCTAAAGGTGAATATTAAGCAAACATAAATAATGAAGGAATTAGTTAAGATCCTCAAGTATAAAGACACAGAAGTGAAAACCAATGTTAGGATAATTCATGGCATGGTATTTATGATTGGACTGATGGGAAAGTAGGATAGTGGGGGATGAGGAACTACAATTAGTTGAAATGTGGTGCTAGAGAAGAATTTTATGGATACCGTGGGCTGCCAAAAAGGCAAATCAATAGACCTGAGAGCAAATGAAATCAGAACTTTCACTAGAAGCCAGGATAACTTACCTGAAGTTGTTTTGTGCCTTCAAGTCATTTCTGACTTATGGCGACCCTAAGGTGAACCTATCGTGGGGTTTTCTTTGTAAGATTTGTTCACAGGTTTGCCATTGCCTTCCCCTGAGGCTGAGAGAGCATGACTTGCCCAAGGTCACCCAGTGGGTTTCATGGCCAAGTGGAGAATCAAGCCTTTGCCTCCAGAGTCACAGCCCAATACTCAAACCACTATACCATGCTGGCTATCATACTTTCAACTTATCATGAAATGACATGTATGCAAAGGGATCTTGTAGCACACAACACAGTCTTGTAGCACACAACAGGAGCACTGTGAATATGGACAATATTGTAAATCTATCAAACCACACCCTGAGTCAGGCAGACAAGTGTGTTGTGTCACAGGGGTTATCCTTCTGCCCCTCTAAATCCACACATATGTTTTTGTGGTGATCTAAAGGCCTTCTTCCACCACCTATATTTCAAGGAATACAAGGACGACAACAACCCACAAGGATATTCCTTTCTGAACAACACTTTAATGGATGTCACATTAACATAAATCACAGTATCTCTTAGAGTTGTAAAAGAACTCCACATGGACACCTCCTGATGGTCGGTGGATGGAATAGACTTTTACATAGAAGGCTTCCATTGTCATGCCCAGACAGAAATAAACAATAAGCAATGCAATTTACCACACAATATCAGCTGCAAGGAACATGAAGTGCTACAAGATCGCTTTGCATGTTGATATTCCAGACTCTCTGAATGAAATGACATGGTTTGCTGGAAAATAGAATAAAGCTCAGCAGAGGATGACTGTATTACAGGCGGATGGATTCAAAGCAAGGAAGCCATGTCCCCAAGACTGCAAGACTTGATTAGAGCTGTTAATAACAGGGGTTGAGATCTTTGTACATTACAGTCTATATTTTGTAACATTACAAATCTGTAGCTATGTTGCAGAAACACAACAAAACAAAACCCTGTTACTGGGTTGCAAAGATGTATATCTGGGCAATTCAAAAAGTACTCCAATGTGCACTGGGTACTCCTGTTGTGCTCTGGCTCTTCATAGCCAGTTTCTGGATACACATTGGGGACTGCCCTAATGCACATTTATTCCCATTATGCACTGGACCACTGCATATCAGTAACTCCACTGGATATCATTATGCAACCAATACAAAGTCTACATGATAAGTACTATGGATTTCCAATGTGAGTTTTAAATATACTGTTAAAGGGCATATGGAACTGTAATACGAATTAGATGAAAGCTACTGGAAAACTGTTCTGCTGAAGCTCTAGTGAAATATCTATCAGTTCAGCTGTTGTAGCTCCTTCAAATGAATCCTGTGGTCTAAAGTCTGGTTACAGCTTGAGAATTTTGCCAGCTCCAAAGCCATGCCCCCACTGAGAACTACTATGCAACAACTATGAAACCAGCTTAAATCTGTGGTGTGTTTGTGTATAGACATAAAAGAATATATATGGTATGTGCATGTCAGAGGGCAGACTAAATGCCACATCTGAAGATAATAAATACCTTTTTTTCATATACATCTTGCCACACAATGCCAGCAAAAAATTTGTGTTGCATGATCTCCTTGGCATCATCAGGTCCACCACCTAACCTGTTAGAAGAAATGTCAACAACAGTTAGTACAGGATGGTTATGGTATTTTATGTTCTTATGGTTTGTGCTGATTACATTCTGCTCCTTTAAAAATGATATTCCACTAAGTTGTAGTGTATAGATTCAGCATTAAAGTAATAGGGACTGGACTAATGCCTTCTTTAGGCTGTTAATAACACCCAGTGTACTGTTCACTCTCCTGAAGCACTGGGGTAACAATGTTATGGTATTGCTATCTACAAATTATAATCAGCTGAAAGGACAGATCTTTGAATAGCCACTTTTTAGATTACAATACCCATAATCTCCTAGCCAGCATGGGCACATGAAGGAATTTGAGAGCTGTAATATAAAAAAGTAATTTTACCAATCACCATGAACATTGGTCCAAGTTTCTCAATATCCAATTCTCCAGCCATGCCAAACTGGCCCTCAACATCCCAACTGTCTGCTTCAATCCTGGTGGCTATCCTGGTGGTACTTTCTGTACCACCTGTTCATATTAATACTTATTCCAGAGTTTGGGACAGTTTGGTTTCTTTTGTACTACGGCTCCCATAACCCCCCAGTTCTGGGAGTTACAGTTTAGCATGGTAATATTTCCAAGCTCTTGTGTGGTACCAAAGAAGACAACCCTCTCAGATGAATAGATTCCCAGCACAAGAAAACCATGTTGTGCTTTTATCTGTGCTTATGGACAACAAAGTGTCACTGGAACAAGCTCTGTTCCTCCAGAAAAACAATAAAAAAGCCTAGGATGCTCTTGTGTCAAAAAGCTGGAATGCTATAGTCTCACCTCTGCTTAGGATCCTTCTTCAGCAAACCCGATAGAAGAGATTTCGCTTCAGGCGACAATGTCCGTGGAAACCTAATCTCTTCCATGAGAATGAGTTCAAAAAGCTTCTCATGGTCTGAATTGTAGAAAGGGAGCCGCCCGCACATCATTTCATACATGACAACTCCTAAGCCCCACCAGTCCACTGCACGGCCATAATCATTATCTTCCAGCACCTGCAAAAGCCAGAATGTCAGAGCTTCAGGTCAAAGGTCTCCCACTGATTTTTAAATGAGTCTGAGTCCCATCCGTGTTACAGACATGTGTAGTCATTGGATTCAATCAATTAATCCTTCACACTCTGCCTTTTCTCCCAAGAGTGGGATTCAAGGTACCTTAAGGAATAAAAAGAAATCTAAGTAAAACCACATATGGTTAAAATCTACTAAAAGTTAAGACTAAAATAATATTTGTCTATAGAAAGAAAATCATATAAATAATTCATTTGAAAGCTAGATTAAAAGCAGTGTAGCGCTAAAACTGAAAACCTATTATATAAAATAATCACTTTCCAAATGCCTACTGAAATAAAGAGGACACTTTGCTACGAAAAGTTAGCAAAGGGGGAAGCCAACTTAGCTTCCCTTGGCTAAGAGGAATATCCAATGTTACGAAGAATGGTTTAAAAAATGGGGCCCCTTTAGCTAGGGGCAGGGACTAAACTCACAACCTGCATCCAACTCTCCTAACCATGCCTGTTCTTGTGCTACTGTTGTTGTGTGCCTTCAAGTTGTTTCCAACATACGGCAACTCTATTGTGGGGTTATCTTGGCAAGATCTGTTCAGAGGAGGTTTGCCATTGCCTTCCCATGAGGCTGAGAGTATGTGACTTGCCCAAGGTCACCCAGTGGGTTTCATAGACAAGCTGGGAATCAAACCCTGGTCTCCAGAATCTTAGTCCAACAATCAAGACCTTATGCCACACTGGCTCTCCTCTTGTACTACTATTGCTCTCCAAACCTGATCAGAAATTCAGTTTGGCTGCCCCACACTGAAAGTTTCTTAACCAAACTGGCCAAAGATCTGAAAACACTTCCAACATCATGCTAATGTTAGCTCCTCTTAAAACTGTCTCCATCAGCCCTGCCCCTCTACATTAGGGGTAGTGAGGTCTCCTCTGTTGTCTCCCCTTCTTCCCCCACAGCCTTTTAGGTGTGTTGGGCTACAGCTCTGCACAATCAATGGCCAAATGGTTGAGGGTGATGGGTGCAACAGTCCTGCAAATGGCTGCAGTAAAACCACAATCCTGCTAAACAGCTTATTGTTGCAACCATGGTTGTGTCACATTGTTCTCCCCACTTCCTTACATCCTTATTCTTCAAAACAAATTCTTCCTTGTTTTTTCTCCTCCACCTGCAAGATAATTTTTTGTGGTCTCAGGATTTTCCACATATGCAAGAAAGGTTTTTGTACAAATTGCAGAAATCATAGCTGAAATATGATAAATATGATAATATGAAGCTTCGGACAAGGCATTTGTGTCTTTCCGATTTATCAGCCAGTTATTCTTTGCTATCTGTGCACATGCTTTGCTTCACAAAAGGAAAAGACACTAGTGATGTGCAGATATTTTTATGCAAAACCCCTAAAACATTCAACCTATTTATGTACTTTGTTGTTGTGTGCCGTCAAGTCATTTCCAAGTTCTGGAGACCCTTATGTGACTTCAATTTGAATTACTGGGACCCTATTGTGGGGTTTTCTTGGCAAGATTTGTTCAGAGGAGGTTTCTCATTGCCTTCCTGAGGCTGAGAGCATGCGACTTGCTCAAGGTCAGCCAAGAGCTGAGCTAGGAATTGAACCCTGGACTCCAGAGTCGTAGTCCAACACACTCAAACCACACCACCACGCTGGCTCTCTCACATCAGTCCTTTCCAATCATTCTTCTGATTTCTTGACTCGTCTCCAATGACTCCAGTCTCCATGTCCTGTCCAGATGAGAAATCTCATGGTGGTTAATGAATAGGGTGCTTCTATGGGTCAAGGCAGCCCAGCTTATCAAGCAGTCTATAAAGCTCCACTGCAAGTCCCTTTTAGCTTGGAAATGCAAGCACTACAAGCCCAAGAGGAGACTGGTATACCCTCCACAGGCAGCATGATCACATCACAAGTGCAGGGCACTGAACACACTAAAAGTCAAGACATCAAACTGTTATGATTTTGCTCTTCTCTGTTGTCAATCCATTCCACTGTGTCGCTAACTGCTCAGTACTCTGCTTTGTAAAGGGAGAGAGGCAAGAAAAAGAAGGAAAAAAAATCTGCTGGAACCTGGAAGACAGCCTGCAGTGAAAAGGCAGAGGCTGCCAGGTATTGGATTACCCCACGCAGGTCTATTTACAGCATCTTCTGCCGTATGATTCGAACACCGAGCGACAGCTGGCTCTACAGCTGCCCCATATATGTAGAAGACCAACACAGCTGCTGGGTCTGCCAGGATTCCAGGAGCCAGCCTCATCATCCTTTATGAGCAATCGGGGAAGAAGGCAGGGGAGGGTTGGTACTTCATATGCCCAAGATTTGCCTGCTGCTATCAACCAGTCATGCCCTTTCCCGGAAAGCGCTTGTTGCCCAGGCCCAGGTCCCTTTCAGCTGGCTCCATAATAGCTGGCCTCCCCGCTGCCCACATCATAACAGATGTAGTGCTAAATGAACAACAGGAAAACTTCCTTTAAACAGGATCCTTTCAACAGGATCCAAAAACTTTTTACAGGGCAGTTTACAAGCTTTTTTTTACAAGGCTGTATTACTCCCAAATTTGTACAGTGCTCTTGGGATGACCCACACAGACTCGCCTGGGACAGGAGAAAGATTTGCAGCCAAGAGATGGTTTTCTCAATTTTATTTGTGAAAGTATTTGGCAGCAAGCTAAAAGGGGCAGGGCAGACATCATGGAAGATTATCCTAAGTATCATATTAACAGCTGTGCAATTCAACTAACAAGCAGTAGTTACTATGTGTGTATGTATATGTGCCTTCAAGTTGCCTGTCATGAATTTCATAGGGCTTTCCTAGGCAAGAAATACTAAGAGGTGGTTTTGACACTTCCTTCCTCTGAAATACTGCATACAGCACATGGCATTTGTTGATGTTATAAACAGTTACTTGTTGTTGTTTGCAGACCTTGAGTTGACCTCAACTCATGGCAACCCTGTGGATAAGACATCTCCAAAACCTTCTCTCCTCAATCTCTCTGCTCAAGTCCTGAAGGTTCAGGTCCATGACCTCCCCGATTGAGTCTAGTCATCTAGCATGCAGTCTTCCTCTCTTTCTGTTGCCTTCTACCTTTCCTAGCATCATTGTCTTTTCTCATGATGTGGCCAAAGTATGACAGCCTCAATTTAGTCATCTTGGTCTCCAGAGAGAGTTCAGGCTTGATCTGTTCTAGAACCCATTTGTTTATCTTCTTGGCTATCCATGGTATTTTCAGTACTCTTCTCCAGCACCATATCTTAAATGAGTTGATCTACTTCCTATTTTTACTGTCCAGCTCTTGCACCCATAGATGGTGATAGAGAATACAATGGCTTGGATGATCCTCACTTTAGTGTTCAGAGTTATGTCTTTAAGTTTAATGATCTTGTCCAATTCTTTCATAGCTTCTTCTTCTTGTTGTTGTATGCTTTCAAGGCATTTCCGACTTACGGCGACCCTAGGGCAACCTTATCATGGGGTTTCTTGACAAGATCTGTTCAGAGAAGGTTTGCCATTGCCTTCCCAAAGCTGAGAGAATGTGACTTGCCCAAGATCACCAAATGGGTTTCATAGACGACCTGAGGACTGAACTGTCTCCAAACCTGTAGTCCAACACTCAAAGTCAGCTATGCTGACTATTTCATAGCAGCCCTTCCCAACCCTAGTCTTCTTCTGATTTCTTGATTGCAGTCTCCATTCTGATCAATAATTGAACCAGGGTATGGGAAGTCTTTGACTAAGAGGGCCACAGGATGATTTTTTGTAGATGTTCTGTGGTCACTGACTGGTTACAATTACAGTCCACCTTTCCTTTGATAAGCTTGAAGTGGCACACATGGCTGTGGTTTACTCTTCTCCATCCATGGATGTGGCCCCCTTCCTCCCAGCTTCATCTTTACAACACAGCTGTGAATTAGGGTCACACTGTTCACGACTACAGCTGCAAGACAATGTAGCATTGTCAGGATCATAGAATCTGCCTTGCTTGCTAGCCATATATACTGTATATGATTTTTTAATACTGGATAATGGGATATGCTACACAATTGGTGGGTGGAAAGATTATCTTCTTTGAGCTAGGCTAATGAACCAATGTGAAGGGAGAAAATATGCGCTGTGAGCTATCAAGATCAGTTCAATGGGGACACTTGGTACAGAGAGGAAAAAGAGAGGAAGTAGTCCTGGAAAGAAGAATCCTTTGCTTTGAAGATGAATGAGGGCTGAGCATGGGAAACACTTGTCCTTCTAATATACTGTGCAATCAACAACCGCTTCAGTCCTGACAACATTGGCTTGTTACAGACTGCCAAAATAAAGCTGCTTCAGGTCTCTTTGGAGGTATGCTATTTAAATGATGCATGGGTCCTAAGAGTCCAGAGGTCGCGCCAAAGCCACACTCCATTCCTAAGCACTGGAGTGCAGCTTTGGTGCAGCTTCCGGATTCTTCAGATGCATGCATCATTTAAACAGCATACCTCCAAAGAGACCCGAAGCAGCTTTATTTTGGCAGTCTGTAACAGGCCATTGTTATAATGTGAACAAATTTAGTTTTCTGAATAAAGTTTTCTGAACCTGCTGAACAATGTGGTTTTTGAACTGAAGTTAGCCGGTACATGATAGGCAAGAATTATGAATTATGTGATTCAAGATCGCTGACAACCCCACTAAGTGGGCAGAAACCAAATGGGGCAACATCCAGACTTGGCTCATCAATACAGTAACCACCCATTTTACTTCTAGCTATGGTGGTACAAAAGGTAAGAACTTCCATGAGCAATAGCAACTGCCGGATAACTGGGGGCAATGGAGCAGCACCTCCACACTCCAACAGACATTGTTGAACTCTTCCTGGCTTCATACCCTCAAATGGCTTCATACAATGGTAAGAACAGCCCAGCTGATTTAGACCATGTGTGCCCTCCTACCCAGCGTAATGTTTCCAACAGTGCACATCAGTCATATGACTCTGAAGAGCATGAGCTAGTCAGGAAGCAGACACTAGTTTCACTTTTTAGCTTCTATTATTCTTCTGATGTCGTCATTGTTACTTGGGTCCACATTTTACTGATGATGTCATGACTACGTGCATCCAAAGAGCACCCTATATGGAAGAGAGTTACTGGCCCACATACCCTACCAATGTGGGGAAAGAACATATGATATATCCAGAATAAGGAACGATACTGATCACAGTCATGGAACTATATCAAGAGAACATTCCATATCAGGAGAACTGTTCTAAGTTTAGAACAGAGCAGCAAGGAATGAGAAAAACATAGTAGTTATTATCGGTATTATGGACTGTTCTCCAGGCGTGATTTACCGCAGTAAGCAGAGTTAAGTGGGGCGGGGAGAGAAGGTCATTTTGCTTAAAATAAGTGGCTTGTCAGGTTGGGAGCCAACAACGGCAACAGCTGTGTGAGAAGAATTTAGAAGAGAAGGGCACAACAGCTGTAAACACCACGGTGACTGATACATCTGACACATCAAAGCTGACATGGTGCAGTCCCTGCCACCCCTGTACCAAATTCCAACATGACCCTAAAACAACTATGCAGCAACTGTACAAACAGGCTCAGAAGCTGGGTTCCGATTACAAACAGATGCCGGGAACTCAACCCTGGCCTTTCCTCCCTGTTTCTCTTTTTTAAAAAGGCTGAGTGACTTCATGGGACAGAGGATGTTTGCTCGTGCATGATCTCTGGATAGAATGAACACTAACCCACTAACCAGGTGACAAAGGCCATTAGAACTTTACATGTATCACTGAATGCCCAAAACAAGATGGTGTCTGTGCAAGAAAGGAACCACACAACAGCCTTTGGGCAGTGAAAATGTATTCCCATACATTCACTGGGAGCATTCAGAGGGCTCCAAACACACTTATATTATATTATATTACAGTCATCCCTCCATATTTGCGGCTTTGATATTTGCGGATTTGATTATTCACGAATTTCATTAATATATTCTCTCTAGGACTGTCTAGGTCCTCCAGTGCAACTCTGTGGTCAACTTTAACTATAAGTTGCACTGAAAGACCATTTGTAGCTACTTCAGTGCCATTCTATGGTCAGTGTATGTTGAACATTGACCACAGAGTTGGACTGGAGATTCCTAGAGAGGTGTCCTCTCAGGTAAAAACAGTGTTTTTGTTATTTGCGTTTTTTCCATATTCATGGGGTTTTTGTTCCCCTAACCCTAGCGAATATGGAGGGACAACTGTATATTATATTAATGTAACAGTTACGTTGTCTAGCCCACATTCTTGCAAACAAGCTAGTGAAATGTGGGCTAGACAGCATAACTGTTACATGGATTTGTAATTGGTTGACCGGACGAACCCAAAGGGTGCTCAACAATGGCTCCTTTTCATCCTGGAGAGAAGTGACCAGTGGGGTCCCACAGGGGTCTGTCTTGGGGCAGTGCTGTTCAACATCTTTTATCAATGACTTGGATGACAGAATTGGGGGTATACTTATCAAATTTGCAGATGACACCAAATTAGGAGGAGTAGCTAATAGCCCCGAGGACAGGATCAAACTTCAGAATGACCTGAATAGACTAGAAAGCTGGGCCAAAGCTAACAAAATGAATTTCAACACAGAGAAATGTAAGGTACTGCACATAGGGCGGAAAAATGAAATACAGTGGTACCCCGGGATACGAATTGATCGCGTTACGAAATTTCCGGGATACGAAAAAGTTAGATTGGAAAAAACTGTTCCGGGATACGATGTTTTTTTCGGGTTACGAAATTTTTTCGGCGTGAAATTCAAACGGAAATCGCGGCTAGCGGCTTTCCAGCGCTAACGGAAAGCCTTTTCGGGTTGCGAAATGTATCGGGTTACGAACGGAGCGGCGGAACGAATTAATTTCGTAACCCGAGGTAGCACTGTAAACAGATATAGGGTGGGTGACACCTGGCTGAATGAAACTACGTGTGAAAGGGATCTGGGAGTCCAAGTAGACCACAAATTGAACATGAGTCAACAGTGCAATGCAGCATCTAACAAGGCCAATACGATTTTAGGCTGCATCAATAGAAGTATAGTGTCTAGATCAAGGGAAGTAATAGCCCCATTCTATTCTGCTCTGGTCAGGCCCCACCTGGAATATTGTGCCCAGTTCTGGGCACCATAATTTTAAAAGGATGTTGAGAAACTGGAGCGTGTCCAAAGGAGGACGATCAAAATGGTGAAGGGTCTGGAAACCATGCCCTATGAGGAACGACTTAGGGAGATGAGGATGTTTAGCCTGGAGAAGAGAATGTTAAGAGGTGATATGATAGCCCTGTTTAAATACTTGAAGGGATGTCATATTGAGGAAGGAGCTAGCTTGTTTTCTGCTGCTCCAGAGACTAGGACCTGGAACAATGGATGCAAGCTACAGGAAAAGAGATTCCACTTCAAGATTAGGAGGAACTTCCTGACAGCAAGGGCTGTTCGACAGTGGAACACACTCCCTCAGAATGTAGTGGAGTCTTCTTCCTTAGAGGTCTTTAGCAGAGGCTGGATGGCCATCTGTCGGAGATGCTTTGATTTAGATTTCCTGCATGGCAAGGGGTTGGACTGGATGGTCCTTGCGGTCTCTTCCAACTCTGATTCTATGATTCTATGTTATACATTAATGTATATCTCTCCTTTCTCTTGCTATAGGGACTCAACTCAGCTAACAACAAATTTAAAACAGTACAAGTTAAAAACACTACAAAAGCATTAAAATGTAGATATAAAATTTAAAACAAACAATGTAAAAAGTTGAAAATATTACACATTAAAAATATTAAAATGTATTAAAAACGCTATATAAACTTTGGCATCTGAATTGTACAGCATTTAAACGCCCAACCCTTGTCAATTTGAAAAAGTGTGACAGTATAAAAATGTTTTTCCCTGCCACTGAAAGGAGAACAGGGATGGGGCCATCCTGGCCTCTCTAGGGAGGGGGTTCCAGAGCATGGGAACAGCTACTGTGAAGACTTTCTCCCTTGCTCCCACTAAATGAACCTGAAACAGTGGTGGGACAGAGGGAAGGGCCTCCCCAGAAGATCTCAAGACATAGAAAGGCTCATACAGGGAGATACAGTCCCTCAAATAACCTGGATCCTAGCTGTATAGGGCTTTATAGGTCAAAACCAGCACTTTGAACTGTGGCCAGAAACAGACTGACAGCCAATGGAGCTCCTGAAACCAGGGAGTTTGTGCTCCCTATAGCTAGCACCAATTAACAACCTGACTGTAGCTCCTAATCAAAATGTGTTGTGTAGCTATTTTGTTTTTCCTTCCTTAATATCTTTTCAGTGGCAATAAAATAATTTGGAAGGAGAGGTGGGGAAAAATGGACTAATGGAAGATGTCTCCTCCTACCTTTAGGCCTATCAAATTATTTGAAAGAGCTACACGGCTGCACAGTAGAAGCATAGGTTTGTGGTATTACCCCACTTTTGCAGATTCAGAAAGGTTCAGATTACAACTCAGCCATGGAGCTCATTTGATGGCCACAGTCTAACCTCTCTCGGCCTAACTTCCAGGGGTGTTGTGATGCTAAAACGAGCATAGAGAAGAATCTTTAGCTCTTTAGAAGAATAAAAATATAAATGGGACAAAAATATAAACTGCCACAATATGCACTGATGTCCACTGAGTTATCTTCCAATCCTCTGGCTTATTTTTTAGTAGCAAAAGTCCACATTTGGAAAGTTTTTGCTGTCAAAGAGTAGTTCCTTTATCAATCTGCTAATTCCTGAGTCCAAGCTATGCAAATAAGGGTTTCAGACTATTAACAAAAACACGCTTGATTCTCAGTGGCACCCATTAAGTTCTATGGGCCAAATTAGGAACGTTGAAAGTCCAGAACAGAGTTGAGAAATCTGGTCATTAGCCCAAACCTAGGTCAGAGAAAGGATGCAGGCTCCTTGCTCTCCTTCACCCTTTATTTTCTCTCCTGTAAGTGAGTGACTGCCATGCAGTACTAAAGGGAAAAATAAAGCATAACACTCAGTAACTTGCTTGTAGTCAAACCAAAACCTGTTCTTTTTGCCACTGTGCAAACTAGGCTTTGGTCAGCAGGGATTTTGGGTTGCTGGCAATATACACAGACCTTCATGCATGCACATAAACATTTTGCTAGTTCAAGTAAAGTCTCCCTTACTCGGAATATTGAAATGCAGAATATTTTTTAAAAAACTTTTTTTCATGGGCTGAGATAATGACATCTTTGCTTTCTGATGGTTCAGTGTACACAAATGTTGTTTCATGCACAAAATTATTTAAAATATTGTATAAAATGACCTTCAAGCTATGTGTATCAGGTACATATAAACACAAATGAATTTTGTGTTTAGACTTGGGTCCCATCTCTAAGATATCTCATTATGTACATATGTGCAAATATAGGTATTTTGAAATCTAAACCATAAAAAACAAACAAGCAAGCAAGCAAGCAAGCAAACAAACAAAAAACAAAATCCTCAACACCTCTGGTTCCAAGCACTTCGGATAAGGGAGACTCAACCTGTACACAATAAAGACCCCAAACAATGTAATTATAAAGTATATAAGATTTAGGGACTACACAACAAAGAGAATGCAACAGTACCTCTGGTGCAAGGTACTCTGGTGTGCCACAGAAAGTCTTCATCGTTGCTCCATCCTTGATCCCTTCTTTGCATAACCCAAAGTCTGTTATTTTTATGTGCCCATCTTTATCCAGCATTAAGTTTTCCAACTTAAAGAAAAAGAAAAAGATGGTTAGGTTACCACACATAATTTTCAAGCTGTCTGCAAAATATATTCCTATAAAGCATTTTTCCTCTGACTTTCCCCTTTATGTCACTTTTTCACAGACAAAATATCACTAATAGGTGGCTTAAAAAAACAAACAAATAATAATTAAAAAAGAATGACAAACTACTGCATTCATGGGAAGCCTTGCAACAGTCTTGTCAGCAAGTCCAGAAGTATTTTCCAGTTTTCTAGCCAGAGGACATTCTGAGGCTGAGTGAACAGCCCCAAAGAGCATGGCTGAGGCCACTCAATAAATCTGTAAATCAGATTTATAAATCAGACTGGATTCAATAGCTCACTCTTTCAGAGCCAAAAGAGACAAGCAAAGAAAACCCATAAGTAGATCTCCTTTTCTATGTTCCTGCAACATTTCAGTTTCCTGATTTCATTCAAGATCATGGATGACGGTGGGGGCCAACCCTTTGCCCCTGCATCATTTCTCCCATTATGAATCAACTCCTGAAGCTGCTATTTGCCCCACTATAGAGGAAAATATATAGGTCTTTATACATTTTCCCCGCCAGAGCAAATACATGGGTTTTTTTTGGGGGGGGGGGGGGTTAAGACTTATAATTAGGAAAATGGCATAACAGGGTTAATGCCTCTGCCCACAGGTCATGAATCAAATCCATGCCCCTCTGCCTCTACTTTTTACATGAAAAAAAAGTGCATCAAGTAAAAAATCACCCACTATTTCATTTGCAAGGTCTTCAGCACTGGATTCCACCACTGCCACCTTGTTTAGAGATTTCAACTTTAAAAAAAAATCATAAAGATTTCCACTCACATCAGTGAAAGCTAGATATATTTAATATGTAGTGCAATCCTGCACTCACTTACTTAACCCTATTGAGTTCAGTAGGTCTTACTTAAAAGAAAGGTTTGTTTGTTTATTTATTTATTTCCTGCCTTTCTCCCAATATTCAAGGCGGCTAACAAAATATAAAAGAGTACAAATTAAAAGCAATACAAAGCATTATAAATGTAAATTTAATTAAAAATGAACCATTTTAAACATTTAAAAACATTACACATTAAAATTTAAAATATATTAAAATTTCTATACAAACGTCTATACAAGTACGCACAGCATTGCAGCCTTAACATAAATAAACTTCTTCAATAAAACATTTCTCTTGAAGAAAGAAAGCTATTTTACAGATGGCACATAGGAGTTAAAACCCTCACAATCTAATGAGAAGGGGCACACAGCTTTCTCAAACACAGGAATGCCTCTTAGAAGACTACACCTGCTACTTGGAGATTTTTCAGGAACTTACAATAAAAGATAACTAAAGACTTTAAAAAGTTTTTCAATTAACTGGGGGAGAGCTTAATTAAAGAGAGCATCTTACCGGCTAAGAAGAACATGTCAGTTACACACTGCAGCCTCAATATATCAACAGCTTATCTTAACTGTTGGTTAAATCTGAACTAATTTTACAGAAGAATTCTAAGATACAGCCATGTTAGTCTATAAAATCAGTATGTAGAGAGATCTTGTAGCACCTTTGAGACTAACTGAAAGAAAGAAGTTGGCAGCATGAGCTTTTGTAGACTTAAGCCTGCTTGCTCAGCACTTACAAGGAGAATCAGAGATGTATAAAAGAACACTTTAGAACTTATTCAAGAACATCTTAGTCTGCCCTACACCCCCATAATGGTTAAAATCCTGTCAAAATTCTTACCAATATAATCTTGCAAACCCCACAGACAGCCAGCATAGCTAGGCTGGCTGGGTAGGGGAATCTGGGAGCTGGAAGCCCTAAAGGGAACTTTTTCCTTGTTGCTATTGTTGTTGTGTGCCTTCAAGTCACTTTTGGCTTAAGACAGAGGACGTTATCAGACAAGGGAAAATGGAAGTATAATCCAATGGCAATCCAAACACAATCATGGAGTTTAACGTTATTGCGTGATAGACTACCACACGCAATTTCGGGCAATGGGAAGTCAATCTGAACGCAATCATGGGGTTTCACGTTATTGCGTGAGAGGTGATCACACGCAATTTCGGGCAATGGCAAGCTATTTTCAGACAATGAGAAGTCAGTTCGAACGCAATTTGAATTCACGTAAATTCGCTGAACTAGCGAATTCACGCGAATACGTTCTGGCCCCACTTTCTTTTCATTCAAAATTAAGAGAAATCCCTCCCGTGTGATAAACTCCTCAGTGTTTTTTCTCTTTTCCTACTGCCTTCTTTTTGCTGAGCATTATTACATTTTCCAATGAGTCAACTCATCTCAAAATATCTCCAAAGTACAATAGACTCAGTTTAGTTATTTTGGCATCTAAGGATAGTTTAGGCTTGATTTGCAGTAAGATCCACCCATTTGTCATTTTAGTGGTTCGTGGTATCTGTAGAACTCTATTCCAGCATAATATCCCAAGAGCTATGTTCTTCCTTTCAGCTTTCTTCACTCTCCAGCTTTCACAACCATATATAGAAACTGGAAATACTATGGTGTGGACTATTGTGATTTTGGTATTCAGAGATGTATCTTTAAACTAGAGCAGTGGTCTCCAACCTTTGGTCCTTCAGATGCTTTGGACTTCAGCTCCCATAATTCCTGACTGTTTTCTAAGTTGGCCGGGGCTTCTTTTAGGATCTGATGTCAAAAACAGATGGAAGACCAAAGGTTGGGAACCACTGAACTGAAGGATCTTATCTAGTTCATTGACAACCACTTTTCCAAGTCCTCATCTTCTGATTTCTTGATCATACTCTCCATTTTGATTTATGACTCAGCAATCCTACCACTACTGACATGCCATAGTGGGGCTCTCCTTCATAGTTAAGAAAAAGATAATATTGTGTCTTACGAAGTAGAAAGGCACTATGACAGACATGCAATTGCCTTGGTTTTCACTGTCAGTTCCCTAGTCAGGGACTTGACATGGGTAAGTGATTAATTGGCAGTGACAACAGCAGCCTCAGTTGAAGGAGAAAGAGGAAACAGGGAAAACAATTGTGTGGGCAAAGAGAACAAGGAGTTCATGTGTGAGTTTGCATGTGTTTGTGTAAGTGGGGTGAACCGCCTCTTCACTACTTATTTCCAAGGCTGAGGAGGTGTATCCATGGCAGCCACCAATGACAATGCCAACATACGCAGGTGTTGAATGCAGCTGTCTGTCTTCCCTGAGCAAAATGCACAGCTTGGTTTTGTCAGGTATGGAGCAAAATACAAAGTAATAAAAGGGCAAAGAAGTGGGGTGTGTGTGTGTGAAGAACACACATTTGATAAAATGGGTTAGCAACCTTGAAAATGTATACCAAATAAAACCAAGCAAGATGCCGCCAGACATCTTTATCACTTCACCAGACTGACACAAGCTATCCCTCCTTGGAAACTTTAACACCTTGGGCAGTATGCTACTGGACTCCAACTCCTAAAAGCTCAAGCTAATAGTGAGGAATACTGGAAGCTGGAGTTCAGCAACATCTGGTACACCAATTTGCAGTTTGTACTGGTGGTTCCATATGGCTCACAGTCTCCTTAAGTAAAACTTGCAGTGGGGTGATTTAGCATGACTCTCAAAGTGGGATGTAATGACTTGATCTCTAATTCATCTGATGGGACATTGTAAAATTTGTTCTCTTGCCCTTCAGCTCATTTTGCCAGGCACTGAAAAATGTAGGTAGAATGACTGACAGAGCTGATGTATGATAGGCAATCTTAATAAGGATTATGGAGTTATTTTCTATCAGGAGAGATGATCTGTCCATCTAAGCTAATACTGTCCACTCAGGCTGGAAGCAACTCACTTGAGTTCCAGGAGAGATCCCTTCCATGCTCTCCACAGTTGAAATGCAAGAGACTGGAGCTGAGACCTTCTGCATGTGAATAAATTTTCAACAGGGTGGTTAAACTGTGGAATTCATGGTTACAAGATGTAGTTACACCTGCCTACTTGGATAGCTTTAAAAAATGGATAAATTCATGAAGAATGGGGCTACTAGTCAGGATGGCTATACATTACCTCCAGTACCAATGCCTCAGTATGTGAGTCACTGAGGTATGCAAGATGGAGTTGTGTTCAGGATTGTGGAGTTGGAGTCAGAAGCAATTTTGAGTGGAGTGGGAGTCAACACAAATGAACTGGCTCCAAAATAAAAACTTAAGAACATTGAACACCTAGTTTCCTGCATATGTACTTTCAAAGGAATTTAGGACAATATGTGTGTGTGTGTGTGTGTGTGTGTGTGTGTGTGTTCTATCAATCTAAGCAGCCTGATGAGTCACATGGTGGTGATGAAACACCTAATTTTAGTACAGTAAGTTTGGCACTACAGTTGGCCCTCTATATCCTGCTTCTATGGATTTGACCAACCACTGTTTGGAAATAATCACACACACACACACACACACACACACACACACACACACAAATAATCCAAAAGGAAAACCTTGATTTTGCTGTTTTATGTAAGGGACACCATTTTACTATGCCACTGTAAAAAATGGGACTTGAACATCCAGATTGTGGTATCCATGGGGGTCCCGGAACCAATCCTCAGCAGATACTGAGCATTTACTGTACTAATTAATCTATATTTGCCCTGTATAACGGAGTCAAGAGTTAGAAAGTGGAAAAATAAAGATGTTAATGGCTACAGCTGCAATGCAGAAATAATGCAGTTTGATACTGCATTAACTACCATGGCTCAATGCTATGGAATTCTACTATTTGAAGTTTATGGTGTCACTAGAATGCTCTGGCAGAGAAGGCTAAATACCTCCCAAAACTACAAATCCAAGAAATCCACAGCACTGAGCCATGGCAGTTAAAGCAGTGTCAAACTGTATTATTTCTGCAGTGCAGATGCAATCTGGAAGGTTCAATGTACTGAGTCCACAGCCCTGGTTGCATTCCTGTCCTGCTGTCAGGCTTCCCATAGGCATGAGGTCACTCCATTAACAAAATGTGGACAAGATAGATTTCTGCTCCGACCCAGCAGGGCTCTTCGTTTGTTCTTAAGAACAGACTCTGTTACATTTGTTCTTAAGAATACACTGTGTGAACTATGGATCCTATATCTATGTTGTGGGCTAATTTTAAGACATCGCATAGCTCTTTGTAAAAAATGTGGCTGGTATGATTTTTTGTGGGTTTTTCGGGCTATGTGGCCATGTTCTAGAAAATGTGAGCCTGGGAATGCAGGAGTGATTTGCATGTCTATTGTTCTGTGCTGATGGCTGGCAAATCACTCCTGCATTCCCAGGCTCACACAGTATATATACACCCAACCTTTTCCAGGCAAGCATTCTCTGAAGATGCCAGCCACAGATGCTGGCGAAACGTCAGGAAGAAAATTATCTAGAACATGGCCACATAGCCTGAAAAACCCACAAAAAACCATTGATGCCGGCCATGGAAGCCTTCGACTTCACTGTGGCTGGTATGTTTTAACAGGAAAAATTGCTTGCTCAGTATGCTGTGAATAATTGAAAGATAATATTTTTAAATCTATAGGCCTTAAAATTAAACCACATCAGACTGCAAAATGAAATGAAGAAGAAAATGTTTGGAGCCATTCTCCTATATCATTCTGTATCATTCATTTATGAAATAGTCTTTTTTCAAAGAGGTGCCTATATATACCTTAACAAATTAAAAATATTGTTATTGGGGTTTTTTTGTTAAAAGACAAATGATTATGCAAATAAACTTGCTGACAACCTAAGAATTTTGATTATACAAATAAACTGGCTCCGCTTAATTGGCTGACAGTCCGAATGGAAACTATAAATGATCTAAAATGTCTCAACAGGCTTTCTCCGCATGCTTACACATGCAGAGATTAAACTAACCACTGCTAATTTGCATATGTTAATTTAAAGAGATTTTGTTTACCTACCTACCCAGTCCTCCTACCTATTGCTCCTTAAGGAGAGGCACGGTTTGAAAAAGAAAAGAAATATACCCACAATATTGTGTATGTGTGCATACACACACATAAGAGGAAGAAAGGGAGGGACAGAGAGAGGATAGTGTACACTGCTTAAAAAAACCTTTAGAAACTCGCCTTCTCTGTGAATTTGGGGTGATAGGGCCACACGTTGAATGGACCTATCTACCTCTGATTCGGGGTATCTCACTTATCATTGAATTTTTATAACCCAAAGTTTTCCCCAGAATTTGCCCTTATAGGCACCGCTATTTAAATGTCTGGACCAGTTCCTAGACATGAACAGTGAACCCCCTTGGTAGCTCACAGCTGCTTGCTTTAAGGTCACCCGAGAAAGCCAGATCATATGCTGGGTGCCTTGTTTGCCTTGAGAGATGAGTATCCCAGTGGCAAGAAGCAAGAAGAGAGGAAAACGTCACCATTTGGGCTGGGAATTGGTCTGAAAATGGTGGCATCTGTCAGGGCAAACCCCTGAATGTTAAAAAATGGTGGTGCCCAACAGGATTTGTCCTGGCTCTGAAAAATAGTGGAGACAGTGAGAACAGCAATGGTAGATCCAGGAAACTCCACAAAGACAGTCGAGTAGTGTGAAATAGTGTTTCCTAGTGCTTCTCAGGCATTGCATAATTGTCGCTTACTATCTGATGTTCTTTTGTTGCCTGTTTATCAAACCATTTCCTGTAATGCTATGTACTGTATATGCATTATCCTACTTGAGAGTATGTATTTTCCCTGGAAAATGATTAACCATCCATTATGAAGCCAAGCCCTCCTTCCAGTCCATCTGCCTTGGTCCAGGCCTCGGAGGTAGAGAGGAACTGCTGGACCTCTTACCCTTTCCCGTCACCACTCCCTTCTCCTTCTGTGTCATGTCTTTTTAGATTGTAAGCCCGAGGGCAGGGAACCGTCTATTTATTATTATTATTATTATTATTATTATTATTATTATTATTATTATTATTAAACTTTATTTCTATAGCGCTGTAATTATACGCAGCGCTGTACAAAGTTGGTAAAATTAGGAGTAAATAAAAGCCTGCCCAAGGCGTACATTCTAAGATAATAACAATTAAAAGAGGAATAGATAAAATTACCATCTAGAAAGGAAAAAACAGATTAAAAACATCAAATATAAACAAATCACATCACATCAACTATTGTCAGACAGCCAGATAACAATCACAAATTCCCTGAGAACGCTTCCCTAAAAATTCCAGGTGGATAACTAAAAAGATTGCATGTACGGTGCTGTGTAAATTTACAGCGCTTCATAAATAAAGGATAATAATAATAATAATAATAATAATAATAATAATAATAATAATAATAATAAT
>NC_056522.1:367048888-367083152 GCF_019175285.1 Sceloporus undulatus | reverse complement strand
TCTAAACTTTGGTCCTCCAGCTGTCTTGGACTTCAACTCCCAAAAGCCCTAGCTAGCTTGGCAAACAGTCAGGAATTCAGGGAACTGAAGTTAAAAACATCTGGAATCAGTGGTATAGACAATCTCTCCAATGTCCTGGATGAGAAAAAGCTATGTGGGGTAGCTCTGGAGCAGAAGTCCATTCTGACTTTTGCCCCTAGAACAGATAAGCCCAGAGAGAGATCAATCGTTTACACTAGTATCAAAACCAGCTAAGCTGCATCCTGAACAACGATTTCCCCACACCAAGGTAGGGGACTGTAGCCTGACATATTGGACAGACGAAGCTGAGGAATCTGCGTGATAATCAAACTTCAGAATGACCTTAATAGATTAGAAAGCTGGACCAAAGCTAACAAAATGAATTTCAACACAGAGAAATGTAAGGTACTGCACATAGGGCAGAAAAATGAAATGCACGTACATAGGATGAATTAGACTACATATGAAAGGGATCTGGTAGTCCAAGTAGACCACAAATTGAACATGAGTCAACAGTGAGATGTGGCACCTAACAAGGCCAATGCGGTTTTAGGCTGCATCAATAGAAGTATAGTGTCAAGATCAAGGGAAGTAACAGTCGCATTCTATTCTGCTCTGGTCAGGCCCCACCTGGAATATTACGTCCAGTTCTGGACACCACAATTTAAAAAGTATGTTGAGAAACTGAAGCATGTTCAAAGGAGGGCAACCAAAATGATGAAGGGTCTGGAAAAAATGCCCTATGAGGAACGACTTAGGGAGCTGTTTAGCCTGGAGAAGAGAAGGTTAAGAGGTGATATGATAGCCCTGTTTAAATATTTGAAGGGATGTCATATTGAGGAGGGAGCAAGCTTGTTTTCTGCTGCTCCAGAGACTAGGACCCAGAGCAATGGATGCAAGTTACAGGAAAAGAGATTCCACTTTAACATTAGGAGGAACTTCCTGACAGCAAGGGCTGTTCGACAGTTGAACAAACTCCCTTGGAGTGCAGTGGAGTCTCCTTCCTTAGAGGTTTTTAAACAGAGGCTGGATGGCCATCTGTTGGGGATGCTTTGATTTAGATTTCCTGCATGGCAGGGGGTTGGACTGGATGGCCCTTGCAGTCTCTTCTATCTCTATGATTCTATGATTCTAATCCCTGGCAGACTCCCACTTGTAGCAGTTCCCTTGGGCAAGCAATACATGAAAAAATATTCCAAAAAAGTCACTTCTGAAATAATTGTGGAATTATTTGTAAATTCGCCACCATTATTTGTTAATTATCCTTCAGAACTCATCTTCACCTTCTCTCTACATACCTTTAAATCTCTATAAACCACATTCTTTTCTGAATGTAGGTAGTCCAATGCTGATACAATCTCAGCTCCATAAAACCGGGCACGGTCTTCGGAAAAGACACGTTCTCGTGACAGATGGAAGAACAGCTGAAAGGGCAAACACTTGTTAGAATTCAGTTTGCACACAACGGCATTTTTTCATAAACCTGTACTACAAGAAGGGTAGAATGCAGGATTTGCATGCGGGAAGACCCCAATTTCATTCCTGTTTGACCAGGTAGCAAGCAACAGGAAAGGCCTCTTCTCTCCTGGGACCCTGGTGCTGCCAATCAGGACAGACATCACTGGGGTAGAGAGACAAATAATTTGATGCACAAAACATCTTCTTGTAAACTCTTTCAAACGCCTTCAATTCACACAAACAAACAATGAAAAATGTGTGCCTCAGTCAGAGATCCTGAACTATAGTTTGCCAAACACACGGAACTCACCAATCTGGTTCTTATCCCTTCACATCAATTTTGGATAGGCTTACTTCAACGTACATAGGCTTGTATGTATGGAAGTACATATAAGCAGGACTGCATCCTTTTTCCACTAAAGAAATACACTAAGGTAATTCAAATTGTTGTGATTGCTGTGTGTCTTCAAGTCGTTTCTGACTTATGGCAATCCTAAGGAAAACTCATCATGGGGTTTTCTTGGCACAATTTGATCAGAGGAAGTTTGCCATTGCCTTCCCTTAATGCTGAGAGCATGTGACTTGCCCAAGCTCACCTGGTGGATTTCATGGCCGAGCTGGGAATTGAACCCTGGTCTCCAGAGTTGTAGTCCAACACTCAAACCACTACACCACAGTGGCTCTCAGTTCAAATTACACACTTGCAAAAAGTCAATTTTTGCAGGTGAAGATAACTGGTGTCAATTGGCTCATTTTTTGGTAAAGCTTGCATGGTTCATTCTGGCGTTGACACTTGTTAAAACTTTTTTTAAAGCTTTAAAGCAGCCATTCCCAACCTGGTACCCTCCACTGTAAAGTTTGGATTGTAATTCCCAACAGCCCTAGCTAACATGGCTAATATTGTAGGACAGTGGGAACTTCAGCTTCAGTTGAAGATGGGTATGTAGACTGTACTCATCTGACTTGATATGGAACCACTGGTCCATCTACTCCTATTGTCTATTTTGACAGTAGCTCTCTCCAGTCCCAGGTATTTTCCAGTCCTATTGATCCTATTAAAAATAACAACATTGGAAATGCCACAGATCGAACATGGGCCATTATGCATGTACTGAGCAGTGTTAGGGGTCCCTTAAAGAGGCTTGCTATGATAAATTTTGAAAGCTCCTCACAACCCACTAAAACAACACACGACGGTAAAAAATACAGGCCACACTCTAACTAGAGTGAATGCAATCCTTACCTCGCCTCCATTAGCATACTCCATAACAAAACACAAACGGTCATGTGTCTGAAAAGAATATTTCAAAGCCTACAAAAAACAGAAGAATTAAAAAACAACATGTGTTTATAAATTGTTCAAAGCACATTATTAGCACAGTTCAGAAAAATTACATTTTTGGATTACAACTCTGAGAATCCCCCCTGCCCGAGGCCACTGGGAGCCATGAATCCAAAACAACAACAACAACAGCAACAACAACAACAACCCATTTCTACCTTCTGGTTTTCAATTTTGCACCATCATTTCCATGTCAGAACTGGAAAACTATGGCTGCATCTGTTCTGGAGAAATAATCCAGGCTGACAGCACTTTAACTGCCATGGCTCAATGCTATGAAATTCTGGGATTTGTAGTTTTGTGAGCTATTTAGCCTTCTCTGTCAGAGAGCTCTTGTGCCTCAACAAACTACATTTCTCAGAATTCCATAGGATTGAGCCATGCCAGTTAAAGTGTTGTCAACCTGGATTATTTCTCCAGAGCAGATACAGCCTAAAATAAAATTATATTCTGGCCCACTCATTTTCAAAGATTTTGGAAGATCCTTTTCACATCAGTGCATGAAGGAACCCCTTGGTACCTGTCACAGAACCTCTGCATGTTACAGTGCATCCCTTCAGATATGCAGGATTATAATCCATCCCAAGCCAGCATCCCATACTGGGGGTGACTTGCGTTTGCAATCACATCTGGGAGACAGCCACAATTATGACATTTAGATGTCAATCTCATAGTGAGAATGATCTGGAGACTGGGATGTTGACACTGATTTTAGGGACCTCTGAAGCATCAGAAGATGTCACTGTACCACTGTGTCTGTGAGGATTCAAAGGGCTGCACTGGACCTCCCCAAGGGCTGCATGCAGACAATTTCCACTCCAGCATAGTAACACAACACAACAATTTGAAAGGTAGTCAATATTTTCCTTATATCTGATTGACACATTTTGTAATAATATTCAACCACATGCAGTTTTCTACCGAACGTGTAACTTTTGCCTCAGATACTCCTACTATATGAGTATTACTTTCTGGAAAAGCAATAGTAACAACAGTAGTAACAACAACAACATTTATAATAAAGGAAAAAGCAGAGTGAAGTGGACCTAATTCTATCTTGGGCATTTCTGTTGAGAGAAAACTCTGGATTAGCTAAGTATATTCACAAACTGGAGGAGGGAGATAAGACACAAGCATGTGACAAAGACATTGTGGTATTTAACCAGGAAAAACCACCACCACTCAAGATTATATAAACTTGTACACCAAGAAAAGTCATAAAGACAGATGAACAGTCCTGCTGTATGAGATGAATGGCCTATCTAGTCTACCAGCTTATTTTCAAAAATAGTCAGGCAAACATTTCCAGGAAAACCAAAGACAACAGAACCAAGGAGAGGCTTTTCACTGGTGACATCCCACATGTGGTCTGCCCTCTCAAGGAGGCTTCTTTAACACAGGGACAGGAGAAATTTATCCATGTGCCTTTCAGATTTTGAAAGTTTCTATGGGCTCAAGAGGCAAGACACAAGCTATGTTGTGTGGGGCCCAAGAGAATAATGATAATGATGATTTTATTTCTTTCCCACCTCTCCTCAAGGTTTTAAGCATATTAAAAAACAAAACACAATTAAAAAGAAGGCACATAAAACCAACAGTTAAAATACAGTACTATAAAACCACTAAAGTACACTCATATGAATAAGCTGTCTGAGATTTAAAAGATCTTGTATCTCCTAAGTACACTTATATCTGCTATTATTTGTCAATATATTTCCATGAAGTAAACACTACTTCACCTTCTCAAGTGTCAAGCTTCAATAAATCTTCATGACATATATTCTTCAGTAGTTTTTAGTATACTGAAAAACTGCAGAAGTAACCACACTTTGCGGACAAGGTAGCGATGAGATGGAGATGGTGTCGTGTGATAGGTAACAGCAGAGACACTATTGTCCAATTTTTATGGCAGTTTAAAAACTGAATGTGACTAAGTTCTTTCTCTTTTCCTACTGCCATCCATTCTACCAAGCATTATTTTCTTTTCCAATGGTGATGTCCTTTCTTGTGTCTAAAGTATGATAGCCTCAGTTTAGCCATTTTTGCTTCTAGTAAAGATTTCAGCTTGATTTGCTATGTGTTGTTGTAGTTGTTGTTGGGTGCTTTTAAGTCATTTTCAATTTATGGCGACCCCAAAGTGAACCTCTCACAGGATTTTCTTGGAAAGATTTGTTCAGACGAGGGTGCCTTAAGATGCCTTTACCTTCATCTGAGGTTGAGAGAGTGTGACTCATCCAAGGTCACCCAGTGGACTTGTAAGGCTGAGCGGGGATTCAAACCCTGGTCTCCAGCAAATTACTCATTTAACTGGTCTGACAGTCCATGGGTGCTTGCAGAACCCTCCTCCGGTGTCATATTTCAAATGGATTGATACTCTCCTTGTTAGCTTTCAAACCATATACAGAAATCAGAAATACTGTGGCACAGATTATTCTGATTCTGGTATCGATTTAGTTTTGTATTTCACTCCTACCAGTTTACACATGGGTACAGACACACCCAGTTATTAGTGATGGAAAATGGACAGAGATGAGGATTTGTTACATAGGTGCCAAGGAGGAAGAGAGGTTGGGAGCAGGATGAAGCAAACAGAATGCATGAAGATGTACCAAAAGGCGAGGACAGAAAGGAACATCTGTGAGATCCAGGGGATAGGTTCAGTGCCTCAGCCAGTCTGAGAAAACTGCAGAGCTTGGAAAAATAACTTTTTCTGGACAAATCCCAATCACAGCCAGCAAGGCCTAGAATGGATATTTCCAGTCCTACGTGATGCAGTGACACCGAGCAAAACCCAGTCATCACAATCCCCCCCTTCTCTCCAGCTCTTTGCTGCAGTTCTGTGGATGGCAGCCTGCCAAAGCACTTCATCAAAACAAATCTGCACTCGTATTGCAAGCACAGAACGTGCAAAGAAACTTGGGGAGGGGATGTTTCGCTCTCCCTTGCTTTTTCATCCCTCCCTTGCAGCCCTGGGAAGTGGTGGTTTCCAACGTCACACATATTCCGACATCACGAGAATCGCTGGGGATTCAGACTAAGGGAAGGAATCGTAGCTTTGGATTCAGATGAAAAAATAAAACAAAAAACACATTCCCCAAAGTATTAATGGATTTTAGAAGACGTCATTTTCAGGATTCAACACAAGGATTTATTTTACCTTTCCAACCCTCGTTAAATCTTATTGGGAATCCACTACTGATCATGAATCTTCTGGATTCTTTTAATTAGATCTTTATTATTTTTTAGAAGTTAAAAAGTATCCACAATTCTGATGCCTTCTGCTTCTGCAATACTATTTTCATAAGCCTCTGTGATTCTCATTTTGCAGACAGAAAGATTGAAAAGTGAGATTGAAAAGTGGAGGCTTACTCAAGATCAGTGAACTGGGATTTGATCCAAGGGTTCATAGGCCCACATGTAATGCTCTAGCACAGAGGAGAACTATTTTGTCTCTGTTCCAATGGATAAGAAAGACCCAAGCCATGCTACTAAAGGGCGCAAATCCAGACAACAGCCCATTACTTGCCGCCTTAATGTAGGGGACACCCCACAAAGCCCCTTTTAGCATACTTGTTTGACTGTGACCAGGAAGACAGTAAGCAAATAAGACCTATGACAGAGAATCATAGAATCATAAAACTGGAAGAGATCTCAAGGACCAAACAGTCCAACTCCATTCTGCCATGCAGAAATATACAATCAAAGCACCCCCAACAGATGGTCATCCAGGCTGTGTTTAAAAACCTCAAAAGGACACTTCATCACTCTCCGAGGCAGCGTATTCCACTGTTGAACAGTTCCTACAGTCAGGAAGTGCTTCCAAATGTTTAGGGGTATCTTTCCCCCCTCTAACTTGAATCCATTGCTCTGTGTCCTAGACTCTGGAGCAGAAGAAAATAAGCTTGTCCCATCTTCAATATGACAGCACTTCAAATATTTAAACATGGCTATCATGTCACCTCTTAACCTTCTCTTCTCCAGGCTAAGCATACCTAGCTCCCTAAGACGTTCCTAACAGGGCATGGTTTCCAGATCTGTCAACATTTTGTTCACTCTCCTCTGGACATGTTCCAGCTTGTCAATATCCCTCTTGAATTGTGGTGACCCGAATTGGACACAATATTCCAGGCGAGGTCTGACCAAAGCAGAATAAAGTAGTACGATTATTTCCCTCAATCTAAGCACTACACTCCTATCCATGCAGCCTAGGAGTCAATATATCTGACAGTTTTGGTCACTCAGCATAATCAGAGGCAGTGAGAATATCATAACTCATGGCACAGAGAGAAGATTCCATGTTCAGTCCATGGATCCCAGGAAAACTACGTCCATGTGGATGTGTTGACCTTCTATCCTCAACCTGACATCCTCCAGTGTTCTGGAGTAGAGCTCCCTTAAGTCCCAGCCAGCATAGCAAATGGTCAGGAGTGATGGTAGCTGTGGGCCAAAACCCTGGGAGGGGGACAGGTTGGAAAAAGCTACTATAAACTATACGGAATTATTACAGATTAATGGTTTGACTCATTCTAATGGAATGTCCTGTGAATCTCTATTGTTCTCTCTGAAAAGGTTATGCTCTGCTGCCCCAAAGGCATGACAAAGCCTGCTCAGCCAAAGTGCCTGGTCAAAAGATTGCCTCCAGGAAGATGAAACCTTCCCCAAAGCTTGAAACAGTTACTACTTTGGACTACAGTTGAAGTCCATAAGTAATTTTTCCAAGCTCTGCCTCTTTTGCAGCAAGTGTAATGCCACCACTCATTCCTCTAGATTCAGTGAAACTTTCTAATATGCATAGTGTCTATATTGGCCCAATGATACCAGTAATGTATATAGTGCATGCTGAGGGTAATTAGAATTGGCATTTTCAAACCATAGGCTCTAAAGCTGGAGCCAAGCTTCAAAACAGAGGACTCCAAACTCAGAAGGAAACAGTAAAGTTGTTAGCTGTTTGCTGTCTGCCTGCTGAGTGAACAAAGCTACAAGCAATTCCAGATTAGGTCAGGAAGAATATGAAATCATGTTTCACAAATCAGGGGGTTCCAAAAGTGAACAATAGGCAGAAGGAGACACTTAAAAAACCAAGGCCAATTGATTGAAATTCAGGTATGATACTGAACATAATAATATAATGGACAGATGGTAGTGATTTTTGGAGTATACTGTCACAAAAGGGGTTGGAAGGATTCATGAAAACCTGTTCACATAGCAATTTTATTTGCTGCAGGCACAATGGTACTTCTACAGCACACATATAAAGTGCAACAGGTGGACACATCTCTTAAAACAGTCCTGCATTTAAACACTGGCCTGACAGCAATAGTCTCCCTGTAGAATTCAAAAATCCAATACTCCAAAGTCCCAAATTGTTCACACGGGTGGCTGAGATAGTGGCCCTTTTGCTTTCTGATGGGTCAATGTACACAAACTTTGTTTTGTGCACAAAATTATTAAAAACAATGCGTATAAAAGTACCTTCAGGTTATGTGTATACAAAACATAAACAAATTTCCTGTTTAGACTTTGGGTCCATCTCCAAGATATTTCATTATGTATATGAAAACATTCCAAAATCAGAAGAAATTCACAATCCAAAAACCTCTGGTCCCAAGCATATTGGATAAGGGAGATCCAGCCTGTACATGCTGAGGAACTGACTGAAGCAAACTAAGTCAGGATAGTGGGAAGACAGCATGCTCAATTCCTCCAGGACAGAAATCAATGGCACTGGCAGAAGAGGGATAGAATTCTCCTCTAGGAGTTTATCATTTTTGAGAGGTGGTGGTTGGTTGGTAGCTAACAACTCTTTATAAGGCTACACTCAAAATAAACACTATGAGTATACTGCATTTGGCTATGGCTGTCTGGAACCACTGTATGTAGAATGAGATTTTTTCTGTTATACTCAGGATATTTACTATAGAAAAAATAAGATCTGTGCTGGATTAACACAAAGCGTGCTAGTCCGTGATCTGTTCATACAGTGGCAACCTTGTGGATGAGACATCTCTAAGTCTTTCTGTCCTCTACTGTTCTGGTTGGGTTTTGCAGATTCAGGCCCGTGATCTCCCTAATTGAGTCTATTCATCTGGCATGTGGTCTTCCTCTCTACTTCCTTCCACTTTTCGTAGCATTATTGTCTTTTTTAATGAATAGTCTAATTAAATCTAATTATTAACATAAGAGTTTTAGTTACAGGAAAGTAGATTTCAATTGAACATTAAAAGGAACTTCTTGACAGTAAGAGCGGTTTGGAAATGAAAGTAACTACCTAGAGATGTGCATTATTCTCTTTGCTGATGAGTCGTCCTTTTTCCTGATGTGGCCGAAGCAAGACAGCCTCAATTTAATCATCTTAGCTTCCAGGGAGATTTCAGGCTTGATTTGTTCAAGGACTTATCTGTTTGTCTTTTAGGCTGCCCACAGTATCCTCAGCACTTTTTTCCAGCACCACATCTCAAATTAGTTGATTTTCTTATCCACTTTCTCCACTGTCCAGCTCTTGCATCCATACATGGTGATGGGGAATACAATGGATTGGTTGATTCTGTTCTTAGCATTCAGTTTTATATACTTACTCTTTAAGATCTTGCCTAGTTCTTTAACTGCTGCCCTTCCCATTCCTAGTCATCTTATTTCTTGACTTAAGGAACAGGAAATCTTTAACTATTTCTATTTCCTCACTGTCAGTGTTGAATCTGTGTACATCTTCTGTGTTCACTATTTTTGAGGTTTTTTTTAATGTTCTGCAATAAGTCTGCCTTTACTCTTGCTTACTTCACCTTCTTTGGTAATTGTTCCAAGTGCATGATATTTTTTGCTGATAGTGTAGTGTCATCCACATGTCTTAGACTGTTGATATTGCTTCCTCCTATTTTTCCCTTCTTCTGGGTCTAAACCTGCTCTTCATATGGTATTTTCTGCAAGTTGAAGAAGTAGGATGATAATATACAGCCTTATCTGATCCCCATGCTATGGATTCCCAGATGCAGGACATGAGTGCATCTGTACTCATTGTCTTGTCATCTTCAGCAACTTACAGAGCCTGACCGTACTGCTTCCAATACAGACCATGATAAAGATCAGTTCTGATTAATAGACATTGATAGCTCTATTCATCAGGAATTTGACCAACATTCTTCTAAAGCTGTCCACAGGCATCCATCACTAAATCTCACAGCACTAAATGCCAGTTTTAACTGGGCATTGTGTGAAATAGTACTATCCTGAAACTCTCACCATTCAACTTCACTGGATGACCCTGGGTTCTAATATTATGAGAGGGAGAAAAACTGCTTCCTATTTATTTATTTATTTAATATCCCACCTTTCTTCCAAAATGGGACCCAAGGTGGTGCAAAGTCTGAGTTAACACAAGATACACGATTTTATTTTGTCCGCATCATGTGTATTTCTATACGGCACTATCATATACTTTATTCAGACCCCATATTACACAAGCTCATATTACATGGTTTCAGTTATAAATGAGCACGTGTGGGGGGTATCTTTAGGCATTTTCTAAGTCCTCCAGTGTGATTCTATGGTATGCTTCCACCAGAAGACGAACATACAGTCATGCAGACGGACCTAGAAATGCCTAGGGAAGTGTTCTGACTAAGAACCTCTAGGTCTGCCAGCATGACTCTATGGTCAACTTTCAGTGGAAGCAGACCATAAAATCATGCTGAAGGAACTAGAAAATGCCTAGATAGAACACTTCATCATTCATCTCAAGTAAGAAAAATAAGATTATTTTTCTAGATTATACACAGATTTTCATGTTATGCACAGGGCTGTGGAACAAACACTTCAGATAATACAGGGTCCAACTGTGCACTTCACTCACCATTGTTCTAAGAGGAGCCATACTAGATTATACCAAAGCATTATGTTATCGTGGTGGCCATCCAGAAGCCTCCAGGAAACCCACAAGTAGGATATGAAAGCAATAGCATAATAATAAGCCGCTCTGAATCCTATCTTGAGAGGAAAATGGAATATATTCAATAAATAAATAAAACTCCCTTGTTTGTGTTCCCCAGCAACTGGCAATCCCAGATATACTGTTTCCTATACTAATCGATGGAACATATAGCCCCGTCCTCTAGCCATCTATCTAATCCCTTTGAATGCCACACAAATTGGTGGCCATCACTAGATTCTGTAGTGATCAATGCTGTTGGAAGAAGAACATCCTATTATTATTTTTTTTTAACAATCATTCTTACATTTAATTCTAAGAAGGTGGTTCACCTTGGTTGCTTTCATTAACAGAGGGGGGCACAGAGGCTTCTGTTTTTTCCAGATAGGAGCATGGTGGATTGAAGTATTTGATGGTGTGCTGATCTCCCCCATTGTTCTAGTGGTATTTAGAGCCACTTTGGGGAGGAGTAGTGCTTGCTGTGAATGCAGTGGTGTTTGAAAACTGGTGTGGTATAGTGGTTAAAGTGCTGAGCTGGGAATTGGGAGATCCAGGTTTCAGTCCCAGCTGATGCATGAAACTGACTGGGTTACCTTGAGCCAGACTTTTAAGTCTGACCTACTTCACTGAGTTGTGAGGACTTGGAGGAAGGGTGAGAAATAAATGTAATTACCGTTAAGAAAGGATGCCTAGAATTCTGCAAAACCCGGTTTTCTGTCAGGGTGTGTGCCACTTCATCCTGCAATACAATCCAAGAAGTGATGGGTTAGTAGCAACTGGAGTAATGTGATTTTGACAGAAGCACAAATAAAATTCACAGATCACATTATTAGCAGCACTCCTGGAAGACCAAATTAAATGATTTAAAGTCAAAGTAAAGCTCATAGTAAAACTCACTTTCAAGGACAACAAGTTTAAAGAACAAGATAGAGAGTATGTCAGGATGTGAGCCTGCAGTGGTCTTGAACTGCCAAAATAAGGAAGGTTGGAATGGTGATGGATACGGGCCAAGCATCCCTAGCCTGATGTAGCTAAAACTACAGGGAAAGCAACTACGTGAACAAACAAGAAGCTTCAAACAGTAAATCAAGTTGTGCTGATTTTCAACTTGGGGGAGGAACTGGTTTTGGGCTGTGGGGATAGATCCTCATTTCCCCTTGTTAGCATATTCAATATAAGAAAAGTGTATGATGAGTGTAGCTGGGCTCTCTCAGACATACACGAGTATAGAGGAGCTTTTCTCCAAAGGGAAAGTGGGAAGCACTGCTCTAAACTGGGACATCTTAGAACCGGCTGTACCCATTAGACTAGTATTCAAGTGGCTTGCAAAAGCACTGAGAATAGGAGACAGGATCAGAGGTTGAAAGTAATGAGGATTTCCTCTCCGCAAACTAATTCCACAAGCTAGTTTTAACCCCTCTGCAGGCTGGAAGAGTATTCTCTCCTGATCTATTTTCCAATTTATTCCTAGAGAACAGATTTCCCTCTCCAAACCCTCATCTTCCTCTTGCTGCCAGCCACAGTTGAACAAACTATGTTTTATGTGGTCTTGCTATTTGATGTTCTTTTGTTGTCTGTTTTATTGAATCATTTCCTGTATTGCTATGTATTTTATATGTATTATCTTACTAGACAGGCCCCTTCCCCACCACCACTCCCTTCTCCTTCTGTGTCGTGTCTTTTTAGATTGTAAGCCTGAGGGCAGGGAACCGTCCAATTAAAAATATTGTATGTACAGCACTGTGTAAATTTACAGCGCTTTATAAATAAAGGTTAATAATAATAATAATAATAATAATAATAATAATAATAATAATAATAATGTTAGCCAAATAAATTATAGTTTATCCTGTGCTTATTGATCAAACTATAGTATGTCTGCTGCCATGGCAGGAATCCAGAAAGAAAAAGGAAGCAGCTTATTTGTGCAAAACCCATTCAAATAACACCAATGGCTGATTGACCCATCTGACGGAGACACTGATCTCACAGCTCTGTACTTGTTACAGGTATCTTCCCTCTTGTTCTTCCCAGGCTTTGCCTTCACCTCTGCAAATCCCTTCTCAACTGAACAGGAACCAGGGCTGGCACAGATGGTACTACAGCTCCTACCTTTGCAACAATTACTTCCTTCTTCAGAATTTTCATTGCGTAATACCGTCCAGTAGCTTTTTCTTTCACCAAGATGACTTTTCCAAAAGTACCTTTCCCCAGTAACTTAAGATATTCAAATTCATTCATAGTCTGTTGAAAACACAATTTAAAAGGTTATCACTGAAACTTTCCAAAAACATATGAACTAAACAAAAAGACTAATATCTCAGAAGATCCTATGCTACAGGGAAATCAGCTATTGACAACTGTTTTCCAGAACAAGCCAATACCATGATCTGTCCTTTCACTGAAGAGCAGTATCACCATAACAGACCTTATCACAAAATCTAGAGATATTAATCAAACTTGTCTAAATGTTTATGAGATGTGAAATAGAGCCCTGCTGGATGAGACCAAAGTTCTAGTTAGCCCACTCTCCTTTTCCTCATAGAGGCCATCTAGATGAATTATGGAAGCTGACAGTAACACAATGCTGGCAACAGATGAAAAAACAGGGGGTGAAATACATCTGTAAGAAAAAATGAAGATGAAAACAAGAACACTGTCTGTGCCAGCTCCAAGGTTTGGGGAGACTCCCATACAGAGGCTAAATTTCTCCTCAATACTTACTAATCATAAGGGGGGGGGCTATATATAACTTTCAGCATCAGAGGCCTCTGTATACCAGTTTCCAGGGAATATGAGAGGGAGGCTGGTATCACTGAGGTGTATTACACCAGCTAAACTTCCAAAGAATCTCAAGACTTTCTGAAGTTGGGCAAGGCTGCCCTGAGGAATCAATAGGTTTTTTGGGGGAGTGAGTGGGTGGGTGGGATCCATTGTAAGCCAATACTTACTACTTTGTGTTTTGGTTTTGTCATAGAAATTTCCATTTCTTCGGCACCCGAATTATCACTGGGGGAACCAGATCGAAAGTCCATTATTTCTTCCTCTTGCTTTTTAAGGCTGTCTGCTACTGTTTGGATGGCTTTTGTCCATTCTTCCCTGAGAAAAACAAACATCACCACCAGTTTAAAAAAAGAATTGCACAATTAGGAAGTGATGTGACACACTTCTCTGCCAGAGGCCCTTGAGAATGTGTGTCAGTCACAGTAGACAATACTGGGATAGACTGACAGTAACAGTCTGACCTGGAATAAGGAAACTCTTTATATAAGCTTTTTACCTGATGGGAAAGAGAAATCAAGAGAATCTCCCTAAATGAGGAATTGGAGAGACTATGAGCCACTAGAAAACAAAACAAAACAACCCTCCTGTTCTGTGCATTGACCAATCTCATATCAGAGAAATGAAAACCATAGACAAGACATTTCACTTTGAATTGGTGACAAAGAAGAAAAAGGAGGCGGTATATATGGGAAGAATTCTCCCTAAGGTGGTATGAGATAACATTTTAAAAACTTTAAAAGGTAATAGCCAGCATTTCATCAGGACTCACTGAAATATATGCTATTGTTGCTCTGTATTGCTATGGATATTATATATGACAAACTTGCATAAGTATTATATGATAACTGAAAACGATGGAAGCTTTAGTCCAACACATCTGGAAATTAAATAATGTTATCTCTCAACTTTGGTACACATGATGCCCACTAAATAAATGGGCCTAAGTCCCACAATTAGTGAGACACATCTATGGGGCACTTATGTAGGTGGAAGGCTGATATACATGTAGATCCAGATAGATGTGCAAATGTACTCACACACACAGAACAATCAATTCCTTGTGCAAGACCCCTATTCCTCCCTCCACTCATTGGGAGACAAAAGTGAATTTCAAAGAAAATGAGACTCTACAACCCACAGCCCCAAAGCAATTTTAAAAAAAGCTTTGAGAAGAGCTGCATGATAACAATGCTGAACGTTTACATCTGCTTTTGCAAGTTGCTCTTGTATTCAAGTCTGAATGAAACATACCGCTCCTCTGGAGTCTCCACATGAAACGTCCTTTCAATTACTGTGGTCCACTGGAGGCATCTGATGATGAATGTGTTTGGTTTAGGTCTCTCTGTCTTCATCAACTGGCATTCTAGCACAGATCGAGAGAGGAAAGTCATGGTAAGTAAGCAGATTTAAATAATCATTTGTCTTTATTCTTATCTAGCAAACTGTTGCGATTAATCAGGCATGGAAATCTCCATAAGTAGCTCTTCAGGAGAGATATGGTATACTGGGCTGCAGATGAACAGAACAGCTTAGTGGCTAGAATCTCTTGTATTAAAATACTATGCTTTGATGTTATGGAAGACCATCAGTCTCTCCAGAGATCAGAACAACACAGGGTCAGCAAAAGGCATCATGTGTATTCCATACAGTTCACTAGGACAGAAGTGTAAGGAAGATAAACAGTGCAAGAAAGTTTTCTAATGGGATTAATCTACATACACTCTTCACTCCACATTCGCTAGGGTTAGGGGCACAGGACCCCCATGAATGTGGGAAAACCACAAATAACAAAAACACTATGTTTTTACCTGAGACAACACCTCTCTAGGAATCTCTAGGTCCTCCAGTGCAACTCTGTGGTCAACATATGCCAGATATTGATCACAGAATTGCATTCGAGGAGCTACAAATACCTAGTGGAGAGTTCTCTCCAGGAATCTCTAAGTCCTTTAGTGTGACTTTTGATTAAAGTTGACCACAGAATTGTGGTGAAGGACCTAGATATTCCTAGAGAGAACATATTAATAAAATCTATGAATAATCAAATCGGCAAAAGTCAAAACTGCAAATGTGGAGTGATGCGTGTATACATAAAGGTTATATTCTAATCTAGCTAGTGAATAGTTCAGGTAAAAAGAAATCTTTATCTCACCATCTTTCCAAAGAAAGTTGAGGGAGGAAGGAGATGGAAAACCCAATAGTTCAAGAGAAAATCTTAGTGAGAGTGTGAGTTAGTACTTTCCTAAAGGGGGAGTGACCTAAATCACATGGTTGGTTTGAAGGGGGGAGTTTACATGCAGGAAATCCCTATCTATCTAAGGAGGGGGAAAGAGAATGCAAAAATCTTCCAGCAATAGTGCCAGAAGATGAGATGCCCAGGTCAGAAAACGTTCAGCCAGCTACTGGAGAAGAGCAAAGAACAAGTACACAAATCCCAGCATCTCAATTATGATCCAATATTAGCACAGTGGTAATCAAATGCTGAAAAGCAGACTGTGCTATTCCATGCCATGTTCCCCATCCCTTCTCCTACAGTGAGTAGCAACAGAACTGTTGTGCATGCCACATAGCCCTACATCACTATCAGCCAATAAAATTCTTTTAAAAAAAAAAAAAAAACTACCACCAAGTGTTAAATTAACCTGGTCTTCAGGGAAGCAGTCCTGCTTACACAATATGTTTGAGATTTCAGAGTATTAATGAAGACATAAACATGATCCACTATCAAGAGAATCTAATTCACTTGGACTTGCAGCCACACACTTTTTTTGGATGCTTGCCACCGTATACTCTGGCATTGTCAAGGGTAACGTTATTAGTGTGGCAACTTAAAGAGCATGCCTGCTTTTAAAACTAAAAGCTTTTAATCTGCATACTTACAACAAGATTAAATATTTATTGCCATTGGCTGAATTTCTTCTCTATATCCCTTTCCTACCCCACATCTCCTCTTAGTTACTGCTTTTCAGGCCATCTATTTTATGCCTCATTTGCTGTTGAAATTGTGAAGTTCTCAATTACTACTTTTCTTAAATTTTTTTCATCATTGGAAAATCCAGTTTTTCATTCATGACACACCAAGGTTACACCACATCCTACTAAAAGAATACAATTAGATTTAAAGAGCAAATTACAGAAGTAATGAAAAGGAGAAGTTGCAGTGAGATAAACAACTCATTTCCCTTGCTTAGTTCAAACCACACAGAATGCAGGAAAAAAACATAGTAAAGAAAGTGTTGATATCACAGCATGATGATGATGATGATGATTTTATTCATTTCTATTCAGTGTTTCTCCTGATAAAGGGACTTGAGGCGGCTAATAGCATGTTTAAAACAAGACAAATTAAAAACAATTCAAAAGCATTAAAATATAAATAAAAGATTTGCTTTAAAGTCACCATACGTCAGAAATTACTTGAAGGCAAACAACAACAACAGTAGTAAATGTTCATAAGCAATTCTCCCTTCACCACTTCTTGTTATAATTCTTGTCAGTGTGTGCTTAACACAGTCCTTCCTTCCTTCCTTCCTTCCTTCCTTCCTTCCTTCCTTCTTATTGGATTTATATTCCCCTCTCTCCCAAAATGGGATTCAAGGTGGTTTACAATAACTTAAAGGGATAAAATTAAAACATTACTGTAATTATAAAAGTTAAAAAACAATGATACTAATATTAAAACATAAAAACAGCATAATTCATGTAAATGTAGTAATAAATGTAAAATGAAAAAGGAATTTTGTTTTTCATTTAGCCTTCTTTTTGTACAGAACTGCTTTTATAATAAAAAAAAGTTTTAAAAAAGCATAGTTCAAAATATTCAAAAGTAAAAAAGAACTATTAAAACATTAAAACACCACATCACACTACATAAGTAAAATTCACCCACTAAAAGACTGCCTAAATAAAAATGTCTTCAGCTGCTGGCAAAAAGAGAGGCGAGAGGGGGCTGACCTGACTTCCCATGGAAGGTGGTACCACAGTCTGGGAGCAGCCACAGAGTTCTCACCAACCATGCCTGCAAAAGTGGTGGGGCTGAGAGAAGGCCCTCCCATGTAGATCTTAACACTTGGGCTGGCTTCCATTGGGAGATATGGGCCTTCATAGTCTGGACCCAAGCCATTTAGGGCTTCAAAGGTCAAAACCAGCACCCTGAATTCTTCCCAGAAATGGACCAGTCACCAGTGCAGCTGTTTCAGTAGGAGAAGCATATGATTCCAAGTCAACAGTCTGGCCATAGCATTTTGGACCCATTGAAATTTCCAGACAGTTTCAAAGGCAGCCCCACATCGAGTGCATTATAATAGTCCAAACAGGTTGTAATCAAGATGTTTATCACTGTAACCAGATCCGACTTCTCAAGGAATGGGTGCAGCTGTAACACTAGTTTTAACTATACAAATGCACTCCTGGCCACTGCTAAAGGTTGAGTATCCAGGCTCAGATCTCAATCCAGGAGCACCCCCAAGCTGTGAATCTGAGATTTCAGGGGGAGTGTAACCCCATTCAACCCTATACCCTGATCGGCCTTTCGAACTGACCGGGGGAACCTCTGTCATCTCTGGATTAAGTTTCAATTTGTTTGTCCTCTTTTAGTCCATTACAGACACTATTTAGTACACAAACAGCTTCCCTAGAGTCAGATGGAAAGGAGAGATAAAGTTGGGTGCCATCAGCATGACAGCCAGAGTGGTGTAGTGGTTTGGGTGTTGGACTAAGACTCTGGAGACCAGCAGTCGAATCCTATCTCAGCCATGGAAACCCAACTAGGTGACCTTGGGCAAGTCACACTATCTTTACACAATACTTCTATTGATGCAGCCTAGGATGGCAGTGGCTTTTTTAGCTCCCACATCACACTGTTGATTCATGTTCAACGTGTGGTGTACTAGAACTCCTAAATCCCTTTCACACATGTTCTCCCATTCTTCCTATGCCATACCACATGCTGTCCTCTTTTCCATACCCATATAGCCTAAAGCATAAGTGGAGAACCACTGGTCCTTGGAATATTCTGGACTATCACTATCGTCATCCTTACTCAGCCTAGCCAACAGTAAGGGACTGGGAGGGCTGTAGTTCAAAACATCCAGAATATCCCCGATCCTAGTCTGAAGAGAGAAAAAGAGGGAATGACACAAGAGGAGACTGAGCAAACAGCTGAAATTACTCTGACCTCAAGTGTGACATTCTATTATTGTTTTCCGATACAGAGAAAGGAACGAGGCCAATTAAAATCGACATGTTTCCTCTAAATCAGCACTGCCCCGTTGATATTTGCTAAGCTTGCTGATCCAGCAGTCTTTAAAAGCACACAGCAAGATGAATAATAAGAGATTTGTCAGTTAATAACCACTATAATTCAAGTATGTCACATAGAAATGTTTTGTTTAGTGAACAATATGCTGTCTAATTACCCTGCTCAATCATTGCAGAACACATCAAGAAGGAAAGAAAGCTTCATTTGAGAGAGGGAGGGAAAAAAAACTTGTACAGTACTTCAAAGAGCGGGAAAACTCTTGCCATGCTTTACTGAAGCCACTTCCTGAATCAGATCCCACCCAAATTGATGGTTGTTAACTGAAGAACTGGGGGAGGAACAAGATATTCTTAAGAGAAACAAAGGAATAGCTTCCACCAATAGCTTCCACCAAGGAGTATCTGAACATGAAGGATGCGGTCACTGGGGAAAGGCCAATGGTTCACCTAACAAACAGTTATCTGATCATCTTTAATCATTTGGTGGGGACATTCATATGTACCCAAGTTGAGTTGACACAGTGCTAATGGCATTTAAAAAAAAAAAGCAAAATGCTATTGGTGATTTATTCAATCTGAAGAGAAACAAGTGGCCTAGGTTTCTGGATGGACGATACAAAGGGAATCCTGTTGTTCTAAGAGCCTACCCCATGTTTCTGGGAATAGCAAACACTGATGCCTATGGTACTTTATTGGAAATTTTATCAACTGGCTAGCTGATAAAGAAGGTGATCCACCTTACATTTATATCTCTTCTAGGCTATTCGTATGAGTCATTGTTTTCAATGTGTAAGGAAGGATGAAATATTAACATTGCCCACAGGGCTGCAATGCATTTAAACGTAGTTATGCAAATATAACAGTAATTCCATAAATTTGATCCTTATTGCTGTTATGACTAGATATGGTTATATTATGACTACATACTTCTATATAGTTCCTTGTTTGTTTTTTCCTCTCTGCAGCTTTCCCTGCCTATAAATATTCTTCAGTCTGTGGCCTAAATAAATCTTATCAGCATCACTGTGGAGCAGTGAACCAAGCAGTGCCATCAGTAAAACCTGATGGTTCACTGGTGGTCTGGGAATATCAGATACTGACTCCAGGCTTGGACAGAAATAAAAGCTTATGAGTTTGCAGAATGCAAACATTACAAGTACTGTATATACTTAACTATACGTCAGCCTCATGCATAAATCAAAGGCAGGTTTTAGAAACAAAATTATGGATTTTGATATGGCTCATGGATAAATTGATGATGATGATGATGATGATGATTTTATTTATAAAATAAAGCTTGGGGGCATGTAACAAAAGATCTAAAGGATGAAGCAAAGAAACACAATGCCTAAGAACTTACAAAATTCCATCAGGCATAACTGTATGCACTTATAATAAAGGTTGGATGAGAGAAGAGAGCACGACCAGTGCTTTTAGGGCAGATTACGCTCTTGTCTGTCACCAGGGATGGTTCCTTTTTTTTGTAAGCGTTAAAGTACCCATGGATAAGCTGACTCAGGTTTTTTGGGTCAATTTTTTGACTAAAACTTCTAGACCTATACATGAGTCTATACAGTAATTTCATTTCTGAGTGGGGGAGCATTTGCAGCTAATAAGAGCTAGCAAAATTAACTTTTAAAAAGCAGATCATTCCCATTATTTACATTTTCCCAAAGGAATCTGTTGTTGTTACTTACTGCCCACTCATTTCTTCTTCCTTCCTTTTGGTTTTTAAAAGAAAATACCTTAGGACTGATAAACAGACTGACACAGAACAAGGATTCCTGTCAAAATGCATGTAACAATGCCCAAAAGCACCTTTTGAAAGTAACTGGAAAAATTAACCTGTTACACCAGTGGAGTAACTTGGTTCATACTCATTGCACTGGTTCTAAAAGAACTTACTTGTACAGTCACTACCAAAAAAAAGATACTGTTTCTTCTAACCCCTTATATTGAGGTTCTTAAAAGAGCAAGCAGCACCACACTTAATGTGCCTGTTACAAACTATTACAATTCCTATTTATCACTACTATGCTTCATATTTATCTCATCGTGGAAGTATACATTTCAAAGACATGAAATTTTAAACTACTCTAAAAACGCCTTTTGAGCTCTCCAGCCCTTGGTGGCTTGGGTCTTCCAAAACTAAGCAGGACAGTACAAGTGTTTCTGATGTGAAAGTATTCAGATGCAAATTGTAGTTGAGAGACATCCAGTATTATCCTAGCGACTTCCTAGAATGTCAAAATATTTACTCTCCTCCAAGCACTTAAAGCAAGAAGAAAGTCAGATTTCATGTGATGGAGGTGTCAAACACTGCTCACCCCTTTGATGACACCACAACATGAATCAATAATGCTAAGAAAGGAAAGTCAGTCTTCATTTGTCACTAGAGGATTTTTAAGGAGATTGATGGAGGTTAGGGAAGGCAGCTACAGAATGCCGCTATAGGCTACTTAGAAAATGGCAAACAAATGGTGGAATCTACTTGTCACAGTAGGGGACTGCTTTTAAAAGCATCATGCATGCAACCATATGGAAAACAGTAGCCCAGAACATGTTGATGTAAGATGGAGGACAATTACAGAGCAAGGATCTGCAAAGATGATGAAGGTGGCTAAACCTCAAAACAGTACCAACATGTTTGATAAAAGATAGGAAGGAACCCCGAAAAAGAAATGTCAAATGCATACACAAATTAGTGGTTTGCCACTAGCAGCATTTTTCTTTTCAAGTGATGCGACCACAGAAATTAGATTGTTAATCGCATGATTCCTGGTTCTACCCATCCTTGCGAACTTTTAAAAACTGTTCCACCCCCCACATGGAGCGTATAAATCAAATGAGGCAAAGGTGGGACCCACAGTTCCTCAGTTTTTGTCCATTCCTGGTGTAAATACCTTGTTATCTACTGGGGTTTGGTTCCAGGACTCCCCATGCATACCAGAATTCGTTAATGCTCATGTCTCATTAAATACAATGAGACAGTATAATCGTCCCGTACACAAAATGGCAAAAATCAAGTGTAGCAAGCTGACTACAAACCAGCCAATCAGAAGCCAGAGGCCCTAAGCCAAGCAGGTGCTGGCTTAGGAATAAAGATGTGTAAATTTACAGTGCTTTATAAATAAAGGTTAATAATAATAATAATAATAATAATAATAATAATAATAATAATTCCATTTGGCAGTTGGGCTGAGTCAGTTGGGGTTAGGATGTTGAGAGATGAGGTTGGATTTTTAAAATCCTGAGGGTTAAAGTGGTAGTTGAGTTGAGGAGAGAGTTAGGGGAAAAGTCTGTTCCAGAGGGGGACTTGGTTATAGTCTAGAGAGAAGGACTTTGAACCAGTTAGAGACTCTAATTGAAAGGAGGATTATAGTAAGCCTGAGAAGCAATACTGTGGTGTTTAAACTTAGGAAAGTAGGCAATAAGGACAAGTGTCAGTGTCCTTAACAGCTGGTCATAGAAATAATCTGTAGCAAGTTGAACTGTGGTAATATAGTAACCAGTAAGAAGTAACATGTGCCTGAACTAACAATTGTTTAGTATCATTTAGTTCAAGAAATATCTGTTCAAACCTTTTGTTAAATAAAATTCCTATTTTGTTTTTTATCCAAAGGCTAGTTTGCCATATATATTTTATCCACGCTACTATATTATATCATACTGGAAACCTGACACATAAGAAAGGGGGTTTGTTACATAAATTTGGTGGCAGCAGGGTGAGACAAGAAAACCCCATAGGACTGCCCTAAGGAGAAGGAGTGTTGTTCGTTATATAAATTGGTGGCAGTGGTGGGATAATAAAAGTCCCAGGCGCCTGCCACAATAGGAAGGAACTTCGTCACACCAAGGTTTGCTTTTTGGAGGAAATTTGTTTTGTTTTTGTTTTTTAAATATTTTCAAGACATGAACTGTTGAATAGGTGGATACAGAATTCATAGACATGGTGTGCTGACTGTAATATAGTTAGACAAGAAGGACCTGTAACAAAAAAGTTACCTGGTAGGATATAAATAAATAAATAAATGCATAATAATAATAAAAAGTTTAAGTGTGGAGTGGTCTCGTTCAGAGTCCCAGACAGCCAACCATTCTCTTTTACAGGATCCTCAGTTCTGTTTCCATCTACCCCTTGTTTTCTATGTATTTGCATGTATACAGATCATAGTCAGCCAGCATTTTAGCCTAAACGATTTTGTCTATGCCAGACCCACTGAATCAATGATAAATCAGTAAGTCAATATTTATGTAACCTCCACTGATTCAGTGAGTCTATTCTACTTGGGACTAACAATATGATTCAGGCCTTGCTCTACACTTAATGCATTGAAGTCCCAAGTGAGATTTAAGAATAGACAAGCTGTTACAACAACTCATTTGTCAAGGAACAGTATTATCACAGAAACCAGCACTTTTATATTTCTGCCCCTAAGAGGGTTCTTGTTGTATTTTTTAATAAGAATATACTAGGAAGAGGACAAGTGAACAAACAAACATTAAGGGACACACCAGGCTATCTGGTGAATTTATTTACAGCACATGTATGTAAATAAGGTCATCACCAAAAGAAAGAGAATGAAATCTAAGTGGATATAAATGTCTGTTTACATATCACTACTTTGTTGTAGCACTGTCAAACTGGACACTCTCCTCTATCCATACCCAACATTCCTTATTTATGTGAGCTGATTTGGTAGCCCATGAAGTGGGAGAAAAATGCAATTAAGTAAATAAAAAAGCTCAATGGTGTAAAACATTCTGTGCCCAATATACAATAAGATATGAATGTAGGTATATATTGTAAGAGCCAGCATGGTGTAGTGGTTTGAACGTTCGACAATCATTCTGGAGACCAGGGTTCGAATCCCCTCAGCCATGGAAATCAACTGAGTGACCTTGGGCAAGTCACATATTTTCATTCCTAGAGTAAGGCAATGGCAACCTCCCTCTGAGCAAATCTTTCCAAGAAAATCCCAAGATTCCCATTCAAGTATCTAATTATTGAGACTGGAACACATTTTAGTAAATGGGAGACCTGAAAGATTACTGGCAGACAATACTTACGTGCCACTGAGAAGTTATTTAAGGGGGATTCTCGCTGGTCCACATCTTGCGGTCGCTCCTTGTAACCAATGAATGTTCCATCATTCTTCAACAGAAAATACCTTGGCCTCCATGTTTTAATATATTCTCCTGAAGGTAGGAAAAGAAACATTTCTTTAAACTATGACTAAATGTGGAATGTTCTAAAGAAATACTCTCTGCAAATAAAAAGCATTAGCCCCTATACTGGAGTGACTATCCATCACAAAAACCTCAAGTGAAGACAGTATAACATGTTCAGCTAAGGTTCAAATATCTGTTGATTTATGAAGCTGAGTGATCTTTGGAACAGTTGTTCTCCCTCAACTAATCTACCTCAAAGGGTTGACAGGGTAAATTTGGAACAATGGGACAGCAAGCTACTTGGATTCAGGAAATACACATCACATAATTTTGGGGACAAAGGAAGAGTATTTGTTGTTGTTATGTGCCATGAAGTTGGCTTTAACATCCAGCAACTCTATGAATGAGAGACCTCCAAGCCTCCATTTATTAGTTACCGGGAATCTAACAGCAAACTATTCATACAAAAGACAGTATCCAGGCCTCCATTACACAGTAGCACACAGACTGACAACTATAGCCTAGTAGATGTTTTTAAACTATAACTCCCATAATCTCTCACCATCTGCTATGTTGGATATGGTAATTATAGGCCAAAAAATGGGAGAAGAAACAATGCGGAGGGCCACAGCTGCCCAGCTTTGCTCTATTGTGACCAGCGATCTCTCTTCAGAATGGTGTTATGATAAACTGATTAAGGTTGAAAACTCAGGAACTGAATCAAAAGATGTAGCAAACTGATTTATTCTTCAATCTGAATGGTTGAATTGTGAGTGTGGCATTTAAATGAGGATTCCTTGTTAATACCATTCTCTTCTGTGGGGGGAAAGTAAAGAACAGCATTTGGGCTGCATCCGCACAGCAGAAATAAACCAGTTTGACATGACTTTAACTGCCATAGCTTTAAAGTTATATAAATCATCTGTTTTCTTACTGTTTAACTGTAAACCCCTTCACTAACAGTACTTACTAAACTTTATGAAACTTCCTGTTTAAGAAAAGAAAAAATTTCAGGGGGGGGGGAACAAACAAACAAAAACTGCTTCAGTGTCTAAGCGGTTTACAACTGTAAGCTAATTGCCCCCAACACGCTGGGTACTCATTTTAGCGACCTTGGAAGGATGCAGGCCTGAGTCAAGCTTGAGCCCCCTTAACTGGGGTTGAACTCGCAACAGAACAGGCACTTAACCACTGCGCCACCAGGGCTCCCCTTGAGCCCTAGAAAACATTCTGTAAAACCTTTCATTTACAGAAGACCCAACAATATGAATGCAACTTGTTAGACACAACTAACTTAAGTCCCAATGATTTCAATGAACCACTCGGAGCACATCTGATTTCAGAAGCTAAGCAGGCTCAGGCTTGGTTAGCACTTGGATGGGAGACCACTGGGGGACAGCAGGGATTTCCAGGTAAGGGTAGAAAATAATCCAGGAGAGCTGCAGCCAGTAAGAGTTGATAACAATGAGCTTAAACAGGCAAACAGTTTGATTCACCATAAGGCAGCTTCTGCTGCTCCTAATGGGTGTCGCCTAGGTAGGATTAATGTTAGGTTTAGCCTAATAACTGTACCAGTCTGTTTTCTGGATGGCGGTAGCTGCCATGAGTGAAATCAACTTCTCCTCACTCCCTTCCTCTCCACCCAAATAAGTCATCTGGGCTTGTCTGGCATGTGCATATAATCAGGTTAGCACAATGTACACAGGAAGCCGACTCAGAGCCTTAGTCCACCTAACTCAGTCTTTTTTACACTGACTGGATTCACCGTTTCTGCAGCATTTGGAAAAGAAGATGCATCTCCTAGTACTACCCAGGGATGAAAGGGACCGAACCTGGGACCTTATGGACACAAATGTTCTCAGTCATGGAGTTACAACCCTTGTAAACTCATAGAAGCAAAGAGTTGGAAGGGACCCTATAGGTCATTAAGTCCAAAACCACACTTAGTGATGGAAATCCAGCTAGAGTATCCTTGGCAGGTACCAGTTCAGCCTCTTTTGGAAAATGTCCATTCCACCCCTCTAAGTAATTGGTTCTATTGCTGATCCTCTCTTACTGTCAAGAAGTTCCTTCTGATGTTCAACTGAAACCTACCTTCCTGTAACTAAAACCCTTCTATTAATCATCAGATTGGATTAGAAAACAATAATGTTAGGAAAGGTGGAGGGAAGGAGAAAGAAAGGAAGACCGCACTAGATAGATTCTATTAGGGAGGTCATGGGTATGAATTTTATAGGACCTAAGCAAAAAGTGGAGGACAGAGAGTCTTGGAAATGTCTCATCCACAGTGTTGCGATGAGTCGGGGATGACTCAGTGGCAGTTGACAACAACAAAAGATTAAAAAAAAACCCACTGGATTATAGGAAAAGAGATTCCATCTAAACATCAGGAAAAACATCTTGACAGTGAGAGTTGTTTGACATTGGAATGCACTGCCTCAGAATTGGTGGAGTCTCTTTCTTTGGAGATCTCTAAGGAGAGGCTGGATTGTCATTTGTTGGGAGTGCTTTGACTGTGTCTTCCTGCATGGCAGGGGATTGGACTGGATGGTCCTTGGAGTCTCTTCCAACGCTATGATTAACACCAACCTGATATTGATCAAAAATTCCAAAAGGAGAGATTACTGTAGCATTTCCTTTAACCTGTGATTTTATGCATAATTTTCATATTGTAGCAAGAAAACATTTCTAAAAAATGATTTTTTGTCACTTAAGGCTTAGCCATTCATAACCGTGTTAATTAACAAACAGCTCTTATAAAATGTTAATGTAACTCTGTTTTTATTTCTTATTCTGCTTGTGATTTAGGTTTTGAATCCTGCATTATTTGCCCAGAATATATTTTAAAATCCTGTATAATCTCTCCCACAATAAACAACAAAAAGAAAAAGAAAACAAAAAGAAGTCACAGCAGATGTCCTACATATTATTTTTCTGCTATTGTCATTTTTCATACTGACAAGTAGAGAGTTTTTTTAACATTAACATTTTGCAGTGCAAGTGTTTTAAAACAATGGTTCGTTTCATTAATTAGCCTGCTGGTTTCTCAAGCTAACAGTTAAATTTAAGCAAGTAAGAGACATGCAAACCTGACCTCTGCAGAGCAACACTGTTCGCTATCTTAAGCATACTTTTTAAAAAGTATGCTTAATGCTGCTTCGTTTATTTATTTCCCCCCCAGCAACAGCAGTTACACCATGGTTCAGATCCAGAGGGGAGGAACTTTGTCCTCATACCACAATCCTTCTATCCCCTAGAAGTTTGCCACTCAAATTGTCTGAGGGAAAAGGATAAAATTCCTTCTCTCTATGTCCTATGCTCCTGGTCTGAACAGTGCATCCTGCCATTGATTTCTCCTATGTAACAGAAGCAATCCACAAGATCTGAAGCCAATGAAATTCAAGTACTGGTTGCAGACTATACCCCAAACCAAAATGAAATGGAAGCAGCACACACCCTTGGCACAAACAAAGGCTCACAAAGACCTGCTTCTTCTATTTGTGAATGAGGAAGTCACGATGATATACCTGAGACTGTCGTACTTTGGCCACTTAATGAGAAGGCATGGATTACTAGAGAAAATAAAGATGCTAGGAAAAGGTAGAAGAAAGAGGGGAAGACCATATGCCAGATGGATGAACTCATTCAGGCTGGCCACTGGCATGGGTTTGCAAGGCCTGAGCAGAGCAGTGGAGGATAGGGAATCTTGGAGGTGTCTCATCCACAGGGTCGCCATGTGTCGGAGTCAACTCAAGGACAGCTAACAACAACAAAAGTACCTGAAGGCAGAGGACCTTTGCATGGATCCCCAGGGCTCTCACTACTCTCAGAAATTAATGGAGCCCAAAAAACGTGTGTAGCTGGGTTCTTCTTTTTATCTAACAATACCATGTTCAGAACAGCTGTAAGTGTACCTATTGGAGAAGCAGCATATTTATAGTTGACCTGCTGGATAACAAAAGTCTTCTAAGATTCCAAGCACATGTGAATATTCTTCTTCCCTGTCTGTACAGGCTACAATACTGGGGTGGGGGTGGGGGTTTTGCAGCCAGGATTATTCTGGCTCCAGAGTTGCTTCCCGTTATCTGAGGCTCTCCGCTGTGACACTGGGCAGCTGTCTGCATGCGTGTCCCATTGTACCACCTGCCCCTGCTTCCACTGGCAAGGGTCACATCAGATCGAGGCATCCAGTGACAATCACATGGCTGGCTGCCTTGTTCTGACCTCACAGTGAGCAACTCTTACTAATGATGGTGGTGGCATCAGTACAGTGGAATGCATTTTAAACAGCCACCATGTGTCACAACAGAGGGCTCCAGAAGATCTGAGGCAGACTGTGAGTTTATTTAACTGACTTAAGGGGGGGTATACCCAGATTTGGTGCTGAACAGTTGTCTAGATTGTTCGTATCAGAACTGGGGCTTGGGCCATGCATTGTCCAAAATTCCTGCAGAGAGGACAGGGGAAGATGTTTTATTTGGCCTGTGCAGACAGAATTTTTCTAATATGTAGCTTCAGTTTTAAATCCAAATGTGTCCTTCCACAAGTGGGAAAAGACAAGGCTGCTTCTCCCCTCCTTTCACCCCATAATAATCTGCTCCAGGGGATTGGGAGGCCCTCCATTATAGATCTGGCGGGTGTGGGTGGTGGGGCGGTGGTGGCAGTGGTGAAGGGAATGAGCATGAGCACATGTATTCTCACATAAGGCTAGGTTCAGCCTTCAATCCACATTAACAGTAAGCAATTTCAATCCTGAAATGCTGGATTCAGCCCTATGTCCCTTCCAGTCCACTTTAATATGGAGATGGCTTTGGAATCATAGAATCATAGAGTTGGAAGAGACCACAAGGGCCATCCAGTCCAACCCCCTGCCATGCAGGAAATCCAAATCAAAGCATCCCCAACAGATGGCCATCTAGCCTCTGCTTAAAGACCTCCAAGGAAGGAGACTCCACTACACTCCGGGGGAGTTTGTTCCACTGTCGAACAGCCCTTACTGTCAGGAAGTTCTTCCTAATGTTCAGGTGGAATCTCTTTTCCTGTAGCTTGCATCCATTGTTCCGGGTCCTAGTCTCTGGAGCAGCAGAAAACAAGCTTGCTCCCTCCTCAATGTGACATCCTTTCACATATTTAAACAGGGCTATCATATCACCTCTTAACCTTCTCTTCTCCAGGCTAAACATCCCCAGCTCCCTGAGTCGTTCCTCATAGGGCAAGGTTTCCAGACCTTTCACCATTTTAGTCGCCCTCCTCTGGACATGCTCCAGTTTCTCAATGTCCTTTTTGAATTGTGGTGCCCAGAACTGGACACAATATTCCAGATGGAGCCTGACCAGAGCAGAATACCATGGCACTATTACTTCTCTTGATCTAGACACTATACTTTTATTGATGCAACCTAGAATTGCATTGGCCTTTTTAGCTGCCGCATCACACTGTTGACTCATGTTCAACTTATGGTCTATTTGGACTCCTAGATCTCTTTCACATGTACTTTCATTCAGCAATGTGTCTCCCATCCTATATCTGTGCATTTCATTTTTCTGCCCTAAGTGCAGTACCTTACATTTCTCTGTGTTGAATTTCATTTTGTTAGCTTTGGCCCAGCTTTCTAGTCTATTCAGATCATTTTGAATGTTGGTCCTGTCCTCTGGAGTATTAACTATTCCTCCTAATTTGGTGTCATCTGCAAATTTGATAAGTGTGCTCCCACTGGTCACTTGTCTCCAGGAGGAAAAAGAGCCATTGTTGAGCACCCTTTGGAAGCATGTAAGTGTAGAACATGTCCTAGAATGTAAAGATTGCCTGGCTTGTCACAGTTCCTTTACCATTTCCCCTGACCTATTCTTATTTCTCCACTGGGCACTCATTGGTCATCTCACTTCCAAAAACAAAATAAAAAACAACAGAATTGAGAAAAGTCAAAATTCTACAAGATTCAAAACACCAGCAAAAGAATAAAGAATTTAAAATGGTAAAACTTCACTAGTAGTAAGTGAAATCAAAGACAATCTGTTAATTTGAAGAATTACCATGAGCCCCTTCAGATGAGAAATCCCATGTACTCTGAAAAGTCCCAGGTTTTGTTCCTCTACAAACTGATTCTATTTTGAAGATCCACATAACATTATCTTCATCTCAAAGTATTTCTTGGGAAATCCCAGCATTTCCAAGGATTTTTCATTAATCCCAGGTCAGTTGAAATTGGGGTGGGCACTGTGTGGGCTGCATGTGGCCCAGTGCTGGTTTTGTGGTTCCCAGATTCCTTAAGGAGTCAAAACTGTTTTTGCTTCAAAATGCCCCAAAACGATCTCTATGAGGCGTGGACAGCATTTCCACCATATCTGGACCCTTCTGGACTCTGCAAGGGTCAAATCAAATTTTTACAAAATGTTTCAAAAACATTTATTTTGCCTCAAAATAGCAATAGTAATAGCATGTATATTTCTATACCGCTTATCAGTGAATTAGTACTTCCTAAGTGGTTTACAACGTGTAAGCCAATTGCTCCCAACAAGCTGGGTACTCATTTTATTGACCTACGAAAGGATGGAAGGCTGAGTGGACCTTGGAGCCATTCTCTAGGAACTCTACAAACTTAGAACAGTTGTGGGTGCAGTATCAGCTTTTAACTGCTGTGCCACCAAAGCTCCTAAAATGACCCAAAATGCCTTCTAGAAACCCAGGAAGGCCTCAAAACATGGTGAGAATGTTCTCATGTCACCTAGAGGGTATTTAGGGGCATTTGGGGACAAAAGTTTATTTTTTGCAGGAACAGATATGCCCCCCAGGGCTCCTGGGAGAAGCTAATGCAGTCCACTAGCCTCCCACAGTATTTCCCAAAATGAAATCTATCTCAACAGAGATCAAGTGAGGGAAAGATGAATGTCTGCACCAAAACAAAACAATCCTAGTAATTATATAGTGTAATATGGATAAAGTATGTTAGCACTTTGACTGTAACTCCTGAATACTAATATTAATATTATGAATAAAGGTGCAAAAAAATTAGGGTGGGGGATCCTTCTGGATTACTCCTTTGAAAACAGAAATTGGGACTCTTTTCCCATGTATAAAATCTGGAGCTTTTTGAACATACAGATGAAGAGCAGGTGTTACTTGAAATTGCTTTCATACAGTCAATATATAACTTTCTTCTTGCTCAATCTGGAGATTTACTAACAACCTGTGAGCTCCATTAGAGAAAAGTGCTGCCATCTCAGCCATCATTTGTATCCCATTCCATGTATTTCTGTGGGTATCTCATTCCATGTATGTCTGCACAAGAACAATGGAGCAGCAGCTGTGAATTCACCAGGGGGCAAATAATTCACACATGGAATAAAACAATTGTCACTAACTTCACATTTCCCTGGGGCAATGTTTATCAGAGACTCTTGTGAGCCACTGGAAAGTGCCCAAAGTTACTTCCTGCCCCAAACCTTTCAATCCCTTTCTGAGAAACTGAGCAAGAAACAATTTCTATCTTTTTATATTCACTAGCAAAATAAGATAGTTTAGGTATTTTTTGAACTGAAGAGATAGAGTCCATTCCTTACATGCCAGAAAGGAAGAACAAAGAGGAATAAGCATATATAAATATATATATATAGCTGCCTTGAATCCCATTGTGGGAGGAAGACAGGATATAAACCCTTGAAATAATAAATAAATAAAACCCTTGAAATAATAAATAAATAAATACACACACACACTAGCCTGGTGTAGTGGTTTAACTATTGGACTAGCAATAGCAATAGTAATAGCATTTACATTTCTATACCGCTTAATAGTGAACTCAGCACAATCTGTGAACTCACAATGTTGTGGCTGCAGTATCGATATTTAATCACTGCACCACGAGAACTAGGACACTGGGAGACCAGGGTTCAAATCCCAGCTCAACCATGGAAACCCACTGGGTGACCATGGGCAAGTCACACTTTTTTGATCTCAGAAGATGGCAATGGCACACACTCCCCCTCGAAGATACTTGGCAAGAAAAACCCATGATAGGCTAGTTTAAGAGCCACCGTAAATCAGAAATGACTTGAAGGCACACAACAACACCAAAATATAAATATACAATATAAAAAGCAGCACGCAGTTTTAGCAGAAAACATACCAATCCCATTCAGTTTCTGGAGTGGAAATTAACTACTGGAACACATACGCTGTGCAATATTTTCCCAGCCATGCCTGCATTCCAAGTGTAAATGTCTATTTTGCTTTCCAAAAGGAGAAACAAAAAGTTTACTTACGCACCCTTCACCCCTAATAAATATCATGTGAATAGAATATGCATGAAAAATAATCTCCCAACTTAATAGCTAGAACTTGTATCACATTTCCACACCTATCTCTCCTCCTCCCACTCCCCACTCCAGCTGTTCTATCATCTTCCAAGAAATGTCTCCCTGGGGAACATGAACTCTGCCCTAGACACACCCCTACAGATGGGTTTCCTTCCTCCCCCCCTTTCCAAAGACCTCCTCTCCCTCTGTGGTTCAGTCTGCCACCCATATTTCCACCTGCTGCAAGTTCATTACCTCATCCTCAGTGCTGACCCTCTTTGCTCCCTTCAACACACAGATCCAGCTGGCTTTGTTGTGTTCACTCAGGTAGGACATTTTTGGTTTTTGGTTATATGCTTTGTCTCAAGCTACAGTTAAAAATCAGAAGAAGACTAAGCATGGGGAGGGCAGCTATGAAGGAACTAGAAAAGACCCTAAAGAGCAAAGCTATACAACAGAACAGCTAAGGTAGTATCGTACAAGCCACTGCATTCCCCATCATCATGTATGGATGCAAGAGCTGGACAGTTAACAGGGCTGATAGGAGGAGAATCAATTCATTTGAGTTGTGGTACAGGAGAAGAGTGCTGAGGATGATGTGGATAGCCAGAAAGAAAGGGTCCTAGAACAAATCAAGCCTGAAATCTTCCTGGAAGCCAAGATGATTAAAGTGAGGCTGTTGTACTTTGTTCATGGCATGAGAAGGCATGCCTCAATGAAAACAACAATAATGCTAGCAAAAGTATTAGTAGTAGAAATAGAGAAAGATCACATGTCAGATGAAAATACATGATCAGGGAGGTCATGGGCTGAGCCTGCCAGACCTAAGCAAAATAGTGGAAGTCAGAGGCTGTGGAGATGTTTCATCCAAAGGGTCGCCATGAGTTGGGATCAACCTGAAGGCAGTTAACAACAACAACAAGGACAGTTACAAAGAAAAAGACATGCTCTCTCCTGTATCATCAAGGAATACATTTTGTTAAGAGGGTTGTGTGATGGGCAAGAGCTTGCTTTGCCAAGAATCCAGAAGGTCACTGCCTGGCAATAAGAGCTGGAGAAATAGTCTAATGTAGTACAAAGAGAGCTTCTTATCTCCTGTAGGCTCAAAACTATGATGTGGGTTTTCCCCAAAAAACAGAACTGGAAAATTTTCCAATCCCCCCTTTTCAATAATGTTATCAGAGTTAGCATATTTGGTTTCAATGTTATATTCAAAAGCATTCTAAGCATTTATGTGTATTTTTAAAAAAAAAATTAAGGAAGCAAATGGCTACATCTAAAAGAACACATATACAGTCACCCCTCCTTTCTCGCAGACTTGAAGTCTGCGATCTTGAATATTTATGGAGGGGCCACCTCCGTTATTATCACTGGGGAGCGCCCCCGTGGTGTGCACCCTGTGCGCATTCGTGGGCACGCATCCCATTTAAACCTATGGGCTTGAATATAGGCGAATCACCATTTTCATGGGGGAGTCCGGAATGGCTCCCCCGAGACAACAGAAGGTCAATTGTACCTTCCTTGTCTAATAATAATAATAATAATAGGTTTTATTTATATACCGCCCAATCACTGGGAATCCGAGCGGTTTACAATAGAGGGGATAACAGACAGTTCCCTGCCCACAGGCTTACAATCTAAAAGACATGACACAAAAGGAGAAGGGAATGGTGAGGGGGGGAGGGAATCAGGTCCAGCATTCTTCTCTCCCTCTGAGGCCTGGACCAAGGCAGATGGACCGGAGGGAGGGCTCTTCTTCTTCAGGCTAGCCCCTGATGGTACTGGGCCAGCCTTCTCTCTCCCCCAGAGGCCGAAAGATGACAGTTAGGGAGGGAGGAGCCTCTATGCATCCGTGACGTCAAGATGGCGCCCCCCGTGTGGACGGGCACTGCCATTTTATACAGACTCAGTCTGTATTAGGGTTGAGGGGCGTCCGGAAGGGATGCCCCTTCTCAACCCTAACACGCCCCTTCTTAACCCTAGCATGCCCCTTCGGCGCGTCTGTAACGTGCC
>NC_056522.1:367037278-367048488 GCF_019175285.1 Sceloporus undulatus | reverse complement strand
CCCTGACAACAACGCAAAAGATTACTATAAAACCTGAGGCCAATCCTACAATAGAAAGTGTAAAACATAAAAGTGGCTATGGCATCAGGGATGGGGAATAGTTTTATTTTCATTTAAATATGTTTTGCAGCTCTGAAACCAATTTACAGGTATATATCAGTTAACAAAGTAGATGTGTTACTTCTTTAACAGAAATTTGGTATCAGAGGCAGAAATAATACAGAAAAATAGAGGGATAGGTTTCTATACAAAAGAAAGAGCACTTCCAACAATTTTCAGTAAGCTAACAGTTTGCTTAACTGAACTGAATTGAATGAATTGGCTGAAGAGAGCCAGCGTTGTGTAGTGGTTTGAGCACTGGACTCTGGAGATCTGAATCTGAACTCTGGCTTGGCCATGTAAACCCACTGGGTGACCTTGGTCAAGTCACACTCTCTCAGCCTCTGAGGATGGCAGTGGCAAATCCCCTTCAATGCAACTTGCCAAGAAAACCTCATACAGACTTGGAAATGAAGGCACTCAACAACAACAACAACAAAAACCCAGCACATGTGAAATGAAACAATCCATTCTTTGCATAGGCAAAGACAAACATTTGGAACCTTCCAACAACCACCGGAAAGCCTCTCTCAAAAAACCATTCATGGATGATTTTTTCCTTTCACCAGCATCCACTTTTCTTATGATTTCCATTTTGGTGGCCAAAGTTATAGATCAATGCATTTTTAATATGCTGTGGTGAAGGAGATTAGCTGGTGAGGAAGACTTAACTCCTTACCCTTTTCTGTGTATTGCTATTCACACACGCTCAATAAGGGATTCTGGAGACAGCTGCTGTTTACCTTACCTGTTCTAGGAAGGTACACATAGGCACAGTGGAACTGCTTAGTACATAATCTCATGCTTTCCATCTTAAGCTTTTATTTCATTGTTTACTGCAGATATGCTGCTTAACCTGACAAAGAAGATCTGTGGCAGCTGCCACACTACAGAATTAATACAGTTTGACACGGCTTCAACTGGCATGGCTTCTTCCTATGTAATCCTGGTATTTGTAGTTTCTGTAGTACCAGAGCTCTCTGACAGATAAGGTTAAATATCTCACAAAACTACAAATCTAAGAATTCCACAGCATTGAGCCATGGCAGTTAGAGTGGTCTCCATTTCAGAAATCACCTGCATTCATTTATTCATTTGGGGTTTCTGTCATGAGGGTTATAAGTTTAGGGTTTTGTTTAAATATTATTAGGTTAAGACAGTAGTGGGTTCAGTGTTATAATGGGTTAATGGAATATACTAGAATGTGGTAGACTAATTGTTAGACGCTGTGCTTGCTTGTTAGGATTGGAATGCTAGGGAGTTACCCTGTGATGGGAGGGGGAACTGAACTATAAAGTGCCTATTGCTTACAGGATGTTATGTTAATGTGTTCAGTATACTTTAATATGCTGCTGCTATTATATTTTAGATGCTGCTATATATGTTGGGTTGTGGGATGATGGGATATATAACTATGCTTGATTATACTCATAGGCTGTTAAGGTTCATTATTACTTAGTCTAGTTGTGGGGAATGTTTATGCTTCACGGTCACAGGTGCTATGAGGAGATAATGCCCTGTGGGAACTTAATTGTTTTGAGAACTTGCCAAAGATCCAGGACTGGAGGACATTACATCATTGAGGAGGAGGTTCCTCACTGCGCGGGAAAGAGTCATCCAATTAATTTGCTTTTGTGCTTGATGGGGTGGGTTTGCTTTGGGGGACTATATAGTAAACCATATGTTACTATACATCTTCATTCCTGACAAAAAAGTCACTTCTGTTGTATGTATCACTTTTTTCAATAAAGCGGTTACTTTTAAAGCACAGTATTTTGTTGGAAGAGGGGGCCTGCAAGCAGGAGCCTGACAGTCAAATTGTATTAATTGTGAAGTGGATGCAGCCTGTGTTTTTCCAACATTCCTTTACTATCCTTCCAATGCAGATGCTGCTAAAAGAGCTGTAGCTAGAAAAAGGATTAGGAGAGAAAAGAAGCAGCATTTAACAAGACCTTGTAAAATGAAGCTTCTTTATCAGAGACGTTAAGTGAGGTATGTCTGTACGTAGCAAAATGCAACTACACTTCAATATTCACATATCTCCAATATTTGCAATGCAGTTCTCCCAATGAATAAAAGGTGTAGAAATAGTAAAAAGAATATAAAAAAATACATCAGAGAAAAGTGCTTGAAAAAAATCATAGAATCATAGAACCATAGAATGTGCATATGCCTGTGTGCACACACACTAAAATATAAGGAAAATGCACATAAAATGTATGAATCTGTGCAGATTTTTGAAAACAATCCATAAAGCGAAGCAGAAAAAGGAAGAAACAAACATAAAGATCAGAAATTGAACACAACGTATTTGTTCATTGCCAGCTAGCACTCTATCACAGAGTAAATCACTGATATATGTATGACAGCCCATAGAGGTTTCCCCTTCATACACATTTTATTCATTTATTTAATTATTTCATTTCATTTCACTTCTATGCTGCCTTTCTCTCAGGAAGGGACTCAAGGTGGCTTTTGAAACTGATTTAAGAATAAGAGGGGTGTGTGTGTATCTAATAGCAGCCAGGAACATAAAATCAGGTGCATTTTTACATTACAAGTTCACATTTCTCCTGGTCTCAGAAAAAAAGGCAATTTAGCACACATTAAGGGTATACTGACAGCTGCAGGAGACTAACTCAACTACTTATCTGAAAATTTACAAAATATGCACCTTCTCTTTGCTACAGAATATTTTTGCTTCATATAATTTTAGTTCACAGATCTGAGACAGACAACCCAGCAGAATTCATTTCTGCAGACTCAGCGCTGCAGTTTTTCCTTAGTGCTCCTCCCTTCCTTCCCACTCCAGCTAATTTTCACTTTTAAAATTTTCCTCCTTTTTTGAATTTTTAATGGAAGTACCAACACATCTGTCTTTTTTGAAAAACTAGGCATCAGCTTTAACAGTGGGGAATAGAGCATCGAGACATACTACCAGATGAGACACTCAGAAACCAGAACTCTGTTACGTTTTGGCCACATCTGCACTGCAAGATAATTAACTTTGAGGCAATGGAGTATACTGGTTGTATCACTGACACACAGTCTCTCTATCTCACACACACACACACACACACACACACAACCCCAGTAGGAGTCAACAAAACTTGCCCAATCAGAACAGTCAGTACAGGAGTCTCTGTACTGCCTCTCTCCAGAACTTGTTTTTCTTTATTAGAAAGATAAATTTACACAGTCATATTAAAGCATGTTGCAGTTCATTGCAGTTCAATTCATTCATGCAGTTTCTTCCAGCAAAGCAGCAAGGAACTTCCACTTTCAAGGCCTCTTTACAGACAAACAAACAAAAATCTAATACAGTAGTCATTTCTGGGTAGCTTATATATTTATCCCAGGTTAAGAAATATCATCAGCAGGGTTGTTCGGAGTCGGAAGTAATTTTGGGTGGAGTCGGTAGAAATGAACGGACTCTGACTCATGCTTTAAAACAAAAGCTTATAATATTAACTGCCTAATTTGTTGCATATTTACTTTCACGGGAATTTAGAAAAGTTTTCTTGTTCAGAAAATTTAATCACATAAATTTTATGTCCTATCAATTTAAGACGCCTGATGATTCATGTTATGGCGATGAAATGATTTGTGCTATCATTTCACTACACTAAATTTCTTAGTATCATTTAATATACTTTTGCCATTTATAAAGGAGTTGGAGTTGCACAGTGGAAAAATGAAGGAGCTGCAGTTGAAGATTTGGGATATCGACTCCACAGCCCTGGGCAATGGAGCAGATCAACACATGTTTTGGTTGTTCTTGTTTTTTTGAAAAACATAACCAGAACATAACAGCAGGAGCAACAAAAAACCCTCAGTTTTCACCGCTAAATGACACTGTTAAAATGAATAAAAGTTGGCATATCTAGGAATAGCCTTTCATGCATTTCAGAGTGTGTATGAATCAGAGCCAGAAGGTCCACATGCCACAATTTTTGAAGCTCTGGTGGGCCACAGTGTTCCTTCGCAAGAGCCACTTTGGCAGACTAGAAGGAAAGTTTTGTCAAGTTCAGCCATCTTTTTGTTAAAAAAGAAGCTGTTTTGGAACCTCAAAATACAGTGGCTAAATCTGATCTATGGGTTCATGTTTCCCCATGTCTAATCTAGTTCTGAGTAACTGCAGCTCCTCAGGGTTTCAGATAGCCTTACAAAGCTTACAAAGCACTACTACTGAGCTACAGGCCCTCTCGATAATGGCTCTCTTAACATTTCCTCTTGTGCTCATTTGGATCTAAATGTGACTGAAAAATTCTAGGAATAGGTAAGTGTAATAAAAGCAGAGCCACCTAAATACCCTAAAGGCACCAGATCCCATCTGATCTTGGAAGCTAGTCAGGGGCACCACTGGTTAGTACCTGGATGGGAGACTACCAATGAATTCCAGGTGCTGTAGAGGCACCTGTACAGAAGAAAGAACCGGCAAACCCCCTCTAAGTATTCCTTGCTTAAGAAAATTCTACGAAATTAATGGGATCACCATAAGTCAATAGGTGACTTTAAGGCATGTGCATGCATGCATGCATGTATGCACTCACATATGCACACACACACCATAAAAGGAGCCTAGGAATTGTTGTTGTTGTATGCCTTCATGTTGTTTCTGTCACAACCATGCATGCTGCATGGGTTCCTTCAGGTGTATGTTTCTGTGTTAAGAAGGTGGTGTAGGTTTTCCTTTCTGTAATAATAATGAATTTTGCTAAGTTTATGTTTTATTTGCTTGTAAATGTGGGTAACTGCTTTGAGTTGTGTGTTTTTTGCTGGGACTTATGGGTAGGTTAGTTAGTAAGGGCGGATCAGTTGCAGCTGGCTGAAATAGTTATGGGAATGATAGGTCTTGTTGGAATGTGTGGGATGCAGGTTTGGTAGAGTTGGTGTCTGGTAGTAACAGAAAGGGGGGGGGTGAGAAAGTTAGAGACAGGGAGAGACAATGCTGTTGAGAAAGATGGGAAGGAGGGTTGGTGAACATTGGGGGACAGACTGTGGGAATTGGAGGTGGGTACTAGTTTTGATACCAAGCAGTGGAGGGTGAAGTTTAAGGTTTGGGGTTTTTAATGTACAGTCATCCCTCCATATTTGCAGCTTTGATATTTGCAGATTTGATTATTCACGGATTTCATTAATATGTTCTCTCTAGGACTGTCTAGGTCCTCCAGTGCAACTCTGTGGTCAACTTTAACTATAAGTTGCACTGAAAGACCATTTGTAGCTACTTCAGTGCCATTCTATGGTCAGTGTATGTTGGACATTGACCACAGAGTTGCACTGGAGGACCTAGAGATTCCTAGAGAGGTGTCCTCTCAGGTAAAAACAGTGTTTTTGTTATTTGCGGTTTTTCCATGTTCACGGGGATCTTGTTCCCCTAACCCTAGCGAATATGGAGGGACAACTGTATTGTTTGGTTTGGTTTATGTGGCCAATTCTGTCTTAAACGCTGAATGGTAAATTTCTGATTATCTGTTCTCAATAAAGTTGTTTGCTGTTTCAACACATTGGACTCTTGGATGCACTGAGATTCTGAATTTGCTGCATTCTGGCAGTTTCCAACTGATGGAGATCGTAAGACCTGGGTTTTTCTTGGCAAGTTTTTTCAGAGAGGGTTTGCCACTGCCACCCCGAGGCTGAGAAAACTGACTTGTCCAAAGGTGGGTTTCCATAGCCGAGCTGGGATTCGAACCCTTGTCTCCCAGTGTCCTAGTCCAATGCTAGTCCAAGCTGCCCCCCCCATGAAACTGTGCAGAAATACATTCTATAGTCACAAACCGACCAATGTTAAGCAATTTCATGACCCCTTGATTTCAACAGAATTTAATCATGCACTTATCTCAGTTAAACACAATGGGACTCTGCAATTTTAAAAAATGCTTAACTCTGGCAGATTGATCCCCTCCACATTTAGAAACAGCATCTCTGATGCACCAGAGCTCTTACTTTGATCTAAGGCATCTACATTATAAAGAAAGGAAGATATTCTTTGCATGTGGTTAGCAGATTAGTTATGCCAGTCTTTCCTGACCCTGATCCCCTCCAGGTGTTTAGAGGCTACAACTCACATCATCTTCAGTCTGTATAGTGAAAAACAATACTGAAAAGATAATTTATACATTACAGCAAACAGAGATGGGCATATGGAAATGTAAGCAGTGCCCAGTGTATTTGGATCCTCATGGGTTTTGCTGTTTCCCAAAACTAGATGCAGTTTAAGAGAGGCTGAAGAAAAGACAGATAGTGACAAAGGTAGGACACAACGAATGTAGGCTAACAGAGTGTTTGGCTTTTTGAGGATGAATCTGAAGAAAGGAAAAAGTAATCAAGTAGCACTTCTAGAAAGCAGATGTAAAGCAAAGACAACCATACTATTAGCAAGCTACCACATATAGCTAAACAGTTTACTAAGTAAAAATGTATTTTCCCTCTATGATTCATGGTTTTGTAATGTCTTGGCTTGTTTTCACAAGCAAAATGCTAACCATGCAAAGAAACCAACAGAGAGGATGGATTATAATTTTTAGATTATAAAAGGCTTGTTTGAAATGTACTCTCCCAACTTGCATGCTTTTAAAGAGAAGACTTAAAATTTCTCATCCACTGCAGCAGTTCGCCTGAGGCCATTTTTGAGCTACTAAACATTTTGAAAATAGGCATTTCCATGAATACACATACATACTCAACAACAATTTTGTTTCCACTCTTGCATCTATCCTTTATGCACAGCACATTAAATTTTTAAATGTATGTTTTCTGCCAGTCTTAATAGGCTAAAAGGGAGAAAAAAAATCCTAATAAGATGTGCTACATATGCACACAAAAAAGTACACACTATTTAAATATTTCAGAATAAGAAATTCTTTTTTTCTCCTGAAAAGTTAATTCTAGAGAGAATTGGATAATAATGCAGGGCTGTATTACGGTCTCTCGCACCCAACTTTCCACCACAAGTGTATTAACCAAATTGGGAGCTGTCTACAACTGATCGAGTGCTGAACATCAGAAACAGCTGCCACTCCCTGGGAAGTAAGTAGAGAATAATGAACAGCAAAGCACCAGCCGAACAAAAGGAAATCCATCTTTATTTACCAACTGCTGCAAGCTTGTTGTAGCATCAAGCCTACTTCAAAACCAAAAAACCGCACCCTCCAATTCAAAGCGGAGAGCATTTAAAAATAGCCACATAACCATAATACTACCACCATTATCTTAAATAAGGAAACTCGACAGAAAAGTACAGCGTATGGCATCAAAACCACCAATTATTCTGTTATTTGCAAATGTACTGGCTTAACTTACTATGCAGCACTACAAATGATGAAATGTTAACAGTTCAGCAAATAAGTTGTTATCCAGAAAGTCCCTGATTCAAATCTCAGTTCCACTGTGATTGACTTTAGGCAAGACTCCCCTGTGGTCTAACACACATATAACACCGATGATTTAGCTACCTTGCATAGCTGATGTTAAGGATTATTTGCAGAACATCTTAAAAGCACATTAAGACTTATGCAAACTGCTATATATGCTAATCACAAGAAAAGACATGCTGAAATTTAAAAATGTGTTTGCTGCTTCCAATATTTTTTGCTGTCTGATCTCCACTCACAACTCCTTCTCACAAACAGAAATCCATTCCTAATCCAGTCTCCCTAGGCTACATGTGCTGGCAGTTATTTAAATTTCAGAGCAATTGGAATGTTTGTAAACTTTCTATACTTAAGGTTAGTTCATTTCAAAGAAATTAATGTACAGATCTCACAGCTGAGATTTCAAGCATCTTTGCAGGCTGGCATCAAGCTAATATATTATTTTGAATTTGGGTCTTTTTTGCTGGTATACCCATCTACAACTTTACACATACCCATGCACAAATCCCATTAAGGCTGCAAGACTTGTTACTACCTGTTACAAAGGTTTAAGATAACAAATATACTAAATGTTTTTGCTGTTACTTTCTTATTACATTTTCCTTACTTAAAACGACAATAACACAACAGCTCAGGGCACATAAGAGAATGGCATATAAAACCTTGAAAAATTCCTATCAGAATTCTTCTAAAAGGGTTTTAAAATGCCTTTTAAAAGTAACTTCTGAAGTAACTAGAAAAGAGTCCATGCCAATACAATAACCTTCTTCCTACTTGTCACATTATTTTTGAAATGTGAACTTGATTATGTCCTTATCACCAAAAAAGAGAGGAGTTATTGGTAAATACATCACTTGTTGGCAAATCACTTCCAAACTCTGGGTGATATATCACTAGTATGCATTGATAGTTGCCTAAATACCCTATAGGCACCAGATCATGTCTGATCTTGGAAGCTAAACATAGTCAGCCTTTGCCAATGAATACTAGGTGCTACAGGCTATATTTCAGAGGAAGGAATTTGTAAAACCACACCCGAGAATCCCATGCCTAAGAAAAACGTATTGAATTAATGGGGTTACCATAAGTTGACAGGTGACTTGAAGGCACAGAAGTATGCCCAAGGCCCCTGCCCCTACAGACATCTATTGATAGTATTATCCTATATGAATATGTCTTTTCTTTTTTTCAAAGGTTTGCAAGTTGATGGCCATTCTCACATCTTATGGTAATGGATTCCATAATTTTAACTACAGACAGTGAGAAAAAACACTTCCTTTTATCACTCCCAAAGCTCTCATTCTTCAGCTTCACTGCTTCTAACATTCTGAAGGATGAAGAAAAACTTTTGGACTATTTATTTGTCTTTTAGGAGTCCATAGTTTACACAGAAATCTCCCCCAGCACCATGTTTCAGATAAGTTGATTATTTTCCTATCAGGTTTCTTCACTGTCCAGCTTTCACAACCATATACAAAAATCAGAAATATGATGGCATGGACAATCTTGATATAGCAATGATCTATCTTGTACTAGAGGACTGTATCTAGTTCCTTCACAGCTACCCTTCCCAGTCTTCTGATTTTTGACTGAGCCAAGGTATGGAAATCTTTAACTCTGATGATGAAGGCTATTTCAATGTCTCCATCACCTACTTTAAATTTATGTAAATAATCTGTGATCATTATTTTTGCTTTGTTAATGTTCAGCTGTATCTCTGCCTTTGCACTTTCCCCTCCTTGACTTCAATAATTGTTCCAGGTCTTTGCTGTTTACTGCTAACAGTATGGTATCATCTGCTTACCTTTTGATGTTCTTTTCTCCAGTTTGTATGTCTCCTTCCTCCAGGTCTAATCCATCTTTACTCAAGATATGTCCAGTGTATGAGTTAAAGAGATAGGGTGATAAAATAACCCTTGTCTGTCTCCCTTGCCAACTGGAAACCATTCTGTTTCTCCGTGGTCGTTTCTCCAAACTACAGATTGCACATCAGGATAATTAAATGTTGTGGCACACCTATTTCTCTGAGAGCAATCCATAATTTTTAATGAAATTCACAATCAAAAGCTTCACTGTATTCTATAAAGCACAATCTGATTTTCTTCTTAATTACTTTGATTAGCTCCATTATCCCTCATTATAGGTAAAAGTACAGGTAGTCCCTTGACTTGAATGTCTAGTCATAACCAACTATAAGCCAAAGAGACAGTGTTGTCCGAAGAAGAATCCGGTGCCAGCATGACTGCACTGAACGCTGTTACCTTCCCACCAAAGTAATACCTATCTATCTATTTGCATTTGCATGCTTTCGAACTGCTAGGCTGGCAGAAGCTGTGACTATTGACAGGAGCTCACTCCATCATGCAGCACTGATTTTCTGATTGTCAGAACTGGCATCTTAACCACTAAGCCACCGTATCCCGTTCATCCCCCACCACTCAACTTTTTTTCTTTCCTGAGCTAATCAACCTCAAATGTTTTAATTTTCACTCCAGAAAGTTGCTCCAGCTGCCTGGTCATAGCATCACAGAGCTGGCAGGGACTCCAGAGGTCATGAAGTCTAACCCCGTCAATGCAGGAATCAACAGCTTAAAGCATCCCTGACAAGTGTCCATCCAACCTCTATTTAAACATGTCCAATGAAGTAGAGTCTACCATAATCTATTCTATTGTTGAACAGCTTTTATGATCAGGAAGTTCCTCCTTGTATTTAATCAGAATCTCCTTTCCATATATGATGGGAAGCATGGAGTTCATTTTAACAAGTGCCCTGGTTCTGGTGATGAGGGTAGACTGGAAGAAAAGTATTCTCAGCAATAGATTGTGGGGAAGTATGAGAAGCGTAAAAGGGAAGGCTCACCTTCTATCGGGCATCTCATTCTTGTAAAACTGTAAGAATTTGATTTCTCACCAAAATTTAACCCATGAATCAACATGGCTGTCATTGTCACCTACAGATTTTCCCTTTGCCCACACAGAACCAAGTCCTAAACTGGGGATACTCTGATTCCCAGATCAGATTATCTTCACTCAGTGTTGCAAAACCATTTCCCTTTCAAAATGTCTTACTTGGCTTTGTGTTTACTACTGTGTTTTGCTTTCAAAATAGGGGTGTTCACTTATTCCCCCATCCCACCCCATCCTTACTGACATCATGGGGAGGAGATCCCAGTCGGAGCAACCATTCAGACTTGTTTTGTTTAGGCAGCTGGAATTGGGGAGAGGAGGGGGGGGGAGGGGGGAAAAAGACAAAAATATTATATTGTAACCACATATGTTTTGTAGAGAGAAAAAGGGTGGTTTTTCTAAAAAAAAAAAAAAAGACAAACAACAGTGACAGCAGGAAGATGATGGCAATCTTATTACTCTATTTTTGTTTCTAATTCCTATTATTATCATAGTTGTTGTTGCTGTTGTGGCCTGGCATCCTTTTGGATAAAGGTTCAGAATAAGCCTCCAGCAGACAGCTGCAAACGCCTGAGCTGCTGTGCTCTGCATTTCAATGAGCCCATCCAGACGGCCCTTGAGGGTGATCCCCAACAGGGGAGGTCAAGCCCGAGTCAGCAGACTGTCTGCACCCAAATCTGGCCCTCCTCTCCCCACCTCCTACCCCAGCAAGCTTAGTAAGTCTCTTTGCCTTTCGGTGACCATGCGTGGGAGACTTGTTCCCACAAGCTAACTCAAAGCAAGGCCATACACACACACACACACACACACACACACACACACACACAC
>NC_056522.1:366997915-367034748 GCF_019175285.1 Sceloporus undulatus | reverse complement strand
TTTTATTCACTCTTTTACATACAGTGGGCCCTTGGTATCGTTGGAATTTGGTTCCAAGACCCACCCATGGATACTGAAATCCATGGTGATCATGTCCTTTAAGTACACTGGCATAGTAAATGATGTCCCTTATATAAAATGGCAAAATCAAGATTTACTTTTCGAATTTATATTTTAAAAAATATTTTCAAACAATTGATGGTTGAATTCATGGATAAAAAAATTGTACTACTGGATAATGCTTAAATTGTCACACTGGAAAGAGAGATGCCCGCATCCTCTTATCCAAAAAACCTGAAGCCTCTACAGCCCTTTCAACATGTTTGAACGCGGCATACAGATACCAGTGTCGTATGAATTTATTCTTCATCTGGTTGCCTTTTACTGAAGCTGATGTGGAAACTTTTATATTGCAAAATATTTTATTTCAAGGTGTTTTTTTTTTAATCCAGTATTGCTCCTGTCCCTCATTTTCTTTTTTTCTATGATTTTTTTCACAATAAAAAATAGAGCGTGTAGTAGTAATACAGCTGGAATTCCAGCCCTGCATGCAGTGATTGACGGGAATGGCAACAGGTTAGAAGGACAACCACAAACTCACGGGCGGCTGACTGCTATTTCTCACGGCCCAGACTGTGGAAGCTAACAATATACTTGCACCTGCTTCATTATCATACCATCCGGGAATCTGAGGGCAGGGGGTGAGGGGAAGAGGGGGGGTAGTGGTGTTAGGAGAGGGGATGATTAAATGGTCTCAAGTTCAGAGCTGCATTTATAAAAAAGGGCAGATGGGGGGCAACTTGCACCATATCGAAAGAAGCTCATTAAAAAACAGAGGACACAACCCATCTGGCTTAGCCGACATTACATTTAAAAACCGTACTAAGTGCCTGTTGGATTAGATCGGGGCAGGCATATTCTGCACTGCAGTTCCCCAATCCCTGACTACAATTATGGGTATGCTGCATGAGGGTGAGAAGAGTCTCACACATCTGGAGGTTTCAAGTTGCCTACCCCTTATCAGGCCTTCAAAGAATTAACATTTAAACCAGAGGTGGGCAAACTGCAGCACAAAGTGCCCTCAGCCTTCTCATTTCTTGTTGTTGTTGTTGTGTTGTTGTGTGCCTTCAAGTCATTTCTGACTCATGGAGACACTAAGGTGAAAATCATGGGGTTTTCTTGGTAAGTTTCTTCCAAAGGGGTTTTGCCATTTCCATCTGAGCTGAGAGGTGTGACTTGTCTAAGGTCACCCTTTATTTTCTCCAAAACTCACAACAAATCTTGCAATTGTTGATTTCCAAGGAAGATACATAAAGTTCCACTGCAGTCACAAGAAGTGCAAAAGAGAGTTTCCAGATAAATGTGAATGCAATTAATTTCTCGCTCTCCTAATACATGCAATCAAGTACGAGAAAAAAATTCTCAGTTCGTCTGCAACTTCACCAAGAATCACCCGCCGTCTGCAAACTGTTGTGAAAAAGCTGCAGGAACATCCTGGCTTCATTTGTCCTTAGAAGCCTTCCCCTGCTGTCTGTTGCATTTTTTTAGTCAAGTGTTGATTATGAAATTGCACTGTGCTAATATCTGACATGATGTTCTATTGGTTTATGCACAAAAAGGAAAAACGATATACTGTATGTAAAGAAAGCATTTGAAATTTGGCTCATTACTGACCAGAAATCTGTGCCCCAACTGAACCCTCCTCATCGCCACCACACCCACGCTTGCAGAACTCTCCTGCATAACATGAGGTCCAGATGGACCATCCTTTCCACTTAATAATACACTGTAATCTTTGGTACATCACCTTTCTCTGCAAACAACAAAATCCATGAAAAGAAATTCCACCTAAACATTAAGAAGAACTTCCGGAGGTAAGAACTCTTCAACAGTGTATATGGTGCCTGGGAGTGTGGTGGAGTTTCCAACTTGGGAGGTATTTCAACAGAGGCTGGATGGCCATCTGTCACGAGTGTTTTGACTGTGTCTTCCTGCATGGGAGGGGGTTGACTGAATGGCCCTTGTGCCCCTATCAACTCTATGATTCTAAAAATTCAGTTCCGTTCCCCCCCCCCAAATGAATTCATCCCACTCTACACGTATGAAATCTCCTAACATAATACCTATGAGACACGATTGTGTGAAATTATATATAAAATATACATAAGAATAATATCCATAAACTGAAATGGCACGGAGAAGGAAGATATAATCCATCCTTTATGAGACCTCTTTGGAAGATGACAAGCAGACTATTCTCTTAGTCTAAAGGGTGGGCAACTTCAATGGGCCTTTGGGTCAATGCCTGTGTGCACACATACTGTACACTACAAACACAGAGACCTCTATGCAATGGTTCCCAACCTTTTCTATGCCCTACACTTTAGGAAATATTTGATTAATGTCCGCACCCCTACAAGTAATATCACATTGAAGATGAAGAAGGCTAATTTCTAATTTTGAATCACAAACTGAACCACGTATAATACTGTGGTTAAACAACTGAACTTAAAAAATAAGCATTAACTCAGGGCATAAAATACAAACTAAATTAAGCAATTAGATTCTAATTTATTCAAGAAAAAAATGATGATGACGGGTCACTCAAGGACACAAGCCACTCTTTGATGCACCTCTGAAATGACATCTCCCACGCCCTGGGAGTGTGGGCAGCCCGGCTGGGAACCCCTACTCTATGGATTGCACCTCCATTTCCCCTCTTACACCAAAATGACTGTAAGTTCACTTTTCATCAGGGATAGGAGAACCACAAAAAGGGAAGAGTTTAAAAAACAAAAACAGATAAACACATGGACTTCATTAGAGCAAAACTGCAGCAGGAATGTTCAGGGACTATGAAAAATAGATGTTTGGCACATCTAGACTCAGTGCGGCACCCTTCTACATGGGCGCTGCCTTTATACTGGACGATAGCGTCCAGACGTGTCGCAGCGCTATACGTGAGTCCGCGCCAGGCGCCTCGCGAGACATAGAGCGCCGCAAGAAGAGCTCCGAAATGGAGCTTCTTTTTTGCTCCGCGCGGAGTCGCGCGGTTTGCGCTGCGGCTCCGCCGGAGCAAAGCAAATTCGGGGCGGGAGGGAGCGCGCAAAGCGCGGTTTGTACCCGCCTCAGTTATAGATGCATTCCTTCCCTCTGAGTTTATATCTGAGGATGGAGGGAATAAATGACTATCCAATATTATGTCAACTGTAACAGGCCGTAGGAGTCATCTGGTCTTCAAGGTAATCATTCTGGGATATGAGTACATTTAGGTCTGAGTGTGTGTGTTTTTTCTGCAGTATTGTGGTTAGAAGGTCCAGCCAGAACAAAAACAAAACAAACAAAGCCACCAACTTGTGCCTATTGCTTACAGCAATCAATTTTCACCAACATGGGATATCCCCAAAGGAGCGAAAGAGAATGAATCAGCATACAAAACTCCTGACGCTTACCTTCAACACAGCTTACTCAGATTAGTCCTTAACCCACAGCTGCCTCCAACGGGAAAAGATGCAAATGAGTCTTGTTAGCCACTAAAGTGAGGAGATTTTTTTCCTGCCCTTTCCTTCTGAAGGATATCTGGAGCTGTGTTTTGTTCTTTTAAGACATGCACTGTGGTGTTAGATTTGCCTCTGGTATGCTGAGGTGGAGAGATAATAAAAGATTACAAGCTGCAATGAAAGGAGAACACAGGAAAAATCCATGTAACCCAAAGAGTCAAGCCTATAGTTTATACACCACAGCATGATTTCAAGAAACCCTCATCTTCCACGTTTAAATTTCTAAAATATGGGTGTCTGTTTAATTTGTTTTCGCTCTTCTTTTACTGCTGCGTTTGCATGACAATAACTGTTTAAACAATTATTTGGAACAGGTTTTTGAACTAATGTCAAGTTGCTTTCAACTTTTCTGGAGTAACATCTAATAAATGTAGCTGCTATATAGAAACAGGTCCCCCACTATTTTTAAGAGGCGGAGGAGGAGACCGTGTCTTGCAAAATTTTGGACCTGTGTTTAGAGCCGTGCTTCTTAAACTGAGGGGGCAGGCATGTTCAGCTTGGTGAAGAGAAGTCTAAGGGATGACACAATACATTATTTAAATATGTAAAGGGCTGCTGCAGAGAGGAGGATGAAATTTGTTCTCTGCTGCCCCAGATAGTAGAACCGGACTAATGGTTTAAGTTACAAGCGAGTAATTTCGATTGAACTGTAATCCCGCTTCCTCCATTGGGAGAAGTGGGAAAATACAAATAAAATTTATTATTATTATTATTAGAAGGAACTTCTTGAAGGCAGGCTGGTCTAGCAATAAAACCAACTAGCTAGAGAAGTGATTGGGTCTCCTTCTTGGATGCATTCAAAAGAGGCTGGACAGTTACCTGCTGGGATGCTCTAGCTGGAGTTCCTGCATTGGGCAGAGTTGGACTTGGTAGACTAGTGAAACCCTTCCAACTCTATGATTCTAAGCCATCTAATATGGAGGACTGAGCATCTTTTTCTTCAATCTGCCAGAAATGGTACCATATTTGTGCATATTCACTACAGTTATTTACTTCGTTCCAGGGATTGGGAGCAGTTCCATGGACGATACTTTGAGAAGTACAGGTTGCTCACCTGTAACTGTGGCCTTTTACAACTGCCAAATAAAGCTGCTTCGGGTCTCTTTGGAGGTATGCTGTTTAAAGATGGATGCACCCTAAGAATCCGGAAGCTGCAACAAAGTTGCACTCCCGTGCTTAGGAATGGAGTGTGGCTTTGGCGCGAACTCCGGACTCTTTGGACCATGCATCATTTAAATAGCATACCTCCAAAGGACCCGACGAGAGCAGCTTTATTTTGGCAGTCTGTAACAGGCCATAGTTTCTTCGAGTGGTCATCTGCGAATTCACACAAATGGGTTTATTCTGCGCCTGCGCAGCAATCCTCGGAAACTTCTAGAATCTCTAGGCAGAAAGTATGTATCTTTCTGCAACTTTTTGGCGGTAGCCCCGCCACCCGTATATAGGCCCCTGGTGGCCCGCTCTTCCTCAGTTCCGAATGAGCTGCTAATCAGCGCGGCAACAAGCGTTGTCAATGAGCGACACTGAGGGGATGGATGGGCGGGTTTGTGTGAATTCGCAGTGACCACTCGAAGAAACACTGTTACAGGTGAGCAACCTGTGACTTCTTCTTCGTGGTCTCTGCGAATCACACAATGGGTTTAGACTAGCAGCTATGTCAGTGGAGGAGGGGGAGGTCAATATCCAATAATCACATATAAAAAGTATGTAAACCAACAGCTGTGTTATTTTTAATAGTACACAGGTCTATTGCATGGCGAAAGTACACTGCCCTCCCAAAGGCTGCTTCATGCCTGGCCCTCGCATCCAGCCTTTAATGTTTAATGATGTCAAGGCTGGCACAGACAGCTGCCTTGCACACATCCTCAAGGGGTAGTCCCGTTAAGAAGGCTGAGGATGCAGCTACCGCCCTAGTTGCATGGGCCCTAACCCGACCTGGTAGAGGCTTTCTGCCAGTTCGTAGCAGAGGTGGGGTACTGAACCACACTTGGAGAACCTCTGCGGTGACACTGGCAGCCCCTTCTTGGCTTCGGAGTAGCACACAAAAAAGTCTCTCCGAACGCCTGGAAGCAGATGTCCTGTCCAGATAGAACGCCAGCGCCCTGCGGACATCCAGGGCATGGAGCTGACGCTCAGAGTCTGTGGTCAGATTAGGAGCCGAGTCGGCAACAATGTCCTGGTTGTGTGGAAAGGAGACACTACCTTTGGCAGAAAGTAATGTCTGTACGGAGCACCACCTTATCCTTATGGAAACGGAGGAAAGGCTGGTCCATCTCAGAGCACACAGTTCACCAGCTCGACGGGCTGAGGTGATAGTACCAGGAAGGCCGTCTTCCAAGTGAGGTCTAAGGTCGTGGTAGCTAGCCCAAAGGGCTTGGACACCAATGTACCAGGACAGTATCTAGACTCCACTGTGGCGTGGGTCTAGAATCGGTGGATGCAAATTGTTAAATCCCTTTAGGAACCTCCTTATGAGAGGATCACCAAACAGGGAAGGCTGTTCCTGAAATAGGTAGTGAGTGAGATAGCCGACAGGTCACTTGTATAGAACTCAAAGAAAAGTCCTGCGTCCGCCAAAGACATGAGAAGTCCAGGCTGACAGGGATGGAGACACGGATGGTGGAACTCCTTTGATTGTAAAAGGTTAGGAACCTATTCCATTTGTAGGCATAGGACTCCGTGTGGATGGTCTGTGACTGCCCTGATGATATCCTGCACACGGATGGAAGTGTCCTCAGGATAGAATCCTCCCTGCTACCAATGGGAGAGATTGCATCTGGGATGGTGAACTCGTCCGCCGTGGAGCGAGAGGAGGTCGGGCCGGTGCTCGGGCGAGAGATAGTCCTGTGCTCGTTGCAGGAGCAGAGCAAACCAAGGTTGTCTGGGCCACCATGAGTTATCAGAATTGCATCCGTGTGGTCGGCCCAGCATTCGAGAAGACTCGAGTGATAGGGGAAATGGAGGAAAGGCATAAGGAGTCCTTGAGTCCATTTGATCTGGAAGGCTCCCCTTCCGATTTGGGTCTCTGTACCGTGAGCAAAATCTTGCGCGTGTGAGCGTTGAGCCGGAAAGCGAAGAGGTCAAGCGAGGGGTTCCCCACCGGTTGAAGAGCAGGGAGACTACTTCTGGGTGCAGTCTCCACTCGTGGCAAGTGGAGGGTGACCTTCTAGCTGGTCTGCCAGGTCGTCTGGTCGCCGGGCAGGTGGATGCTCTTTAGTAGAATTTTTTGTGATGCACCATTCCCAGATGCGGATGGTGGCTAAACAGCAGAGTCCTCGACTTTGTACTCCTTGTTTGTTGAGGTAATACATGACGGTGGTGTTGTCGGTGAGCAGGAGTACCACCTTGCCAGGAGGACCGACTGAAAGGCTCTGAGTGCTTTTTCCGGCAAGTATTTCCAAGACGTTGATGTGGAAAGAAGCTTCTGCCGGTGACCATTTGTCTTTTTTGTAAGGTCTGCGTATGGGCGTCCCTCCCCGTAGGGAGGCGTCCGTAGTCAGATAAATGTCCGGCTGGGGGGTAAGAATGGCATCCCCAACACGACGTTGTCGGATTGGAGCCACCATCGTAAAGACTTCTGTCAGTACTCGGGATGGTGAGAAGCTTGGTAGGCGCGTGTCGGACGGAGTCGAACACGGATAGGAACCAAGATTGGATGGGTCTTAGACGCAGCCTGGGCCACGGGTGTGACAAAGTGGTGGGGCTAAATGTCCCATGGCGATTTGCACTGTACGGGCCTGAAGGCGCCTTTGGCGCAAGCAGGTTGGTTACAGGGATGCACAGAGGGCCTGGAACCTTGTCTTTGGAAGGTATGCCCTCATCTGCAGGGAGTCCCGCTTGCCCTATAAAGTTTATTCGCTTGGAGGGGTCAAGTTGGACTTGTCGAAGTTGACCTTAGTCCCCGTTAGAGAGGATCTTAGACGCACAGTCTGTGGAGTGTCTGGCAGAGATAACCTGCTGTCCAGCCATCAGGTGGATCTCGTTCCTGAGAGCCGCCATCATATGCCTCCTGTCATCAGGCAAGTCAGCAATGGTGGGATCCATCTTCTCCACCAGGTACTGAACATAGGCCCCCATGCAAGCCGCATAGTTGGCAATTTTAATGTCCAGGGCTGCCGAGGCGTAGAATTTTTTAGCCAGGCCGTCTAACTTTTTACTGTCCTTGTCAACGGGCGAGGATGAGGTTTTAGGTGCAAAGGTAGACTGGGCCCCTTCCACTATAGCTGAATTCAGCTTGGGATGGTTAGAAAGCCAGGACGGCGCCAATGGAGTGACCCGGTACAGGTTCTCAATCCTGCGCGAAGTTGACGGGATGGTGGCTGGGGCGTCCCAAGAACGCTTCGCGATCTTCTCCAGGGATGGGAGGTAGGCCAGGGCTGGTGGAGCTGGAGCAGAACCGTGGATCCTCCTTTCCACCGGATCGAGGGCATCGTCCTCGGGATGGGAGACTTCAAGCTTGAGGGCGTCAGCCATCCGAATGATCCTGTCTGCAAAAGTCCGAACATCGTCCGTGGGTGAAGGGACGGAAGGGCCTTGAGGCACAAACGGGGCATCCTCGTCCGAAGCAGGGAAAACGGAACGAGGAGAGCCCGAGCCGGACCCCGAGGGGGATGGGCTTCGCCGCCTGATCAGGGGGTCTGCAGGTGCAGCCAGAGCCTCGTCGGCTTCGGTGCCTAGGGTAGCCCAGTCCCGAGAGGCAGAGCGTGGCTGTCTCTTTGGTGGAGGCGAGGGAGATCTTGACCTCGGCCTCTGAGGGGAGAACGGAGCGTAGGAGTCCTGAAGCTCTCCCTCTGATTCAGAGTCCACATGCACAATCTGTAGGCTGTCTGCCGGTACAGAGAGGTGGCTTATGAGGAGGACTCTAGGCTCGAGCGGCACCGTCCGGGAAGACGCAGGTATAGACGGAGTCGGGGTGTTCACCAGCTCGAGAACAGGCGATGTCGACGGTACTGGCCTCGACTCAGGCGGAGGCACTGAGACCGGGCTTGGGGGCCCCTTATGGCGGCTCTTAGCAGGCGGTGAGGACGAGCGAGCCCGCTTCTTGTCCCGGTGGGAGCGTTTTTCGCCTTTTTTGGTAGGGGCCTTGGTGGCATCCGCTTCCCCAGAAGCTCTAGAGCCGCCAGGCTGGCTGAGAACCCTCTCATAGAGGGCAGCCTTGAGAGTCCGATCCTGGTTCTTGAGGGCTTGGGCGGACATGGCCTTGCAGTGGGCACAACTGCCTTGGATGTGTGCCTCGCCTAAACAGAGGACACACTTGTCGTGGCCATCGGCCCTGGGGATTTTAACCCCGCACTTGGAACATTGCTTGAAAGAGGCCATGGTAAGAGAAGTCCGTTACCAGACCGAAGTCAAGCCGAAAATCAAAAGTCGTCCGTCCAAAGGAAAGTCCGAAAGAATCAGTTGAAAGTTTTAGGTCAAAGCCAGAGATTCCAAATAAAAGAGCAAGCCAAAGCTAGCGAAGTTCCTCGAGCTGCTTAGCGCGGCAGAATGAAGGAACTGATGAAGAGCAGGCCACCAGGGGCCTTATATACGGGTGGGCGGGGCTACCGCCAAAAAGTTGCAGAAAGATACATTACTTTCTGCCTAGAGATTCTAGAAGTTTCCGAGGATTGCTGCGCAGGCGCAGAATAAACCCATTTGTGTGATTCGCAGAGACCACGAAGAAGAAACACTGTTTTAGAGCACAGGGGAGTAGAAGTTAAACTGGGATTCACTGGGAGATATTGAGTGACTTGCTATAGATAAGTAAAGAGCTGTCTTTCCAAACTGTATTACAGTGGGCCCTCCACACTCGCTGGGGTTAGGGACACAGGACCCTCATGAAAGTGGAAAAAATGCAATTAAATGTTTTATTTTTTTACATGAGAGAATATCACTCTAGGAATCTCTAGGTCTTCCAGTGTAACTCTATGGTCAACATCTGCTGGAGGCTTACCACAGAATTGTGCTGGAGGACCTATAAATGCCTAAAGAAGTATTCTCTCTAGGAATCGCTAGGCTCTCCAGTACAACCTCTTGTGAAAGATGGCTACAGAGTTGTGCTGGAGGACCTAGAAATTCCTAGAGAGAACATATTTATCAAATCCGCAAATAATCAAAGTTGCAAAAATCAAAGACACAAATGTGGAGGGTCGACTGTAACAGCAACTACAACAACAATGAAAGCTTCTCCCCACCCCTAAATTAGGCTGCTGAAACAAGGGAAACTTGGGGAGAAATTGGATATAAGATTTTGTGTGAAAAGATTATGAGCTCAGTTCTGACACTGAAATAAATTCTTGGTCTGAGCCTTTCCCTTCATTTTACGAGCTGCATTGCCCAGTCCTCTGAACCACTGCACTGCATTTGTTGGTGGACTTTGAAGGTCTGAATAAAAAACAAAGCAGAACTTGGAAGCTTGAAGTCACCTTACCCAACTTCAGAAAAGACAGACAACACTTATGAAGGGTTTTGTGTTCTCTGTAGGGGTATCTGTCACTCTGTCTACCTCCTGTGCACTGCCAAAGCTCCCTCTTCCTGCAAATTCCAGCAGTTCTATCTGCCATTACACTGAATACACTAGAAAGCTGGGCCAAAGCTAACAAAATGAAATTCAATACGGAGAAATGTAAGGTACTGCACTTAGGGTGGAAAAACGAAAAGCATAGATATAGGATGGGGGACACCTGGCTGAACAAGACAACATGTGAAAGGGATCTAGGAGTCCAAGTAGACCACAAGTTGAACATGAGTCAACAGTGCGATGCAGAAGCTAAAAATGCCAATATGATTTTAGGCTGCATCAACAGAAATATAGTGTCTAGATCAAGGGAAGTAATAGTGCCATTATATTCTGCTTTGGTCAGGCCTCACCTGGAATACTGTGTCCAATTCTGGGCACCACAATTCAAAAAGGACATTGAGAAATTGGAGCGTGTCCAAAGGAGGGCGACTAAAATGGTGAAGAGTCTTGAAACCATGCCATATGAGGAATGCCTTAGGGAGCTGGGTATCTTTAGCCTGGAGAAGGTTCAGAGGTGATATGATAGCCCTGTTTAAATATTTGAAGGGATGTCACATTGAGGAGGGAGGAAGCTTGTTTTCTGCTGCTCAAGAGATTAGGACCCGGAGCAATGGATGCAAGCTACAGAAAAAGAGATTCCACCTCAACATTCCTGACAGTAAGGGATGTTCAACAGTGGAACACACTTCCTCAGAGAGTGGTGGAGTCTCCTTCCTTAGAGGTCTTTAAACAGAGGCTGGATGGCCATCTGTCGGGGATGCTTTGACTGAGAGTTCCTGCATGGCAGGGGTTTGGACTGGATGGCCCTTGTGATATCTTCCAACTCTATGATTCTATTATTCTCTTGCAAACTCACTCCTCTATGTAAAACAAAGAAACAAACAACTAAAATATTCCTCTCCAGTGGGCTCCAGTGCACTCTTGCAGGTGATGTTAGAAGAACGCATGCACATTCACACCACGGGCTAGAGCTGAGGGGAGAAAAAACTTGCTTGAATTATTCAAGAACATGCCTACAATTACAATGAAAGATTTCTCAGGTGCTGCACCACCACACTTTCTTTTTACAGAAAAGTAGAGGCAAAAATATTAAACTATTAAAGTGTCTTATGGTTAAAAAATACCTCAAGATGAGAATGTCACAGAGCTATGGGAATAAAAAATTGAAATTACTTTTCTTCCTTTCACCTGGTCTTAATGATGTAGTAAGCCAGCACAGTGGTGAGTGAAATTAAAAAGCCAGAGTAAGCCCTGAATAAATATGGACTCATCAACAGATTGATCAATCAAGGGTGGACAACTCCAGTAAGTTTGGCAGCCAATTCTGCTGCTAGAACCTTCCAGTTCCCATACAGACTGCCAAAAACACTAAAAAAATGAAAACTGAAAACCAGAATTCTGCTTCTTGTTGTGCAAAATTGGTATGTTTTGATGTTAAACAGTTCAAGGAGGCCCAACAACCTACTTAAAAGCCAAACCAGACCTCCAATAGGATTCCAACCAAGGTGATTCACACCTTTTTTTGCTGGAAAAAGAGTGTAGTCTAAGGAGTGTCCTTGTTATCTTTTGTCTGGCTACCAAAAACAGTCTTGTGGCCACAATTTGGATAAAGCATACCCATCGCCCTCTCCTCCTGCCCAGATACACCACCTTGAGTGACACAGTGGAAATAAGAAATGGCTTAAATCTACTAAATCATAAATAAATATACACCTTGAATTAATGCTAATGTATTGCTTTCTTTGACTCCAGCTGTTACCCAAATCATCAGGATCATCCTGCTCTCTGGTACCATTGTTTATAGCAGAGTTATTAAGTTTTTCCAAAAATATACTAAAAATGTATACCATATACTAAATATGCAGGCTACGAATGAAACGAAAAAGGGAAATGTGGAGCTATACACCTGATGCTAGGAATTCTGCACTGGTAAGGAAGTAGTGATGGGGAAAGCAAGAAGAAAAGAGGAATGAATAGTTGCCATGTAGCCTGAATTTTTGGACACTTAATCTTCTCTTCTTATCAACATCCTCCCCCCATCTGTTTGCGGCATTCCCCATCTGCAGCTGCTCACAGATTTTGCTGTTGCCACTGCTGCAGGGGTCAAGCTGATAGAGGCCACCCTGAAGGATCTTCCCAGTGCTAGCAATTTCAAGAAGGCAGAAGGTGGGGGGAATAAGCCACACAAAGACCAAGATATTCCAACTACTGCTGTGGCTTCTTCAGCTGGGATTGGCTGCACCACAGCTATTGATTTTGCAACCAAGCAAAAGATAACAAGGAACAAGTGTAAAGAGAGAGACAGAAAGACTGCCAACTTCTCCGATAAAGTGCTATTCCTGCCCTCCCTCCACAAAAGATGTCCTTTTGACTGCAGCTGCTGTCCTTGTGGAGACAGAAGCAACACATATTTAATCTACTGTCCTCAGAATGCTAGCTCTTTGAATCTGTCAACTGTATTTCTGTGATGCTTTAAGAGAAAAGTGCGGTAAAACCAGAAGGTTAACACCAACTTGCTTGCTGACCACTGCATGGATTTTGCTAGCAGAAGCACTGAAGGCAGCAGCAAAACCAGTATCTTTAGAAACTTTGTTGTGTAAAAAGTAGGACAATATTGTGGCTGAATAAGTTCATTCATTAGAAAATTCAAATTAATGAAAATTTTCAAAAAGAACTGGATTTTGGTCATAGATTAGAGAACAAAGCCAACTATAACTCACAATGTTTGTTGTTGCTATTGCTGTTGAGTGCCTTCAAGTCATTTCTGATTTATAGCGACCCTAAGGTGACTATCACAGGGTTTTCTTGGCAAGATCTGTTCAAAGGAGGTTTGTCATTGTATTTCCAGGAGGCTGAAAGTGAAGTGGGTAATCGAGTCTTGGTTTCCAGAGTCATCATTCAACACTCAAACCACTATGCCACACTGGCTCTCATAACTCACAGTGTACCAAATACAATTTAGTAAAAAAATGGACTGTATAAATCTCGATTGTTTTTAGTGACATTCTTACCGTTTCCCTTTATTTTATTTTCTTCTTCACCTTTCTTTTGTCTTTTTTTTAAAAAAAATTATTGCAAGTAATGTAACTTGACAAAATCCTAAGAGAAAAAAACATAATTTACAACTTGACAGCTTTCCTATAACACTTATTTTATTAACCTCCAAATTATGTCATTCGAAAGAATGACAACAGAACCAGATTAAATACTTCAATTTCTTTAAAAAAAAAACCTTCCATTTAATAAAAGAAATAAATGAAAACTAATCCATAATTTAAAAAGGCATTACAGAGTTCATTTCTTGAGTTGTGAACCTGTTATGTTAGTTCTTCCATGACGGCAAGAGACTGCAGCTTTTCACAGCACAGTCCAAAGATAAACTGTAGGCCTTTCCATTTTTGAGTGATTACCATACAAGCTACTAGACCCCCCCCCTCAAAAAGCTTTATTTTATTGATTTCTCAAATTCTATTTATGTTCAATCTCCCCTCAATGACCTTCAGGCAGCATATTTCCTCTCCATACTTTTATCTACACAACAATCTGTTTTAAGTAGTTTAGCCAAGGCGAGCTTCACAGCTCAGTAGGAACATGAATTGGGATATTTTCAGTCCCAGTCCAGTATTCTAACCATTATATTGGCTTCTACTCTCGCTTTTGGATGGAACAGTAAACTATGGTTAATTGAAGACTGTGCTTTGGTTACTCCTGCTATGCAACAGTATTCCTGCTATGCAAACTTTTGCACAGCATATTCCTGCTATGCAAAATTAAAAATGCCTGTATCTAATAAAATAAAGAGGGGAAAAATCAATACTAGTGAAAACAAAACCAGAATGTCTGTTTATAAATCTTGAAAACATCTAAAAATGAATATACTTTTAGGTGATGCCTGAACAACAAGAATATTCATGTCAGAAGGGAGTTCCAGAGCCAGAGGGCCACAGCTGAGAAGACCCCGTCATAAGTGATGCTACTCTAGGGTACCAAATGAAGAGCTTCCTCAGCCATCCTTACATTCAGGGTAGGTCAGTCCTGACAAAAGTGGTCTTTCTGTAAGGATCCTGAGCCATTTAGGTCTTTATATATTATGGTAGACAGCCAGCGTGGTTTGAGCACTGGACTACAACTCTGTAAACCAGTACAGTATTTGAATACCCACTCCATCAAGAAAAACCACTGGGTGACCTCAGGCACTCTCTCAGCCTCAAAGGGAGGCAAATGCAACCCCCTCCCCCCAAAAAACCCCAAAACAAAACCCCTCTGAACAATATAGCCAACTTCAGGATGCATTTATTTTATTATTTCTTTCTTAAAACTATTCTTCTATCACTATTCTGTCTACCAGGAATTTAAAATGATATAAAACAACAATGATAATAGTATTGTTTAAAATAGATTTTTTAAAAAAACAAAAACTTAAAGTCCCATTTTAAAAACCAATAATTCTTTAAAAACAATATGATTCTGGTTTGGGTTCAAGGTGATGGCAATGGCATTCAAAACACTAAATGGCTCAGGACCTCAGTTCCTGAATAGGGAGGATCCTCTTCCTGTGTAAGAAATCTTCTCAGAAGCCAAGATGATCAAATTGAGACCGTCATACTTTGGCCACATCCTGAAAAGGCATGAACCACTGAAAAAGACAGGAATGATAGGAAAGGTAAAGGGTAGTAGAAAGAGAGGAAGGCTGCATGCCAGATGGAGAGACTCGATTAGGGAGGTCATGGGCGTGAATTTGTAGGACCTAAGCAGAACAGTGGAGGACAGAGGATCTTGGAGATGTCTCATGTACAGGGTTGCCATGAGTTGGGGTCTACTCAAGGGCAGTTAACAGCAGCAACAAATACTCAGCCTGAGGGTTCATGTCCCCTTGAGGGGCCTTCTTCTGTGTCTCATCAGACATCGCAATACTACGTATATGGAAGGACATGGAAGAGGGCCTTCTCTATTGTGGCACCCACAATTGCGGAATACCTCCCCTAAGAGACCTGCCCGGTGCCAACACTGCTGTCATTCTGGCACACAAGTTGTTTCACATGGTTTTAAATTGGCCAGGTTAATTTTATTGTATATTGCCTTGAGATCTGAAGATAAATAGACTCACAGAACTATGGAGTTGAAAGAGACCTCAAGGGCCATACAGTCGAACCCCCTGCCATGCAGGAACACAGAATCTAAACACCACTAACAGATAAATATTTAATTAAATAAAGGCATAAATAACATATTTAAAACAGTTTGAAAAGTAAGTTTCATATGATAGAATATAGTTCTGGTTGCCTCCCAGAAATTTAACAGGGATGGAGTCCACCTGAATTGCCTCATGAGAGTGTGCCATAATCAAGGTGTTACAGTACTACAAGGTAAGCCCTGTCTACTATACTCTCCAACCCAAGGTGCCTCTACACTGTAGAAATGATTAACACCACTTTAAGTGCTGTAGCTCCATCCTATGGAATCCTGAGATTTGTAGTTTTACAAGGCCTTCAGCCTTCTCTGCCAAGGAGGGCAGGTACCTCACAAAACTACATATTCCAGTATTCTGTACCACGGAGCTATGGCAGTTAAAGTGGTGTCAAACTGCATTATTTCTACAGTGTAGATGCACCCTTAGCCTCTTGGGGAGGTGGGACACAGAACATGACTTCCACTGCAGTTCTCAAATTGCAAGCTGGAAACCCTGCATTGCAGTTTGTTCACAAAACTTTGTAAACGTGATCCAATGTTCAACAGCATCCCCTATCCCAAAATATTTACATGTTATTGTCAGCTGCCATCATGTTGGCTTTGATGTATGGAGGCCCTATGAAAGAGAGCTTAACTCTTGCAAGTTTCATGCTGCGGTTTCCTTTATTGAATCAATCCATCTGAAATGCGGTCTTCTGCTTTTCTTATCGCCTTTCACTTTACTAAACATTATAGTCTTTTCCAAAGAGAAATATTTACATTTTTTTTAAACGGGAGAGGAAGCAGCGAAGACAAAGGGAGAGAGGGATGTCATTTATCCGTATGGAAGTTTGGCCATAAAAGAACAACCAAAGAGAGAAAGCATGTTGTATTGCGACAAGTGCTCTTGATGGCCTCATTTGAAGAAGGAGAGAGATACGCAAATAAGCAAGCAAGCAAGCAAGCAAGAAACAAACAAACAAAACTGAACAGCCTTTTACTCTAATTCTCTTCTCTTCCTTATTGAAGTTTAATACACATTATCATGGAGCTACCAGTGTTAAGAAAATTGCTGGATAAAAGCTCGTGTTAAACCAAGGCAGGATGGCTCGGTGCCAAACGTAATGCCAAACTTCCCCAGTTGCGAAAATGAGCTGTTTTTACACACCAAAGTAACCACGCAGCAGGCCTGTGGAGTTGGAAGACAGCTGACAGAGATGACTGTGGCTGTCCCCCTGTTGTACAGACATCCATCCAAATACCAACATCTGCTATGCCACGATTTACTTTTTACACAACATTTAGCAAAACAGCGCGCCTCTTGACTGCAGCATCATTAAAAGGGAAGGAACAACAAATAAATCGCTAAGACGCAGGGACCCATCAGACAATCACAAAATTAAAGAGCAGTTTTTCTTGCACAAGTTGAGCTTTAGTTTCAGATTTATTTGACTTTCTGAAGTCGTAAGTAAGAGAATCCCACTGTGTTACTTTAAAAAAAAAAAGAAAGAAAGAAAGAAAGAAAGAAAGAAAGAAAGAAAGAAAGAAAAACACCAGGGAATTGTGGCCCAGTTGGGAGTGAGGTAGTTAGGGCTGGAGCAAGGGAAAGAGGGAAACTGAACATGCAGGCCAGATTTCTGTAAAAGATGACAAACATAATCCATCATTACAGTGAAAATTACAGTTTGGAAGAGAGCAGGGTTGATGCAATCGGCAGAAAAAGCAGATGTTGATGAGGCATCCTGGGTTGCTGCTGCTGCTGCTGCTGCATTCTCTCTGCAGTTCCAAAGTATGAAAAAGATTACATGATGCCTTGGAGCATTTGGACAGCAATGGAGGGTGTGGAGGGAGGGAAAATAGAAAATATCATTTTAATGCCCACTCCTTATTATTATTATTATTATTATTATTATTATTATTATTAACCTTTATTTATGAAGCGCTGTAAATTTACACAGCGCTGTACATGCAATCTTTTTAGTTAGACGGTTCCCTGCCCTCAGGCTTACAAGCTAAAAAGACATGACGCAGAAGGAGAAGGGAGTGGTGACGGGAAAGGGTAAGAGGTCCAGCAGTTCCTCTCAACCTCTGAGGCCTGGACCAAGGCAGATGGACTGAAGGGAGGGCTTGGCTTCAAAATGGAAGGTTAATCATTATCCAGGGAAAATACATACTCACAAGTAGGATAATACATATACAGTACATAGCAATACAGGAAATGGATCGATAAACAGCCAACAACAGAACATCAGATAGTAAGCGACAATTATGCGATGCCTGGGAAGGCTTCTCTGAATAGGATGGTTTTCAACTCCGTTTTGAAGCTGGTTAAAGAAGTGATGGCTCTTGCTTGTGGAGGAAGAAGGTTCCAGGAGTGAGGGGCAGCAAGTGAAAAGGGGCAAATCTGGGATGGGGCAGAGGAAATCCTGGGCTGAGACAGGAACCCTTGACTATCAGAACGGAGGGCCCTGGTGGGAAGGTGAGGAGAAAGAAGGTCTGATAAGTAAGGAGGGGCCAGTCCATGGAGGGCTTTGAATGTCGACAGCAGGAGCTTATACTGAATGCGGAAAGGGAGAGGGAGCCAGTGAAGGGATGCCAACACAGGAGAGATGTGGTCAGAGCGGTGGGTGGAAGTGATAATGCGTGCAGCTGAATGCTGGACAGATTAAAGGACGGAGGTGAGAAAAAGGAAGCCCAGCCAGGAGGACATTACAGTAATCAAGTCGTGAGATCACTAGGGCATGGACCAGGATCTTGGTAGTAGAGGCGGAGAGATATGGTCGGATTTTGGCAATATTGTACAAAAAGAATCTACAAGCCTTGGCTGTGGTCTGGATCTGAGGGATACACGACAGAGAAGAGTCAAAGATAAAGCCAAGACTGCGGGCTTGCTGGACTGGTTGAATGGAAATGTTGTCCACAGAGACAGAAAAGGAGTGTTGAAGGTTGGGCTTAGGAGGAAAGACAAGAAGCTCCGTCTTGGACATGTTGAGCTTCAAACGCCGATGGCGCATCCACTGCGAGACAGCTGTAAGGCAAGACGAGACTTGCTGTTCAAGCCTTGGAGAAAGGTCAGGGGCAGAAATTCCAAACAATTCAAAGCCCTCATTTTCATTTGCACAGAAAGGAATTAATGTCCTTCAAGGGCTTCTTTGTTTAAAGACCACTACATACATAAAAGGAAAGAGAGAACTATGACGTTCTGCATGTACTCTGGGCATCTTAAAGTTTTGTGTATAAGTACCAACTCCTGAGCATCCTTGACTTTAATGCAACTACTGTGGCCCTCCACATTTGTTGGGGTTAGGGATGCAGGACTCCCTCTGTCAGCTGTCTTCCAGCCCCCATGAAAGTGGAAAAAACGCAAATGAGAAACCACTATTTTTTTTTACCTGAGAGAACACCTCTCTAGGAATCTCTAGGTCCTCCAGTGAAACTCTATGGTCAACATCCACCAGAAGTTGACCACAGAGCCTGTGGAGTTGGAAGACAGCTGACAGACATGACTGTGGCTGTGTACACATTTCATGCTCAAAATTATTTAAAATATTAGGTATAAAATTATTTTTAGGTGATATGTATAAGGTATAATGTATACAAAACATAAATGAATTTCATGTTTAGACCTGTGTCTAATCTCCAAGATATCTCATTATGTATATGCAAATATTCCAACATTTTAAAAAATCTCAAATCCAAAACACTTGTGACACTGGTCACAAGCGTTTTGGATAAGGAATAATTTGTATTATACTGGCTTCTCATCTCTGTCAACAAGTTAAACCACTGAGAATGTCCACCAAATAAAGTCCAATTATGAAATGGAGGGAGGGGGCTATGAAACTTCCTTTCCTTTTAAAATTCTCTTCTGAGGCCTGGACAAGGTCAAGTCTCTTCCCATCAAACCAAGCATGAAAAAGTTAGAGGTTTCCTCTGACAGTCTACATTCTTTTTCCATAACCAGAATCTATTTCTTTGTCTCTCCCCAGATTTCCTCATCACTTTTACACATCTAAAATGTTACAGTTCAATACTGTATTTCTTGTTCTTCAGAAAACTACATGTGAACGACCAAACTGTAGTTCACACTACAAACCATGCTATTATCCCAATTCCAATCCCAGTCTTCAAGACAGACCCAAGATGAAGTTTGCCACATCTAATGAAACAGCAACTTATAGTTTGTCACAAAAGCAGGAACACCATGGTTTGGCCCTGCATGTGAATCTAAATTCTCCCAGACAGATCTTTCGCCAAATCTTGCTTCTCCTTCCGTTCCTGCTTCCTGCTATCTCACCAAGTGTACTTAGAAACATATCTACACCATTAACTGAAATATAAATATTTCTACCCTTGTCTGGCAGCAGGTACAAAATGAGATTTATTTATTGGTTAGTTTGGTGTATAATTTTGCCTTTCCTCCAACAAGCTCAAGGTGACATACAAGGATCTCCTCCTCCCTATGTTATCTTTACAACAAATTTGTGAACCGGGTCAGGCTGGGAGAATGAGATCACTAAGAGACTTTTGCCATGGAGATTTGAACCTAGATCTGAAGCAAGAAAGCTCAGTTCAGCTCAGTACTAAAATGTACTTGTTGTCTACCATACCTGGCAGAAATTTGCTGGCTCCCCAAAACATTACTTGGCTTACAAAAGGAGTTTAAAAATACTTAGGCAGAAATCCCAGTCTGTTCCCATTAAACATCTAAACTTTTGCCTAAAAGTCACTTTCCCATAACCAGAGAAGGGTGGGGAACCAACTCACCCAGCCAATTATTTTCCAGTTCTGCAAAGCCCTTGAACTGAATCTGAATGTGGTTTAGCCTAAGACTGATTAGCTACAGTCAGATTTGACTCCTAACACTAATCTCTGTTTGGGGATATAGAAACCCATGGTAGTAATGAATGCTTGAAAAAGACCTGCCTAGATATTAATATGAAGCAGCTGTGAATGGTGTGCTGCAAGCCGCTGTTGCTACGAAGACCACCGAATGCTCCCATTTTTATTCCAGCCATAGAAATCAGACAGGAAATAGGAGCAGAGAGTAAGGCGCTATGAAAGACACACACAGACGTCCAAGTGCAAATGTGTATTTCCAAACCACTACCTCCTGTAATAGGCCTTTTCACTTCTACAATGGAGCATGGAAAAAAAGTGGAGGACCACAAAAAAATCCTTCCATGCTCACACCCATTCTAGCTAAGCTGTGAAACACATTTCTGATATACATGTGGGCAACTGAGTGGGACGTTGTCGGCATGCAGGTCTAGTTTGGCACTGGTGCAGAAAAGCTGCCTGGTGTCTTTACAGTAACTTAGATGCAACAAACTGCATGCCACCATCAAGTTCTCATTGAGAAAGTGACCATCCAACAGCTTTCTATTCATATGCATTTGTTATTATTGTGTGCCTTCAAGTAATTTCCAACTTATGGCGATCTTAAGGCAAATCTATCACAGAGTTTTTCTGGCCAGATTTGTTCAGAAGAGGTTTGTCTGTGATCTCCTCTGAGGCTAAGAGAATATGACTTGTCCAAGGATTTGTCCAGTAGGCTTCCATGGCTGAGAGGGGATTTGAACCCTGATTTCAGAGTCATAGTCCAATGCTGAAATAACTACACCACACTAACATATACATTTAAACTTCACTAATTCCAAAAGTGTGGGAGGTGCACTCCAGTTCCCAAAGTAGTTCCTCATAGGACTTGCTTTCCAGATGCTTTGCCATCTTGATTCCCCTTCCCTGAACATGTTCCAGTTTGTCAATATTCTTTCTGAATTGCTTGGTGAGGTCTGACCTAAGCTGAGTAGAGTGGTACTATTATATCCCTTGATCAGGACACTATACTCCTGTTGATGTCCTGTTGATGTAGCCAAGTACTGTATTGGCCTTTTTGACAGCTGTATCGCACTGCTGACTCGTGTTAAACTTGGGGTCTACTAAGACCCCAGATCCTTTTCATATCTACTGTTGTCAAGCCAGATGTCACCCACCATTGTGGAGGTGTCTCATTCATATGGTCACTGTAAACCAAATTGACAGCATATAATAATAACAATAGTGACAAACGTAAATACATTAAAAACATTGTTTGCACAACTATCACACAGACAAAGCATGTACAGTGAGGCCAGAGTGAACAAGGCAGCAACATTTGCTCTGTGTCAGTGATTCTCAACCTTTGGTCCTCCAGATGTTTTGGCCTTCAGTTCTCAGAATTCCTGACTGTTGACCAAGCTATTTAGGGCTTCTAGGAGCTAAAGTCCAAAACACTTGGGCGGCCAAAGTTTGGGAATCCTTGCGCTATGCTCTGTATGAACAACAACTTGAGACAGGGCCTTCTATGTGGTAGCTCCATACCAACCTTCCCCTTCCACCATGTACATAAATCAGGCATCTAATTTACTTATCCAGCTGGAAGCATTCATTTAGTCAAAACTTGGGCTGGCTTCATTTAACACAATGTTTTCTACTGACAACCTTCTAGCTGTCTTTTTTATTTCCTAAGATTTGGCTTTAATACAGATCAAGCCAATTTGGCTTACTGATGTCATCACAAAGTTATGAACTGTGGGGACTGCAAAAGATCCGTGGGCTGAATTTTTACCCCAGGATCCTCAGTGGGCTCTATGAACTACCAAAACTGTCAAGAAATCAAAATGTTAACAATGTTGGAAGGGTCCTCCAACCTATTTTAGAAGTGAACTACTGCTCATGGAAGCTTCAAGGAGAAACAATATCCCCACTACTGGACCAGAAAAATGGCAGCCAAAGAAACAGAAATGCCAATATTTTGCTTATGTTAAAACAACAGCTAGAACCATGGTGAACAGTTTGAGAACATTCTGCTCTTTGCCACAAATGTGCATTATAGAAAGACAGTTCTCTGCTTACCACACCATTAGCCAGAAAAGATACTCGAGGAGTTTTGCTTTAAAAGGCTATGTTTTCACCCAACCTTCATTCATTCTACTCTTCTAAGAACAGTAACAGGATTCCTTTCTGAATGGTGCTGGGAATCCAAAGAATCATCCTGCAAGAGGCATGATTATGTTCAAGCCAGCCTTGTCATGTGAATGGCCAGTTTCATATTAGAAATGAATGTTTGCATTGTTGGCTGTTTTCTTTCTTACTCAAAAGAAAAATAAGCTATTCTACTCTGGTGTGTTTTAACACTGGAAAAACTTGTAACAGAGGAAGGAACTGTTCCCAGCAGCCAGAAAACCTACAAAATTCTTACCATAACTTTGGCACAGTACACTTTTCTAGTGTCACAAAAGCCCATTATGCTGTAAGCTTAACTAATGTTTTCCCCTTATAAAATGAACATTTTTCTTTCAATACCCTACTTCCCCCATCATTCCAAGGTTTAGTTTTATTTTTTTAATATTAAATAAAAGTTTATTACACATGTGCAACCCACTCTCTGCTTTATAGCTAAGAGGCTCAATGGGTGGGCTGATCGCTATACTGTACATCTAAAGAGAAATAATATAATAATGGTGGTAGTAGTAATAGCAGAAATAATAGTAACAGTAATAGTTGTTGCTGTTGTTGTTGTTGTTGTTGTTATTGCTGCTGCAATGTTTTAAATTTGTCAGATTGGTTTTATTACATGCCACCCTGATTCACCTGCTCCAGCAACTACACATGGGCCTAAATCCAACTGCTGGTCAAAACTAGAATAGACTCACCAAACCAGTGAGTTTTATTTGATTATTTAATTTAATTCAATGTGTCTAGCAACTGAATTTAGGTAATAATTCTAATTTCCCACTCTTAAGTTTATAAAACCATTGCACCATGAACAGAGAAAAAACCAGGACTATCTTAGCCTGTTTCATTCAAACACTGTTCAATTTCTTCAAGTGCAACAAGAGTCCACAGTTTGGATACTTCAGTCTCAGAAATTTTTTTGAGTCATAACTCAACCGAAAACCATTTTACTCTGTGACACTGAATGAGGCAGCAGGTGAGATGTTGATAAGAAAGATGGCAATTCTTTGAACATGAGCCCTATTGCACATAGAACTGTTTTAATGAGAAACCAGCAAGGAATATCTTGATGCCATCTTAATTGAACAAGGCAAGGCAACTATGGAAGGGGCACAGACCACCACTCACTCACACACTGCTACTCCTATAAGTGACATCACATAATAATAATAATTTGTTGGGTTAGGATTTAGGGAGACCAGGGTTCAACTCCACCATGGAAACCCACTGGGTGACCTTGGGCAAGTCACACTCTCTCAGTCTTAGAGGGAGGCAATGGCAAACATCTTGAACAAATCATGCCAAGAAAACTCTATAATAGGTTCACCTTAGGGTCAGAAAAAAACTTGAAGGCACAAAAACCACAAAATAATTATTCTGGTATAATCTTTTTTGTGGACTGGAATATAGTTCAGCAGATGCACTGTTACTGATCAATTTTGTCTTAAGAGGTAGGGCTATGTATGCATTACGTTACATTCAAACTATGGTAATAAAAATAAAACCTGAGAAATTAAAATATTTTTCCAACGTAACTTACACTTTGTTACCCACTTACATATTGTGCATCTACCTAAGAATTCAGCATGCAAATGAGGGGGCCCCCACCCCAGTATTTACACCCGATTACTCAATGATGGAGCCCAAGGTAATGAGATCCCAGCCACTCTTTAACTTCTGCAAGATTCAGGGCCTTAATATCAGTTCCAAGTCCTTTTGACACTGGCAGCTGGTGGCTTCTATCAATGGAGCGGTGAATGCACTCTGGGTTTTAATGTGACTTAAATGAGTTATCCAAAGTGCTAAAATTACTGTCCCAAAAGGTTAAACACACTGGATTTAGTTCATTTAAAGTTTGGACTAAACCCAGAGTAGATTCACCACCCCTCTGACTTGGGAATGACAAGTGACCCTTGACCAGGGTTTTAAACTCCAGGAGTGTTGTTGTTGATGATGGTGCTCTAACACAAGCCAAATGTGTACAGCTAAACTTGTATTTTGTTTCCACAACAAGACATCAGTTTTCAATCCCTCAGCAACTGTTAGCAAACAAATATCTGTTATTAAATTTCTCTCATACACACACACACACCTCACAGCTATTATATCAAAGAGGAAATAGGCATTTATAGACATGGAAATCACTCTACAAAGACTCATTCCTTCATTCATGTATAACTAGAGTTGTATAATTTGGGGAGATTTTGAAATCATAGGGGGAAAAACATTAACCAAAAGAGAGAGATTAGCATCCTTTGCAGATTGAAATTATTTTTTTATTTTAGCCTTACATCATATAGAAACAATACAGTGCAATTATATCATCACCCCTGAACTTCGTTTTCAAGAATCTAAATGGAAAAATCAAGATTGTTTTTTTGGAATTTATATTTTTAAAAAATATTTCCAAGCTGTGGATGAATCTGTGGATAAAGAATCCATAGATATGGAGGGCCAACTGTACCAACAAAATCATTCTCTGAATGTGAATTCTAATGCATGTAAATGGAACCCTCATATAAAAAGGGAATACCAAATTTGCAGGAATACGAAAATATTTAAGGGGAAAAAAGCCTTAGGCAAGATGAATGTATGTGTATATGTGTGTGTGTGTGTGGTGTGTGTTTGTGTGTGTACCTTCAAGATGCCTGTTGATTTATGCCGACCCCATGAATTTTTCATAGGGTTTTCTTAGGCAAGGAATATTCAGAGGTCATTTGGCTAGGAGTATGATGCCAGTCAAATATTTTAAACAAGACTGGGCATGCTCAGTGGCTGCAAAATGATGAATATTTGTTACAGAGGGAGTGGGGAATAGGATAGTACATAGTGATAAAAAGCAGGCATGGGTGGCTGGAACCTAGGATTGCATACTACAGTACTACATTTTCCTGTCTATCCAAGGTGTTGGTTATAACCTATAAAGCCCTAAATGGCTTGAGCCCAGGGTACTTGGAGGACTGCCTCTCCCCATATAGTCCACCCCGCACACTCAGGTCAACTGGGAAGCAATTTCTGAGGGTTCCACCCTCGAAACGCTCTACAACTGCATAGAGGGCGTTTGCTATCTCAGCCCCGCAGTTATGGAATTCGCTTCCCAAAGAGCTCCGCTCAACCCCGTCCCTCGACCAATTCAGGAAGAAACTCAAAACCTTTCTCTTCGAACAAGCTTTCCCCCAGTTGTAATCGCTTTTTCTCCCCCCCCCTCCTTTTGCACATGCACTTTGGCTAGTTTTTGTAAGGTTTTTAATCTGTGTTTTTAATTCCTTGTTTTAATCTCTGATTTTGTTTTATATTGTATTGTTGATATTTATCGTTTGTTGTTCTATGATGTTGCAACCCACCTTGATCTCATGGAAAGGCGGGCTAGAAATAAACGATTTATTTATTTTATTATTTATCCCACACTTCTTAGAAAAATCTGAAGGAAACCAGTAACTGTGCAAACCCACACTATCATGCAACTTAGGTGACAGTAAAGTACATTAATAAACATATCCTTCAAGAGCCTTTTGTGAGTCAGCTTGTTCATCAGCCTTAATTTGTCATCTTAGTCTTCCTTTGTAATCAAATAAAATTATTACTGAAACGTAGAATTAAAGACATACGTACAGTATGGCTTTAAAAAAAGCAAATATAATGCAAGTGGAAGTCTACGGATCAGTACCAGTCCACAAGCTTCCAAATCTGTGGCAGGGTTCCAGGAAAGCGAGAAACAGATGTAGCCAGTGGGTATAAATATGGCATCAGTCCCTGGTACTTCAGAAAGAAATAAAAAATGCCAGAGAACAGGAACTGTAGTTCAGGGGAGCAGATTATATCTCCTACTCAATGAAGTCTAAGTAATTGTACTGTACCAAATAAGAAATCCCAGGAATCCCTAGAATGGTAACCTAAGAACTAAAGTGAAACTGATATAATTTCATTGAACAGAAATACCTAATGGGTTCCTGTACAATGCAGAACTCTGGAAAATCAGGATTCTGTATCATGCAAGGAGTCTGAAGAAGCAGGATAATCTCTTCACATCAGAATTTATTCTCTACCTTGTGACATAATAATAATAATAATAATAATAATAATAATAATAATAATAATAATGCCGTAAGACTGATTAGCTACATCAGAATGTGGAACTCCTAACACTAATCTCTGTTGGGGGATGTAGAAACCCATGGTAGTGAGGAATGCTTGAATAAGACCTGGCCTAGATTATTATTGAAGCAGCGTGAATGGTTTGCTGCAAGCCGCGGGTTGCTACGAAGACCACCGAATGCTCCCATTTTTATTCGCAGCCATAGAATCGGTGGTAGACATGGAAATAGGATCAAGGGAAGGAAGGCGCTATGGAAAGGACGCACACACAACAGTCCAAGGCCAAATGTTATTTTCCAAAGCCACTACTACGCCTGTAATAGGCCGTTGCACTCTCGTGGGTTAAGGACAATGGAGCATGGAAAAAAAGTGGGGACCACAAAAAAATCCTGTCCATGCTCACATAATGGACCGCATTCTAGCTAAGCTGTGAAACACATTTACGATTACACTGGTGGGCAAGCTGAGTGGGACGATTGTCGGCAATGCAGGTCGAGGTTTGGACCGGCACTGGTGGCAGAAAGCTGCCTGGTGTCTTTTAACAGTAAGCTAGATGCAACAAACTGCATGCCACCGATCAAGTTCGCATTGGAAAGTGACCATCCAACAGCTTTCTAGGCAGATGCAATGTTGTTATTAGGTTTGTGTGCCTTCAAGTATTTCGCAACTATGGCGATCTTAAGGCAAATCTATCCGAGTTTTTCTGTGCGCAGATTGTTGTTCGAAGAGGTTTGGTCCTGTGATATCCTCTGAGGCATAAGAGAATATGACTTGTCCAAGGAATTTGTTCCCCAGTAGGCTTTTGTCCATGGCTGCAGAGGGGATGTGAAGAACCCGTGATTTCGGAGTTCATGGAGTCCAATGCTGATAATCTACAACCACAACTGACATATGCATTTGAAATCTCACGAATTCCCAAAATGGTGGAGGTGACACTCGCGTTCCCCCAAAGTTAGGTGTTCCTCATTAGGACTTGCTTTTCGCAGAGTGGCTTTGCCATCTGATTCCGCGCTTCCCTGAACATGTTTTCCAGTTTGTCATATTCTTTCTGAATTGTCATTGGTGAGGTCGTGACCTAAGGGCTGAGTAGAGTGTACTATAAGATCCCTTGATCAGGACCGATACTCCTGTTGTTGGTCCTGTTGAATGTAGCCAAGTAACGTATTCCTGGCCTTTTTGACAGCTTGTATCGACTGCTGACGGGATCGTTTAGAACTTGGGGTCACTAAGACCCAGATCATTTCATATCTAACTGGGGTCAGCCAGATGTCAACCCGGGTGCCGGTAGCCCACTCATTAGTGTGAGGTTGGCTCATTCAGTATGGTCCACTGTAAACCAAATGACAGCATTAAGTGAATACAATATGACAAACGTAAAGACATTAAAAACAGTGTTTGGCACAACTATCATCACAGACAAAGCATGTACAGGTGGAGGCCAAGTGAATCAGAAGGTGCAGCAACATTTGCTCTGTGTGTCAGTGATTCTCAAGCCTTTGGTCCTCAAGATGTTTTATGGCCTTCAGTTCGCAGAAATTGGTGCCTGACTGTTGAACAAGCTTTTGGGGCTTGCTAGGAGCTAAATTCCAAACAAAACAACACTTGGGGCGGCAAAAGGTTTTGTTTGGGGATCGCTTGCGCTATGCTCGTGTGTAATTGAACAACAACTTGAGACAGGGGCCTTCTATGTGTGTTGCTCCATATGCAACCCGTTCCCCTGTCCACCATGTACATAAAGTCAGAGCATCTAATTTACTTTAGCCAGCTGGAAGCATTGTCATTGTAGTCAAAGACTTGTGGTGGTCTGCTTTCATTTAACAGCATTATGTGTTCTACTGACAACCTTCTAGCTGTCTTTTTATTTCCTAGAGATGTTGGCTTTTTAATATACAGATCAGATTCCAATTTGGGGCTGTATCTGGATTGTGCGATGCACAAAGTTATGAACTGGTGGGGTAATGCAAAAGATCCGTGGGGGACTGAAGTTTTGACCCCAGGGTCCTCAGTTGGGCTGCATGGATGAACTACCAAACTGGGTCAAGATAATCAAAATGTTACATGTTGGTAAGGGTTCCTCGTAACCTATTGTGTAGAAGTGAAACTACTGCTGCATGGGGGAAGCTTCAAGGTGAGAAACGAATTATGCCCCGACTTACTGGCCAGAAAAATTGGCAGACAAAGAAAAAGAAATGCAATATTTTGCCTTATGTGTTAAAAGTAACAGCTGAACCTATGGTGAACATTTGAGAACATTCTGCTCTTTGCGCACAAATGTGCATTATAGAAGACAGTTCTCTGCTTACCACACCATTAGCCAGAAAAGATACTCGAGGAGTTTGCTTAAAAGGCATGGTTTTCACCCAACCTTCATTCATTCACTCTTCAAGAACAGTAACAGGATTCCTTTCTGATGGGGCTGGGAAATCCAAAGAATCATCGGCAAGAGGCATGATTATGTTCAAGCCAGCCTTTCATGTAATGGCCGTGTTCATATTAGAAATGAAGTTGCATTGGTGCTGTTTCTTTCTTACCAAAAGAAAATAATGATCTACTCTGGTGTGGTTTTAACACGGTGAAAACTTGTAACAGAGGAAGGAACTGTTCCAAGCAGCAAGAAAACCTACAAAATTCTTTACCATAACTTGGCACAGTACACTTTTTCTAGTGTCACAAAAGCCCATTATGCTGTAAGCTTAACTAATGTTTTCCCCTTATAAAAGAACATTTTTCTTTCTACCCTACTTCCCCCCATTCCAAGGTTTAGTTTTATTTTTTTAATTATAAATAAAAGTTTATTACAACTGTGCAACCCACTCTCTGACTAAGAACTAAGAGGCCTCATTGGGTGGCTGATCGCTATACTGTACATCCTAAAGGAGAAATGAATATTAATGGGTGGTAGTAGTAATAGCAGATATAATGTACAGTAATAGTTTGTTGCTGGTGTGTGTTGTTAGTGCTGCTGGCAATTTTAAATTTGTCCAGATGGTTTTTTGTTACATGCCACCCGGATTCACCTGCTCCAGCAACGACACATGGGCCAAATCCAACTGCTGGTCAAAAACTAGAATAGACCACCAAACCAGTGAGTTTTTATTTGATTATTTATTTAATTCAATGGTCTCTAGCAACTGAATTTAGGTAAGAATTCTAATTTCCCACCTTAAGTTATAAAACCATTGCACCATGGACAGAGAAAAAACCAGGACTATCTTAGCCGGTTTTCATTCAAACACTGTTCATTTTCTTCAAGTGCAACAAGAGTCCACAGTTTGGATACTTCAGTCCATCAAATTTTTGAGTCATAACTCACGAAAACCATTTTACTCGCTGACAACTGAATGAGGCAGCAGGTGGAGATTTTATAAGAATAGATGGCAATTTTTGAACATGAGCCCATTGCACATGGAACTTTTTTAATGGAGAAACCAGCAGGAATATCTTGATGCCAATCTTAATTGAACAAGGCAAGGCAACTAGTGGAGGGGGGCAAGCGACCACCACTCACTCACACACTGCTACTCCTATAGAGTAAATCACATAATAATAATAATTGTTGGGTTAGGATTTATGGGAGATCCAGGGTTCACTCCACCATGGAAACCCCACTGGGTGACCTTGGGCAAGTTCACACTCTCTCATGTCTTAGATGTGGAGGCAATGGCAAACACTTGAACAAATCATGCCAAGAAAACTCCATAAGGGGTTCACCTTAGGGTCAGAAAAAAAACTTGAAGGCACAAACCACAAATAATTATTGCTGGTATAATCTTTTTGTGGACTGGATTAGTTCAGCAGATGCACTGGTTTACTGACAATTTGTCTTAAGAGGTAGGGCTATGTATGCATTACGTTACATTCAAACTATGGTATAATAAATAAAACCGTGAGAATTAAAATATTTTTCCAACGTAACGTCACTTTGTACCCCACTTACATATTGTGGCACTACCTAAGAATTCAGCATGCAAATGAGGGGCCCCACCCCAGTATTTACACCGATTACTCAATGATGGAGCCCAAGGTAATGAGATCCAGCCACTCTTAACTTCTGCAAAATTCAGGGCCTTATATCAGTTCCAAGTCCTTTTGACACTGGCAGCTGGTGGCTTCTCTATCAATGGACGCGGTGATGCACTCTGGGTTTAATGTGACTTAAATGAGCTATCCAAAGTGTAAAATACTGTCCAAAAGTTTAAACCACTGGATTTAGTTCATTTAAAGTTTGGACTAAACCCATAGTAGATTCACCACCACTCGTGATTGGGAATGACAAGTGACCTCTGACCAGGGTTTTTAAACTCAGCAGGAGTGTTGTTGTTGATGATGGTGCTCTAACACAAGCCAAATGTGTACAAGCTAAATGGTATTTTGTTTCCACAACAAGACATCAGTTTTCAATCCCTCAGCAACTGTTAGCAAACAAATATCTGTTATTATAATTTCTCTCATACACACACACAACACCTCACGCTATTTAATCAGAAGAGGACATAGGCATTGATAGACATGGAAATCACTCTACAAAGACTCATCCTTCATTCTGTATAACAGAGTTGTATAAATTTGGGGAGATGTGTGAAATCATAAGGGGAAAAACATGAACAAAAGAGAGAGATTAGCAGCCTTTGCAGATTGAAAGTATTTTTTTTATTTAGCCTTACATCATATAGAAAACAATACAGTGCATTATATCATCAACCCACCCCTGAACTTCGTTTTCAAGAATCGTAAATGAAAAATCAAGATTGTTTTTTTGGAATTTATATTTTTAAAAAATACAGTTACCTCGGATCGAAATACCCAGTTACGATTTTTCGGGATAGACGAAAAATCCATGGGGATTTATTGTTTCGGGTTACGAGTTTTATCGGGTTACAAAAACTCGGCGCTGTTAAATGGAGCCGCGGCAGAGCCGCGGTTTTTTTTCCCATTAGCGCATATGGCAGGTCGGGTTACGAAGTTTTTCTCGGTTACAAATTGCCAGCGGAACGATAGGTATTTCGTAACCAGGCACCACTGTTTTTTCCAAGCTTGAGTGATCTGTGGATAAAGAATCCATAGTAGGAGGGCCAATGTACCAACAAAATCATTCCTGAATGTGAATTCTAAGCATGTAAATGGAACCCTCATATAAAAGGGAATACCAAATTGCAGGAATACGAAAATATTAAGGGGAAAAAGCCTACTAGGCAGATGAGAGTGTGTGTGTGTGTGTGTGTGTGTGTGTGTGTGTGTGTGTTGTGTTGTGTGTGTTTGGTGTTTACCTTCAAGATCCTGTGATTTATGCCGACCCCATGAATTTTTCATAGGGTTTTCTTAGGCAAGGAATATTCAGAGGTTCTTTGGCTAGGAGTATGATGCCAGTCAAATATTTTAAACAAGACTGGGCATGCTCAGTGGCTGCTAAAATGATGAATATTTGTTACAGAGGGGAGTGGGGAATAGGAATAGTAACATAGTGAAAAAAGCAGGCATGGGTGGCTGAACTAGGATTGCATACGTACATCTACTATTTTTCCTGTCTATCCAAGGTTGTGGTTATAACCTAAAGCCTATGGCTTGGGCCCAGGTACTTGGAGGACTGCTGGCTCCTCCCCATATAGTCCACCCCCAACCTCAGGTCAACTGGGAACAATTTCTGAGGGTTCCACCTCGAAACGCTCTACAACTGCATAGAGGGGTCTTTGCTATCTCTAGCCCGACGCAGTTACAATGGAACGCTCAGTCCCGGTCTCGCTATCTCCAAACCCTCGCACTCTGCACCGTACATTCTCCCCCATAGTTTATGCTACTATTTCGGTTCGCGTTCTTCCCCCCCCCTCCTTTTGCACTGCACTTGGCTAGTTTTGTAAGTTTTTAATCTGTGTTTTTAATTCCTTGTTTTAATCTCTGATTTTGTTTTATATTGTATTGTTGATATTTATCGTTTGTTGTTCTATGATGTTGCAACCCACCTTGTATCTCATGGAAAGGCGGGCTAGAATAAACGATTTATTTATTTATATTTATCCCACACTTCTTAGAAAAATCGGAAGGAAACCAGTACTGTGCAAACCCACACTATCATGCAACTTAGGTGACAGTAAAGTACATTAATAAATCTATCCTTCAAGAGCCTTTTGTGAGTCAGCTTGTTCATCAGCCTTATTTGTCATCTTAGTCTTCCTTTGTAATCAAATAAAATTATTACTGAAACTAGAATTAAGAGACATACGTACAGTATGGCTTTAAAAAAAGCAAATATAATGCAAGTGGAAGTCGACGGATCAGTACCAGTCCACAAGCTTCCAAATCTGTGGCAGGGTTCCAGGGAAAGCGAGAAACAGATGTAGCCAGTGGGTATAATATGGCATCAGTCCTGGTACTTCAGAAAGAAATAAAAAATGCCAGAGAACAGGAACTGTAGTCAGGGGAGCAGATTATATCCCCTACTCAATGAAGTTCTAGAGTAATTGTACTGTACCAATAAGAAATCCCAGGAATCCCAGAATGGTAACTCTAAGAACTAAGTGAAACGATTATAATTTCATTGAACAGAAATACCTAATGGGTTTGCCTGTACAATGCAGAACTCTGGAAAATCAGGATTCTGTATCATGCAAGGGGTCTGAAGAAGCAGGTAATCTCTTCACATCAGAATTTATTCTCTACCTTGTGACATAATAATAATAATAAAATAATAATAATAATAAAATAATTTTTTTAATTCTTACCTGCCTCCCCCCAAGGCTTGAGGAAGTAACACAACATAGCTTAACACATAAAACCAACATTAACATGTTAAGTTAAAAAACAAGATTGGGAACCTCTTTCAATCAATGACAAATCTAAGAAGTTCCCAGATTACTATTTTTGTTATATTTATTTTATATCCTGCTTTCTCTCAAAACTGGAATTCAAAATTGATCAGAGCCACATCCAGTTGTGGGAATAGTCGAAGACAAATGGGGTGAGATAGGAGACAAAAAGCCAATATATTTTAGCTTAAAGCTTCTATGGCGTAGCTGTGCTTTAAGATGGGCATTCTACCTTTCTGAATTGGTGGAGAGAAGCCTTACTAGAACTGGAAATCCACTAAATCAGTAGTTCCACCACCTTTGGTCTTCCAAAGTTTTTGGACTTCAGCTTCCATATTCCTGACTGTTGGCCAAGTTGGCTGGGGTTTCTGGGATCCACTGAGAACCACTGTACTAAATGACCATTGTGCCATTAGGATGGGGATGTGGCCATCCAGTGAAGCCCCTGGGGCTAGATTTGGCCTCAAGCCTCAAATTCCCCACCTGTGTCCTAGATGGATGGAGTTCACATTACTTGGTCCAGGTTCTCACCTAGGGCAAAAGTATAAGTAGGCCTGGGGCCTTGGGGACCACTTACAAGGGCTCCGTAGCAACTGGCAATGGCAATCTCTCTTTGCCCCATGGATACTCCCTAGGGACTGAAGGAAAGAGGCAGGTGGCCTCTTGGAGGACCCCCAGGGAATTGGAGACAGAGAAGGGATGCCACTGAGGGGCAAAGAGGAGAGAAAGTGAATTTGAGGAACAGGTGTGGAAATGCCAGAAGTGCACAAGGAGACAACAGTGCCAGCTCCAAGGAACCCACACTGGATGGTGACCAGGGGCACCCACTCAATCCAGCCTAACTATGCTTCTGAACAATATGAGTCAGTTTAAACTATTCTAAGACAAGATTGGTCCTTTACAACAGGAGCGTCAATTATTTCTCAAGTCCAGCATTATCAGGTCATCTGTCTGAGTTTTTGTGACCTCATCCTCACTTAATATTTCCAGAACCCTGCCCCAATCACCACAGGCCTGTTTTACTCCTTTAAAATAACATGACCAGGGAAAACCACAAGCTTGTTACTCTTCCACTGAAACTGCTGTAAACCACATTCTCACTCTCTCCTCTATCACCAACTTGCACAACAAAATATCCTGCCTCACAGACAAGTGGAAGAGACAGCTACCAAGCATCAGAGAGCCACTCCAGCATTCTTGGCTGAGTCACTGAAGCTACAAGAGAACCTTGGTGGTGGATCAGTTTATCTGAAGTTCTGTGCAGTTTGTGCCACAGCCTGAGTAACTGCTCAATTTCCTTAAATTAGATCCTTTTTTGTTATAAAAAGGGCACATTCTTTTGCAGTTATTTGACCTCCACCCTGTTGCCCACCATGTAGTTTTTTTCTCTCAGGCCTTTCCAGACATGCTTTTCAGCTTATGCTGCTTCCCTGATCTCAGACTGTACTCTGACCCAACTATTTTGCTTGCAGAGAGCTTGTGGAAAGGTACGCCTGTCCATATATATACATACATACACACGGGTCCATGGTATCCGCCAAGGATTTGGTTCCAGGACCCCCTGTGGGTTCCAAAATCCATGGATGCTCAAGTTCCATAAATACAATGGCACAGTACACACAGCATCCCTATGTAAAATGGCAACATCAAGGTTTGCTTTTTTGGAGTTTATATATTTTTGAATATTTTCAAGCTATTGTTCAGTTGAATCCATGGAAAAAGAATCCAAGGATACAGAGGGGCAAACTGTATAGATGGACGGTAGTAAGTCATTCTCTTCCAGGAAAGGTAGCAGGTAGTGAAATCAGCCTGAACTAGAATTCATACCTGGCTCCTGCCATACCATCTGGCCATTCAAAATGCTGCATCAATTCCAGTACCCCACCCAGTGTTACTCTGCATTGCACTTTGGAGTATCTACACTGTGACTCACAAGATGAAGCATCAATACAAAAAAAAGCACCCAAAGACAATCTGGCAGCAGATTGTTTTTAAAATGGCTTTGAAGAATTCAAATGGACAACTTTCTATTAGTTGGGGCAAGGGTTAAATTGGAGGCACTGCTTTGCAATGTGGTTCCGTCTTTCCTCTCAGGTAGATTCCAGAGGGTGATGCTCGGGGACAGTTGCTCTTCAAAACAGAGCTTAATTGTGGCATCCCTAAGGGAACCTCTGTTTCCCGATCTTATTCAACATCTATATGAAGCCGCCTGTGGGAGAAATCATCCGTAGACACGGAGCAGGTGTGTATCAGTAGCTGATGATACCCAAATATACTTCTCCATGTCCTCCGTCATCAGCAACGATGACAGATGGCATTTCTCCCCTCAATCAATGTCTTGCAGCAGTATGGACTGATGGAGGGAAAACAAGCTCAAGCTGAATCCAGACAAAACGGAAGTACTGTACGGTAGGGGCCCCCAAAACAGGTATCGGGCCGCACTCCAGTCCAGAGGGGTTCACGCTCCCCTCAAGGACTGTGTTCGCAGCTTAAGGGTTCTTCTCGATCGTCGCTTCAGATGAGAAATCAGGTGAATGCACAGTCAAAGTGCCTGTTATAGCTCCAGCTGATACGTCAGCTGTGCCCTTCCTGGAGCCGGGTGACCTCGAATGTGATATCACACAATGGTAACCTCAAGACTTGATTTTTTGCAATGCGCTCTACACACGGGCTGTTTGACAGTGGAACATACTCCCTAGAGTGGAGTGGAGTCCTCTCCTTCCTAGAGTCTTTAAACAGAGGCTGGATGGCCATCTGTCACGGATGTTTTGATTGAAATTCCTGCATGGCAGGAGGTTGGACGGGGATGGCCTTGTGTTGGTCTGCTTCCACTCTATGATTCATGATTGTAACCTAGTCCGGAATCACAACTGGTACAGAATATGGCAGCCAGATTGAAACAGAACAACTAAGAGTGACCATATTACACCAATATTGAAAATCAACTTCACTGGCTGCCTTTTAGTTTCTGGGCACAGTACAGGTTTTGGTCATTACCTTTAAAATCCCTCCATGGCTTGGGCTCAACCTAGTAAAGGGATCGCATCTTTCCGTATAATCCCACCCTGTGCACTAGCAGATCCTCTGGAGGAATTTGTTGCAGTTCCACAAGACCAGGTTGACGGCGACCTCCCGAGGACCTTTCCGCGGTTGTCCCACTTTATGGAATGGCCTGCCGGACGAGATCCGTCAAATTACCACCTAGAGAGCTTCAAGAAGCTGTCAAGATGGATCCTCCGGCAGGCCTCCCGGAATAGAACCCGGCCAACGTTAAACACCCCCCACAGACTCATATAAGTCAAGACTCTGGCCACCATTATTCTATATTTTTTTTAGATTTATTGTCTGTAATTTTAATGGATAAAATTGTGCAATCCTTTTTTAAGTGGGGGGCGGCGGAAATTGTATATATTATTGAATTTTTTAAAGGTTGCAGGCTGCTTTGATTGTGGTAACAAAAGCAGGATATAAATATAACGGTTGGCATTATTTATTTATTTATTTAAATATCATAAGCACCCCCAGAGCTATAGATGATTTTGCCTGGTTCCTAATGGGTACAGAAGAAAACCAAATATCTATAGGGAAGATAATCCAAAGTTTAGGACCCTATACTGGTTGCTCCATTTTGGTCTCTAAATGCGGGAGATCAAATGGAGAAAGGGCATCTGAGGAAAACGCTCATGTAGGTTCATACGGGGGGGGGGG
>NC_056522.1:366884689-366997890 GCF_019175285.1 Sceloporus undulatus | reverse complement strand
GGGGGGGGGGAATTAATCCTTCAGATACCTGGGTCCCAGGCCATTTACGATCTTTAAAAGGAGAGAAACCTTGTCCAATACAAGCTGAATGTCTATTTCCAAATCAAGCAAATTCACAAGCAATATACAGTGTGCCCACGCCATATGCTGAAAGCCATGTGGGAGCACACAGGGCGCAAGGGGAAGCATGTTTCATTCAGATGAATGGGGCGCACGCCCTTGGCGCACATGCACCACTGCACCCCCACATGCACGAGCCCCATTCACTTGAATGGGGCTTGAGCATGCATGGTATTTGGCTTACGTGGGGGGTCCGGAATGGATCACCTGCATAAGCCAATGGCAGACTGTACTTAGGATTGAAGACGAAGCAGCCATAGTTTCAAATCCTTACTCAGTTATGATGCTTGCTGGGCACCCACGGGCAAACCACAATCTTTTATCCTGAACTACCTCTCAGGGCTCATGCCAAAGCTTCTTAACCTAACCAAAGTTTATTATCAATCCCACGTGTGATGATGATGTGAATAAATAATAATTACAAAAATCTTGCCAAAAAAGGTCTACAGAGGTTTCTGCTTTAGTCCATATAATTTTTACTGGCTCCCCTACCTTTGAGAATAAGTGCAATGTAATTCCTAAGAGAGTGAAGTCCATGATCTGAGTCTCACCTCTGTCATGAACTTGCTAAATGATATTAGGTAAGACACTTCCAGCCTCAGCTCTCCCTTCCCACTCATCTATAACATAGGCATAATAATAATAACTTATTTTTATGAGACTACTGCAACGCTTAGAACTGAGACTGCAGTCAAGAATTCAGAAGATTAAGAATGGGAAGGACAGCTATGAAAGAACTAGACAAAATTCTAAAGTGCAAAGATATACCACTGAACACTAAAATTAGAATTGTTCAATCCACTGGATTCCCCATTACCATGTACAGGTGTGAGAGCTGGATGTAACTTATTTAAGATGTGCTGGGGAAGAGTGCTGAGGATACCGTGGAGAGCCAAAAAGGCAAATGATTGAGTCCTAGAACAAATCAAACTTGAACTCTCCCTGGAAGCCAAGATGATGAAACTGAGAGTGTTGTACTTTGGCCACATCAGGAGAAGGAAGGACTCGTTAGAAAATACAGAGATACTGGGGAAGGTAGAGGGCAGTAGAAAGAGAAGAAGACCGCATGCCAGATAAACTCAATCAGGGAGCCCACAGGACTGAGCCTATAGGACCTGAGCAGAGAATAGGGGGGCTTGGAGACATCTTATTCACAGTCAGCACAAGTCGAGATCAACTCAAAGGCAGCTGACAACAACAACAAACTGCAGCACTTACAAGATAACTATTGTAAAGCATCTGAATAACCACAAGTATCACACAAAATGCTAAGTATAACATTATGTGTGGCGATCAACTACTACTAACTGATCTAACACTTTTTGACTTAAAAGAGCTTCCCTATTAAGTAACCCTGTTCACTCGTCAGGGAAAACAAGGAATGTAGCTAGTCTCACAAATGGCATCACCTCACATGTTAAAGGTTAGAGGCTGTAATATCACAGTCACACCACAAAACAGCAGGACATCTCTAAAGAATGTCAAGCATCAGGAAAACAATCCATGTGTACTGCAATTATAATTACAAAAAGTTGCAGTGTGCACCAAGCTAACAGTTCCAGACACTCCCCATGTCAGCCAGTAATCCACTGCCTTTAGTTTTACTTCTTTTACTTAAATTCTACAAGCGTTGGAATTTCTAGGAGTATTCTGTTACCTTCCTCATGTCTACAGATGGTGTCATTTTGGCCACCTAAGGGCCTACTGTCATAGAATGAGTTTGGTATTAATACAAGGGCAAAGACAGTATGATGACCCAGGCTGGTTTCCTGCAACACAAAATCAAATGCATTACCCTTAATCATACATTCAGCCATGAGATTATTTGTTGATAAGGATAGAGGGACAGGAGGGTGAAAACTTTCTTCATGCTCCAACATTTCCCACACTTAACCGTCCCTGTAATGTCCTGCTCACTCTCCTTTTCCTTCAGTCTGATCCAGTTTCTACTGTATACATGCTTTCATGTGCTGTGGGTTTGGAAACAGAGGAGGAGGGAGTGATTTGTAACTAGTGCTGCTGTATCTTTCAATGACGAAACCCTGGGCCACTGCAAGCAGGGTCACAAGGCTACTCAGAGCCCATTGAGAGCTGAAGCGTTCATTCACAAGATCCACAAGCTGCAGGCTTGAGGTCAGGGAGATGACTGGTCTTTCCACAAACAAAACATCTGCTGTCCTGGAAGTAGCACTTCCTTTAAGCGACTGACTCACAGCCTTGCCAGGAACTACCAAGACAAACACAGAGGAAGGAGTCTCATTTCATTTCTCCATTTAGTGCAGGGGAAAAGCACACAGAAGGCCACAATGGAAACTTCTTAGGCTGCCACACTTGAAAATAAAGTCCTGCAAAATATTCAGGTGTTTAGATAAATAGCAGCAGCTAGAGTGTTGGCTGAGGCTAGTTACAGGAATCACACAACTCCCTTGCTCCTACAGTTCCACTGGCCTACTTCCAATCTGAAATACTGGATATGACTTATAAAGCCCTATACAGCTTAAGGCCAAGTGAACTGACATATTATCTTCCCTGGACCCTGAAATCCACAGGAAAAGCCCTTCTCTCAGTGCTATCATCTTCACATGTACAGTCGTGTGCTTTCAATTTGTTTCCTACATATGGAGACCTAAAGGCAAATCTAGCTTAGGGGTAAAAGAGACCAGCATAATACGGTGGCTTGGGGGCGGCGCAGGGGCATGATGTTTAGATGACCCATGCTCTGATGCCATCTCCAAGCCAGCATCACACCACCTGCCCACCGAGACAGTGAACAACATTTCGGCACTCCAGCGACACAGTGTTTATATGCCACATGCCAATGGAGTGCAGAAAAGCCGGCACTACAGTGGAAAATTAGCCCTTTTTCTGCCCTCAAAAGGAGCAGCATTTTGCTACTTCTTTTTGGGCTGGAAAAACACCGGATCAGGGCCATGGCATGTGGTTGGGCTGTACCAGCCCTTACTTTAGCTTTTATGCAGCAAGATTTACCAACTGATGGCACCCCAAAAGTCCAAAGTAAAAGATAAAACAGCACAACTATGCTGAACTGCAAATTTATTTCTGTTAGGACCAACACATAACACAAAAATACTTAAGCCAATACTTTGCAACTCTCAAAGGTTCCAAAGCGTTTTATAAACAGAACTGCACACAATCCTTAGCAGCTATCTTAATATACCAGGATGCAGGACTGGCACTAAACTCCCACTGGGGTACTATGCTGAGAAGAGGTATTGAAGGATCTCTTAGGCTGCATCTGCATTGCAGAAATAATCTGTCTATTTAAAAAGATTGTATGTACAGCTGTGCGTAAATTTACAGCACTATATAAATAAAGCTTAATAATAATAATAATAATAATAATAATAATAATAATAAGAAGAAGAAGAAGAAGAAGAAGAAGAAGAACAATAATCCAGTTTGACACCACTTTAACTGCTATGGCTAATGCTAAGGAGTCCTGGGATTTGTAGTGTATGGTGGCTAGGGATGCCATAACCCGGCGGCCCCCGTGACAATCCCGCTTTTGGAGGAACCGGGACCGCCCTGGCCTGGTTCCCCCTAAATCTCAGGTTTGGGCCTGGCCTCCGGGCCAGGCCCATTCATGTGGCCATTGCCGCGGCCGCAAATGCGGCTGGCGCTGGCCAGCCACCCACCTCCTCCTCCTCGGCTGCGCTGCCCACCTCCTCCTCCTCTGCTCCTCCTGCTCCTCCTTCTGCGCAGCTGCTGCGCCGCCTGCGGCACTTGCCCGGGCAGCGGCCGGCAGCAGTGCACGCTCACCCATCTTGCGTGCCTGTGCGCAGGGCTTAAACAGGAGCGCGCGTCCCCAAAGCTGTCTGGCCAATGGCAGAAGAGCAGGGCACTGGCTGTTTCCAACCCCAGTCTGCCATTGGCCAGTGAGCTTTGGAGGAGGAGGACCAAGGCCTCTGGCCAGGGGGAGGGAAAAGTGCCATTTCCTGGCGCGAAATTCAAGTGATGATGATGAGGAGGAAGAAGTAAGAGGAAGAAGAGGAGGAGGAGCAGGAGGTGGGTGTCCATTTCCAAATGTTTATTTCCCCCAAAGTGTATTTTTGTGTATTTTTGGTGCTTTTAATGCTAACAGGTCTGCCTTGTTTTAAAAATGATAGTGATGATGGAGGGGGGTGGTTTGGCCAGAAAGGGAAGTACATTTCTGCCATCTGTCTAGGAATAATGCCAAAATGTCCTCCATTTTGATCATGCCTAAGAGACAGGCATTTATATTTACATTTTTTAAAAAATCATCAATTTTTTTTCACGTGCCCTCCATTTTTTTAAAAAAAGTGTCCTACATTTGAAAATGTTGTCCTACATTTGTCCTGGTTTGGAGGCCCTGATTTATGGCAACCCTAGTGGTGGCACAAGAGCACTCTGATAGAGGAGGCTAAATGTCTCACAAAACTACAAATCCCATTATTCCATAGCATTGAGCCATGGCAGCTTAAGCAGTGTTGAACTGCATTATTTCTGTAGTGTGGATGCAACCCTTCATATACTGAAATGTAAAATGGATGGGGAAGGCCTAAAGTTCAGGTACAGCACTTAGTCACACATTTGAATCCAGCCTATTTTTCCTTATGTTCCTGTACATTTTTTAAAAAAACTCAAAGCCAGAATGAATATCCTAAAAACTACTGTTTTCCTCCACCCACTTTTTTAAAAGTGCAAGAGATTCTTTTAAAAAAATTTTTTTTTAATCTGTCTTTTCTTTCTGTAAGACTCCCTGGTTGTAATTATAGCCTAAACATGTTCACAAGCTCAGAATATCAGACACTGGTTTTAGAAACATCCTGTGGTTGATGTACTTAAAACCTCGATGCTTTTTCAAAGCTACTCTTTTCCCCCCTTTTCTTTCATTCTTTCTGAGTATATTTTTAAACAGCCATTGTTATGAACGGAAAGACACTTTAAAAAACTCACACAAAAATAAAGGAGAGAGAGAGAAAAAAAACAGGCCACAACCCAGGACACTGTTAGCACAAAAATTAAAATCACATTACAGGGCACATTGCTGAGATCAAAAACACTGGTATGGTCTCCCAGGCAGAAAGCTCAGAAGAACTAATATTGTATAATACAAAGTCCTTTAGATTGGGACCAGGAAAGCCTGAGTTCAAATACTTACTCAATTATGAAGTTCATAAAACTCAACCTAACTTGCCTCATGGGAATTTAGCTGTAAAAGGCAAAATGGGAAAGACCCATGTATGCCATCCCACCTCTACATACAGCATAAATTGGTAGGGTCTGGCTTTCTAGATGTGTCATGTCCACCCAACCATAAATTGTAGATGAACATCATCTGGAGCATCACAGATTTCTCACTCATTTTGGAGTTCAACTTCAAAATTCATGAATATCTGCCATGCTAGGCTGGGTCTTCTGAGAGTTGAGACCCAAAACATCTGGAAAACCAAAGGTTGAGAACCACTGCTTTAGAAAAACACAACATCCCAGAAGAGGAACATTTTACATAATATTAGGGAAACAAAGGCTGAGGAATTTCTAAAGAGCTGACATCTGGGCAGGAGTTGGAGAATGTAATGCAATGGAGTCTTGTTCTGGAAATAACATATCTGGGTTGCAGTGTATGTGTGTGTATGCCCTCAAGTTGCCTGTCGACTTAACAGTGACCCTATGAATACAGGGGTTCTCTTAGCCAAAGAATACTCAGATGTGGTTTTGCCAATTCCTTCCTCTGACTGGGAGCTGGTCTACACATTGAAAATACTGGGAGAAGGGTGGCATATAAATAAAGTAAATAATAATAAATAAAAAAATTCCAGTCAAGTAGAATGTAATCTGGCCACATGCAATTCACAGAAGTTCAGGATTTTTGCAGCCACCCTGCCAAAAAAAACCCTCATTAAACTCCACAGAAAAAGTCAGTAGTTTTTAGTGGGCTATCAGGTGAAATCCACAGAAATGTGCATTATTGCATTAATCTATCTGTTCATTTGCTTCGCATGAATTGATGCAGAGAGAGGGTGAATAGATGTGAATTTGCACAGGAAAGCTAACCACCAATGTGAATGTACAAAAATGCACACCAGTTCACATAGTACACTTAAACATAGACTAGTCCTGGACTGCAATATTCAAAGAGATAGCAGTATTAGCCTGGATCTGTATGAAAACAGATCTTGTAGCAGAGACTCAGAGAATGGACACTACAGCATAAGCTTTTGCAGACTGAGTCTACTCAGATCCCTTTGCATCTCTGAGTTTTGTTACCCACACATGTACATATCCTCCCACATGCACAGTGTGATGTGAAGAGGGGAAATCTGAAAACACAACCCTTCTTCCTCTATTGGGAGTCCTTGCAGCACATAAGTCAACGGCTCTGCTGTTCTCCACCATGTGAATGAAAGCATCCATACAAAACAGAATCCAAATATTTTCGCCCCAAAAGAGAAAGACAATACAAGTAGGCTTTAGCATCTCATGTCAGACAAGCACTAAGAAAGAGGCACCATAATGGCAACATCTCCCCTGTGTTGTCCTCATATGCTCAAGCCCAGAGCTCACAAAAGAGACCTTTTGGGTCATAATTCCAGTTCCTAGCTCCCAAAAGAGTAGACTCAGGCGGGTTATAGACCGCCATTTCGGACGTCCTCAGGACGTCCCATTTTAAAAAAGGGGCGTCTCTTCTAGACGTCCCTTTCCCTATCACGGACTCAGTCTGTGACAAATGGCAGCGGCCGTTCCACACGGCTGCCGCCATGTTTACGTCTTGGACGCATAGCGTCCAGACGGGTCGCGGCGGTTATGCAACATCATAACGGCGCCACAGGAAGAAGCTCCATTTTGGAGCTTCTTTTTTGCTCCGCGAGGGAGTAGTGCGGTTTGTATGCTGCGACTCCCTCGTGGAGCAAAGAGCAACGCCGGCAGACCGCCACAAAGCGGCGGTTTGTAACGCCTCCCCATGGCTGAATGGTAAGTATACACTTAACATAAATCTCAGTGATACAATGGGTCTACTACAACAGAAAATAGCATGTGAATTTAAGCCTTGGAGTATATTTTCCATGGTGGTTGGAGGATTCTAGGCGTTGCAATCTAAATAATAATAGTAGTAGTAGTAGTAGTAGTAGTAGTAATAATGTAAGTTTCACAACATTTTCAAACTGTGGATGCTTGAATCCATGTATAAAAAATCCGTGTATAAGAAGGGCCGACTGTAATTTTAAGTTTTCAGTTAATCTCTCCATAAAAATTCTTATATCTACACTTCAAAATAAAAATGAGGGTTTTTGATCACAATGTCTTGCAAAACCCCCAAGGAACTCTTGCAAAATCCTATGGTTTTGGGGACCTCTGTGTGAGAACTTTTGGTCCTGCCCTTTTTTGCCTTTAGCCCCATCAAAATTGCAGCTCGCCTCAAAAGCTTATTTGGAATTGAATTAAGCTATCAGGCTGAAAAAGGTTTCCAAAGGTCCAAAACACACTGCAGAAATAATCCAGTTTGAGATCACTTTAAATGCTAGAGAATTCTGGGAACTCTAGTTTTCTGAGACATTTAACCTTCTCTGCCAGAGAGCTTTGGTGCCACAATAAACTACAGTTCCCAGGATTCCCTAGCACTAAGTCAGGGCAATTAAAGTAGTCTCAAACTGGATTGTTTTTGCAGTGTGTTTTTAGACCCTAATTAACTTATTTCTTGATTGCTTCTATAGGTAGCCCATCCTCCACTACTCATTCTTTTAAGTCCCTGACCACAGCCTACCCAGGACCAATAACATAATAAACACTACTCCCTTCTGAACTTTCTGACTCATAACTGATTTTACTGCAGATTAATTAACATGAAATAACAGCACTTTTAAGTCTAGAGTTTGTTCTCCCAAATAAGGTCAGACTTTACACATTACACTTTCAGGGGTTTTTCTGTTTTGCCTTTCAGAGGAATCTTGCTATGAGCTAGGAAACCTCTGTTGTTTATTTATGGTTGCCAATTCTTAGAAATGTAACCAACTTATTGAAGTAGCAGTAAGATCAGAGTTCCCCACTAGTGTAAAGAAAAAAGAGGTAACTGTCTCTTTTATTACGCAGAAATGAATTTGCAGCAAGAGCATCCATTATGCAACTGTCCCGATGCAATGGTACGGCAATTCCCAGTGGACCTAGGCAAGACGGGCTACAATGAGGAATGTTGGGAATTGCAGTCCAATAACATCTGGTGGGCCAGGTGAATCCCAGCCCTGGTTTATAGGAACCACTTTACCAATAAACCATTAACACTATTGAATATTAGTACTCTGCTGTTTCACTGGGTTACTGGAGTGAGGTTCAACAGTTTTTCATTTCTGTGGGATTGACATAATAATTCTGTCAATGATTATTTTATTCTTTGTAATTCTGAACCTGCCTCTCCACTGCATGATATCCAATGTGCATTCCGAAATGCAAACAGAGCAGCAAAAAGAACTAAAACAATCAATTTAGAAATAAGTAACAGGCTAAGAATGGGTAGACTAAGAGGCTGAACAGACATTTGCCAGCCTCAGGGCAAAGTGGGGGTATGATGGATGCATGACGTATGCCCTAACTCCACCTCTAAGTGATTGTCATGCTGACCAACCGACCACACAGCGGATGGCATTACAGCGCTCCTTTGATGTGGTGTTCAGATGACACACACCAAAAGGAGTGCCAGAAAGTGCCACCATGACAGCAAAGGCACCCTTTGTCCAGGTTCAAAAGGAACGGCATTTTTAGGGCCTGAAAAAGTGTAGTGTAGTTGCCGTGGCCCCAATCCAGCAAGGAAAAGGGCAGCAGGAGGCAGTTCCAAAGGGGTGGTCTATTTAGCTCCTCGGTAACTACACAATCCTCTTCAGCTGTGCCTCTTTTGCCTATTCCTATAGTAGGACTTGTTTTCCTTTCATGCACAGGCATGGAAGGGCCACACTAAAATAAAGGTAATTAAAGAAAGAATATAAAGCATCCAATGGACCCAAATTTGTTGACAATTTTTAAATGGAACATAATATAGATCTAAGGATGGACTCATTCAGTATATCCTTTACAATGTAAAAATGGTATGATAAAAAGGGGGAACAAAACATATTAGTCAATAATAACATCTCTCCTTAAAGTGAAATTTGCTTGACAAATTAGTATTGCGCTGATATTAGTACAATCTATGGTGTTTATCAGACGAGCTCTTAAAGAGGTACTATTCCAGTGTGACTCCTCTAGCTGCCTCCTGTTGCATGCTGGGATTGGCAGTTTTAAGGAGGGGTATTTAGAATTCTCAGGCAGAGAAGTTCAGCTCCTTAAAACTGCCAATCCCAGCATGCAACAGGAGGCTGCTAGAGGAGTCACACTGGAATAGTAGCTCTTTAAGAGCATAGTGTGATAAACATCTATGAATGGGAACCAAATACTGTAGAATCAGAATCTTGCTTCTGCTTGTGTATTTCTTCGCTCATTGATCTTGGATGCACCTATTCTATAGGAATAATGCAGTTTGACACCACTTTAACTTCCATGGTTCTATCCTACAGAATCCTGGAATTTATAGTTTTGTGAAGTACCCGCACTTAGTAAAACTACAAATCCCAGATTTCATAGGATGGTGTTACAGCACTTAAAGTGGTGTGAAACTGCATTATTTCTACAGTATAGATGCACCCCTTGTATGAAAGAGTTTCCATTGGAGTGAATCAATCAAGGCTTTCTGTTCTAGTTATTTATCACTGTTCATAAATAAAGTAAGTAAATAAAGTAAATAAATAAAATAAATAAAATAAATAAATAAAGCCCTCCCTTCAGCCACCATCTTGGGGAGAGAGAGGCAGGCTAGCTCCAACTGCCTGCCTGAAAGAAGAAAAAGCCCTCCTTCCGACCACCATCTTGAGGGGGAGAGAGGCCTGGCCTGAAAGACTAAGAGCCCTCCTTCCGACCACCATCTTGAGGGGGAGAGAGGCTTGTTATGTTTTATTTTGACTTTGTATTGTACTTCCTGTTGTACACTGCTTTGATCTAATTTGGAAAAGCGGTATATAAATAAACATTATTATTATTATTATTATTATTATTATTATTATTATTATTATTATTATTATTATTATTATGTAAACGTGTAATTGGAGAGGCAGTTACATTTCCATTAGCAATTTTACTTATTTCATCCATAATGTTATTCAGAACTCTTGAGCCACATGGACAGTCCCACCACATACAGGTAAGTACCCAAACTATCATACAGTTGGTCCTCGCCTTACGCGGGGGATCCGTTCCGGATCCCGCCGCGTAAGGCGAATTCCGCCTATGCTCGAGCCCCATTGGAAACAATGGGGTTCGTGCACGACGTATGCTCAAGCCGCGTATGGCGCGGGCACACTGTAATTCCTCCAATATTTCCATCCATTTGCTTATTAATATATCTCAAACATTGAGGTGTTAAATACCAATAGTAAACAACTTTAAAGAAATATTATCTTATCCTTGTGGAAACAAACTTAACTGGGAGGTATTTCCATATGGAATTCCAGATGGATTCCACTATTTCCAAACTCAGATCTTTCACCCACAATTGTCTTACCCCATCTGGCTTTGTAAAGAATGCTTCCACCATCAATGTACAGATTCTGAAGGTGAGACTTACAATTTCACCAGAAGCTTGTTTCACAATTTCTTCAAATCTGCTTAGAGGTCTGGATATTATGAATTTGATTTCTGAATGTGAAATGAAGTGAATCAGCTGATGCATTTGGAACTAGAAAGAATAAATTTCAACTAATTTTTCTTAAAGTTGGAGCCCAGTTTTTGGTTTAGTGTCCACCAACATTCTTTATTCAATAGAATTTAACTCCCCCCACCTCCAATCCTTACATATTTTAAAATGTATCTGCATCAGAATAAGGAAGCTGTTAACTGTGAATGAGTCAACAAAAAATGTATCATGCCATCAGCTACAAACACAAAACGTATAAGATCCAAATCCAGCTATATCTGAATTCCCTTCATACAAGTGCATGAAAGTTTTCAACTTGGATGACCTTTTTCAATTAACGTTCCGCAGCTTTTCAGAGGAGCAGTTGCATTCAGAGGAGCAGATGCATTCGCCTACAACAAAAACAACCAAAAGCCTTATGGCACCCTAAGGTCTAGCACATTTATTATGGCATAAGCCTTCGTGGAACTGACCATGTCCATGAAAGTTTATATCATAATAAATTTGGTAATCTTTCAGACCCGGAGGGTAAAGTGCTACCTATGCTTCAGGTCTGTTTTTGTGGCTCCACACCCCTGCCCCAACCCCCCGCCCCAGTCAAATATATAATATTGAGGGTTTTATGCAAATAATTTTTTCTTTTAAAAAACATTTTTAATAACTAAATGCCCTCTACGAGACATGGGGGTATTTTCTCTACATTTAGGAGCCTCCACTGTGATTTTAGCCCAGGAGAGGCCTTTCTGTACAAATCAGGAAATGACATCTGCTCTCTTCCTGTTGTTAAATAAGTCCTTTTCCAAGACTAAAATGGCCCAGGGAAAGGGCTTAAAACATGATGAGAATGCTCCCCATGCCCCTTAGAGAGCATGTGATTTTTTTTTCAGGAGGAGATGTGCTCCCCATGTCTCCAGGGAGACTAATTCAGCCATCTAGTTTCCCACAGTTGTCCACCCCTGCTTTTAGATACTTGATATTTCTCCAGGTATGGAAGAAGACGACACTTACCTCTTTTGTGGAGCCAGCCTTCCTTCACTATTGCTACTTCATTCATAATGGCAGAATGTCTCTTCTGCTAGTGTTCAATGTCCAAAGACCATCCGCTGGCCCTCACGGAAAATAGTTCTTCTCCCCTTCTTCAGCTCCTCCTAATAAAAAAGAAATGGAGAGAGAAGCACTACAATTAACACATTAACTGGTAGCAATGGAGTTATAACAGGAGCTCTTTTGTTCTTTTAAAAGACCACCACAACCACACACAAACACAGAGAAGAAGAATCTAAAACGTAACTAATTATTTAGGAATTCTAAAATGTTGAAATGACATTAATGGCACAAGCCGTGTCGCTCAGAGGGACCTTTTCAGTGAGATCCGGCCCTAGGTAAGGTTTTCCAGTAGAAGATTTTAAATCAAGATGAGCATTTGAACACTGACAAACCATTTGAGGGCTATTTCACACAGCAAGAATTCTACATGATGGCAACCACATGAGCCTGAAGAAATGGTGACTGAATATTTCAGAGAACATGCCTTATTTCCTCTCTTTCTGGGGTGGGCAAAGTTCAGCTCTAAAGACTGTGCAGCCTATAAAGGCCCTTTTTGTGACTCTCCAAAGTATCGTTTTTTTCTGCTCCCAAAAAAGGAACAAATTTCCTTTCCTGGAAATCCTCAGAGATGCAAATAGAGAAGAGGTAATTCTTTTAAAGAGGTTGCAACGCTTCCTGTAATGTTCAAATACCAAATGATACCAAAATCGGAAGTGGGCTTCTGGCCACTTCCCCTATTTGTTTTGGGGGGCACGTTATAACTGTAGGTGGGGCCACTCAAAGACAAAAAATTGTCAGTTACAGTTGTCCACCACTGCTGTACATGCAGACAAGGGTCACTTCACACTGTACAATAATACTGCTCTGGTTCCATTTTAACTATCGTGGCAACATTCTATGGAATCTCAGGATCTGAAGTTTAGGGAAAGATATTATTTCTTGCCAGAGATCTCTAGTATTTCATCAAAGTATAAATCCCAGGATTCAACAGGATGTAGCCATGGCAGTTAAAGTGGGATCATAGTGATGTAAGTGCGTAGTGTGAAAGGGCCCACTGTTTTAACATTCAAATGACTAGTCCGGACGTGTCTGATGAACAATTCTGCAGGAATTTCTCTGGCTGTTGCCAGTTTGGGATCTTGTCCACAAGAAGACTAGATATTATGAAGCTACTGTAGTTGACTTCAAATGAAAAATGAGTTTTGCGCTAACTCACCTGCCATTTCAAGCTAGATAAATACCAAGTTATGAGTCACTTGGTAAACAAACACAAAAGTACTTAAGCACAGAGCTGCCTGGACTCAGCTCCAAAGCAGTCCAGTATTATGGGGATTAGAAAGCCTTATGTTTACTTTCAGCACATTCCACCCACCTCAGTTTCCAAGAGCCACATATTCAAAAAATTGTCATTTTTCAGGCACAGGTTTGAAGGATAGAATTCATGAGAAGGAAAAGAGGGGCAATCACTAAAAGTAGAACTAGAAGACAAAAGCAGGTCTGGAGAATATTCAGATTTGTATTACTGATTTTTTTTGGGGGGGGGGGCAGACCTGAAAATTCTAGGACATTGTAATTTGTATTCTGTGTCATGGATTATATTCTGAAATCTGTATACTGTACAAATTTTTACACCTTTGCTTACTGTATATATACTCATGTATAAGTTGACCGCATGTATAAGCTGAGGGCAGGTTTGGGAGCCAAAATTATGGATTTTGATATGACCCGTAGATAAATCAGGGGTAAAACTGAGGGGCTTGTAACAACAGATGTAAAGGATGAAGCAAAAGAAAACATGCCAAAGAACTTACAAAATTCTACCAGACATAAAAAGTCACCCTAAAGGCTAGATGAGGGAACTATGGTAAATGGTGGCTGTGTGATGTGTGGCAGTGTGGGGAAAATTACTAAGCTCAGGCAGAACTAAGAAAATGTATACATGTCAAAAAGAATGTAAAGGCAAGAGTTAAAGTACAGTATTAACTATTTAAAAAAAGAACCATCCCCTTCTTTGAGTATAGAGGCAAAAGGTGAGAGTTTAATTCATCCCAGGCTGACCTTAAAGAAGCATCAACCCCCTTTACGCTCTTGATATTCCTTTGAGGAAAGCATCAAAGAGATACCCAGGAATCCAAAAACGCCAGAAGCAGTGCCATGATGTAGAGAGTACAGAGGGGTCAGTGCTTCTTTTAGATTTTCCAGGGACAAACTAAGCTCTCGACTTTTCCCACTCTACTCAGAGAAGGGATGGTTACTTTTTTTCCTTTTTCTTTCTTTCTTTTTTGGTAACAGTTAAGGTAGAGTATGTATGCTGACCCATGGATAAGTCGACCCAGGTTTTTTGAGGTTGCTTTTTTAACTAACATTTCTAGACATAAGTGAGTACATAACAAAGTACAGCATCATTGAAAGCTTACAATGTGTGTAATGTACATTTTGGTTGTCCCAATAAAAGTATCATTGTTTTGCTATATAGTCCCTATATTGGAGAAAAGTGGGATATAAGAAAATAGAATATTAACAAAAATAATAACATAACCAACATGGCTATACATGGATATGAGTATGTAAATAATAATTCTATTTCCTAGCTTTTTCAGCCTCCAAATTTCTAGTAGGAATTACCCTAATTGTGAAGTGTTAAGCCAGGATGAGCTACTTTACAATTCTTTGTTTTGCAAGACTCAACTGTTCTCTAGAATTATAGCTTTCCTTTTCCTCTTCCATAGACTCCTGACTGACAGACGTCCTGTGACCAAATGAAGGAATGACCTCTCTACAGCCCAAAGGCTATCACAAAGTATAAGGCTACAAAAGATATAACTGTAAAACATCTCAATTTTAACAATTCAGTCAATAATATGTTTTCCAAAAAAGAGCTCTATAATGAATGTTCCCCTTCACAATCTACTGCAGACATTTTCAAGCAATTATGACCAATTTTCTGGGCAGCCAATTCAAAAGTAGTGACCTAATTTGTGATACGTTTGCTATAAGCTGCCAACTAGTCACAAATAATATCAACCAGCAGCCAGCCAACTGTTGCATTGAAATGATCACCCAGAAAGAGAGTTCTAAGTTCTCTTTCACAGAGAGCCTTCTGAAATATAATGTACTCCTGCCACCCAACTGCAACAAGGAAACATCTGCTGTATAAAGTGGATCGCCTTCCAAATATGATGAGGGCATGGTATGAAAACAAAGAGCAGTGAAAGCCCTTCTGAGGGCAAAAAAAAAGTGTTGGAAAAAAAAACATTTCTTTAAAAAAAAAACCCTTAGAATTTGTTGGTATCCATATTTTCACCAGAGCCTACCACAAAAATCCTGTCCTTGATCAAAAAGTTATCCATATAAATTGAGGTGGCCTGAGGACCTTTAAACTGAAGCTGTGAAAGTTTTGGGCTCATTTACTACCAGGGCCCAAATAAACTGGCCTCCCTTTGTCCCCTTGGCAGGGAGACCGGATGATACAGGGCTGGATCCCCAAATCTGGCATGAACAGAGCAGGCGACATCCAGACTGTTCAGTGCTAAACCCAGGGTTGTACAGTCAGCCCTCCATATCCACAGATTCGTTATCCACAGATTCAAGCAACTGTGGCTTTAAAATATTTTTAAAAATATATCAGTTTCAAAAAGCAAATCTTGATTTTGCTATTTTATATAAAGGACATCATTTTACTATCCACTGTATTAAATGGGACTGGAGTATCCATGGATTTTGTATGTAGAGAGATCTTGTAGCACCTTTGAGACTAACTGAAAGAAGTTGGCAGCGTAAGCTTTCGTAGATTTAAGTCTACTTTCTCAGATGAATTTGCATCCATTGATGCAAAATCCATAGATTTTGGTATCCATGGGAGGTCCTGGAACCAAACCCCAGCAGATACCAAGGGCCCACTGTAACTACATGAACGTGGAATTGAAAACTCACCAGTTGCTTCAGCTCTTCCCATCAGATCCAGAGCCCTCTGCTCTGACATCAGGTAGCTCTTTGCACAGGCGTCCCAATGTGCCACTTACCTGGGCACCTAAATCTGATCTTAAAGTGAGCAGGCGCCACAGTGCAAAGAGCCACCCCATGTCAGAACAGAGGGTTTTGGATCTTCAATAGTGTTACAGTGTGCCCCTGGTATTCGCTGGGGTTAAGTTCCAGTACCCTCTGTGGATACCAAATTCCCTGGATATTCAAGTTCCATTAAATACAATACAAATATAGGGCTACGGTAATGGGGACGGGGGGGAGAACAGCGCATCTCCTGGGCCAGGATATTCCAGGTCTCCCCCAAAGTAACCTGGCCAGTGCAGATAGGACCCAGGAGAGCTACTAGTGAGATCTTGTTGGTGACAGCAATCATAGGTTGAACTGTCTTCAGCTTTGCCAAAAGTTGCTAAATCTACTAAATGGTGGCTCTGGGCTTGCAGGTGAGCCTTATTTTTCCCATGGCCAGGAAGAACTGGCATACCAAAAAAACCAAAACAAAACATGATGAAGTGAGAACAAAGGGAAAAGACAGGGATTTTCCAAAACAAGAGAATACCATTGTACTAGCAGAGGCATGCTTACAGTTAATGCAAGGGCAGGACACAGCAGCATCTTCCGCTGTGCAACTAATAGTGTGAAAATGTACACTCTCTCTTATGTTACTGCTTGTGCAAAAAAATATAAATAAAAAAATAAAAAAATAAAAAAAGCACATGTGTGCTAAGAGGATGGGTTTTTCTTTTTACTTCCCTAGCACCACATTTGATCTAGATAAGGAGTGAAAATCATGTGGATTGCAGACCACATAAGGTCCAGAAGGTGGATTTCAGTGTGCCTTTTGAATCAACATCCACCGTCAGACAAAGAAAACCCTTTTAAATGTTTTATAAAAAACACTTTGCAGGGCTCCCCATTCCAAAAGCAGCAACCCACCCCAGAGAGCCTAATAGATGACAGCAAGTGACATTGTTACATGCAAAATGGTGGCTCTGAAAAGTCTGCGCAGTCCTCCACAGGAGCCAAAAATGGGCTATAAGACCATGCCCACACTTGATCTTGGTCCACAACCATCATCAGATTTGTAATCTGACTTTCTCCTCAAAAATGGACTCAAATCAGCTAATAATAAAAATCAACTAAAGCCAATATACAAGCTGAAATCACAAAACCAATTAATTAAAACAACTTTTAAAAACATGAAAAACACACCCCTATTTGAACAAGACCTCCTCACAGTTTTTGTTTTGCCTGAACTGAAAAATCAAAGAGGGGAAAGGGCTTCTCTCTTCTGAAAGAGATAATAAAAAACTGAGTGCAGCCAGCGCCAAAGGCTTCATCATTTTGTAATAAGATGGATTAATTTAATAAACAATATTTGATAGAAAGCGGATCCTCTGCATAGTTACTATTCTAGGGGGGAAAACCCCCATACAACACAAAACAGAAAACATATCAACACCTTAGCAACTATAATTCTTGGCCATAACGTCTTTCCATAAAAGGAAACTTCCCAATCAGTGCTTGTTAGCACAAGTGAACATAAATGAATGCAGATGCACTAAGGAACAGAACCAAGAAGTCTGTTATCAAGAAATGTACACACCCCAAACAAAGCACAAACACTCAAATAGAGGGATTTTCCAAACATTAGTAATGTGAAATGTTTCCTTCATCCTCCTTTTAAAACACTTTTTCTTCTTCTTTCCTTTTCTTTAGATATCACAAAACATAAATACAACTTGATAAATTTAGTTATATTCAGTCATACCTTACACAAACGGTAGATATTCTGACATAATGCAAATACTAAAGTAACTAATTCATCTCATGGTGATCAATTCTTTTTCTTGAAAAAATACTATACACACACACACACACAAACACACACAGTTTTTATGGGTTTTTCAGGCTGTATATTATATATACAGTTGGCCTTCTGTATCCACAGATTCATTACCTACAGATTCAACCATCCACAGCCTGAAATATATACTGTATGTGTGTGTGTATTCTTAAAAGCAAACCTTGATTTTGCCATTTTAAATAAGGGATACCATTTTAATATGTCATTGTATTTAAGAGACTTGGGCATCCACAGATTTTGTTATCCATGGGGGGAGGGGGTTCTGGAATTAAATCCCAACAAATAGCAAGGTCCCATTGTCATTGCTATATCAATTTACCATTAAAAAAGAATCATGCTGTTTGTTTTATCAGAAACTGTGGCCTGACGTTAACTGCTAAACCCAACTAGAGTAAAACCACTAAATTCTTGCAACTTATATAGGTTCTGACTTAAGCATTAAACAATTAATTCAATCAATCCATTCTAGTTAGGACTAGAAATTGGACTGTCTATAGATTGGATTAAATCCAATCCTAAAACGGATGGCTCTTGCCTGCTTGGCGCAGCCTCGAATCGGCTTCCGGCCACTTTAGAGGCATGCATCATTTGAACGCTATCATGCATCATTTGAACGCTATGTCCCATAGTGGCTGGAAGCCACTTTATTTGATCTATCTGTTTTGGGCCTCTACCAGGTGTCTATGAACACCTATGGGAATCCACAGGTTGCTTTGCCTTTTCCCTGTCACAATATATTTTCTGTTAACATTTTTGTCTTCAAGTCTTCTCTACAATTTTCTTTGCAGGGTTGCTTGATTCCATGTCTAAAAACTGAGAAACAGGAGTAATGCCAACACTTTAGTTCCTGGTATCGCTGCATCCTGCTCATCTATAGTATAATAATAATAATAATAATAATAATAATAATAATAAGAATTTATGTATTGCAGCCCAATCACTGGGAATTCGGGCGGCTTACACAGAGGGGATAATAGACGTGCCCTGCCCTCAGGCTTACAATCAAAAGAACAACACAAACGGGAAGGAGGGAATGGTGTAGGGGGGAGGGATCATGTCCAGCATTCTTCTCTCCCTCTGAGGCCTGGACCAAGGCAGATGGACTGGAGGGAGGGCTCTTCTTCTTCAGCCTAGCCCTGATGGAGCTGGGCCAGCCAAATTCTCTCCCTCACAGGCCGAAAGATGACAGTTATGGAGGGAGGAGCCTCTTTCTTCAGCCTAGCCCTGATGGAGCTGGGCCAGCCTAATTCTCTCCCTCTCAGGCTGGAAGATGACAGTTATGGAGGGAGGAGTCTCTTCCTTCAGACTAGCCCTAATGCAGCTGGGCCTGCCTGTTCACTCCCTCACAGGCCGGAGTATGCAGGGGTGGGGGTGTGGGCATGGAGGGTTTCATGCATCTTTAGGTTCTGTGCTATTCACTTTTAAAAGCCTAACTCTAAACCAGGGATGGTAATCATGTGGTCCTCCAGATGCTGTTACACTACAAGTCCCAGCCTCTCACATTATTGGTTATACTAGGACTTGAAGTCCATCACCATCTGAAAAGCTGTATGACCCCTGCCAAAGTCAAAGGTGTGAAACTTCCCAGTTTAAGGCTGCAAAAGAAAAGTACACGGGAGTGAAGTGAAGCTTACCTCTGAGAAGACAAGGCACACAACTGCATTGCTAACCTTCTATTTGCATTAGCAACCTTTGCTCTAGAATGGAGAGGAACAAATTTTGAGATCCCTTTCTCTAAATTAAATAGTTTACAAGGGTCAATGGAGTTCACAATGGAGAAGGAACAGCTTCAGAGCAACAATGCTGCAGAATCAATGCAACACACTGGCCAACAGCAATCTTTTATCCCGAATAGGCTATAAAAGAGTATGTTAGTTAATATGCAACCGTGCAAAATTAAAACCCTTGGGCCTTAGAAGTGCACGATGTGTTTCCCACGCAAGACCCACCACTACAAAACATTCTCATCTCTGCAGTCATTTATCTAGCATAAAAGAAAATACTTTCACCAGGGGAGGGGGGAGCGGGGCAGTGCAAATTATAAAAATAAATGAATAAATAAAACTGGATGGGCAAATGACCTCATCTGGGAACCATTCCTAGAGTTACAGTGAATAGGGGGCACCCGGGGTAATCGTGGCCTGTTTGTCTAGCCAGCAATCACGTGACGCAGCTGTGCTAAAGATATAAAAGTAAATCAAAGTGCAAAGATGTAAAAGAGACTTCTATTAGAGGTTGCGCAGTACCAAAAAAAGGAAAGCACTCCCTCTTTCTCTCTCTCTCTCTCTCGCTCACCAGCCTTGTAACTCCATAAAGTGGAATTGTCAACAAGGTGCTGCTTCTGCCTCATTCTGGTTTACACTGTGTTAATATATTCATGAGTTGACCAAAGTCTTCAAACTGCAAATATATCAAAGAGCTGTTTTGAAGAGACAACCCAGTAAAGCAGAATTTCTGCAAAGCTACTGAATCGTCATGAGGAAGAGAGATGCAAATGTTACAAGAAAAAAGCAGTAGCACATTCAGTTTTTAAGTTTCTTTGCACTCCTCCCCTCCCCCAAGATACACGTATGTTCAACAATGTGGTTTTCAGACATGGAAAAGCATTGGAAGTTACAGGGAGCAACAAGAATCATAGAATCATAGAGTTGAAAGAGACCGCAAGGGCCATCCAGTCCAACCCCCTGCCATGCAGGAAATTCAAATCAAAGCATCCCCGACAGATGGCCATCCAGCCTCCGTTTGAAGATCTCCAAGGAAGGAGGCTCCACTACAAGAGAAATACCAGGCAGAGCAGTTGGTAAATCTTGTTCAATCGGCCCTTCTTATACACTGATATTTTATACATGGAGGAACTTCCTGACAGTAAGGGCTGTCCAACAGTGGAAGACACTCCCTCGGAGTGTAGTGGAGTCTCCTTCCTTGAGGTCTTTAAACAGAGGCTGGATGGTCATCTGTCGAGAATGCTTTGATTGGGAATTCCTGCATGGCAGGGGGTTGGACTGGATGGCCCTTGCAGTCTCTTCCAACTCTATGATTCTATGATTCTACTTTATTCACATAGCTTGGAAGGTAGTTCTATCCATTATTATTATTATTATTATACTTTATTTATATAGCGCTGTAGATTTACGTGCTGTACATACAAACAATAAAATGAAACCTCCCAATGGCGTACATTCTACAAAATACATATAGAACAATAGATAATAATACAAGATAGAATTAGATAAAAATAAGTAGACAACAAATTAAAATATTTTAAATAATTTTGTGCATGACACAAAATTTGTGTACACTGAACCATCAGAAAGAAAAGGGGTCATTATCTCAGCCACCCATAAAGAAGTTCTGGTTTTTGGAGTGTTTCAGAATTCTGGATAATAGAGATTCATCATGTACAAACATTCCAGCCAGTCATATCCTCTTTCAGGAAACTCCATTTTGATTAACACATACATATTCTTCATTTGCCACCAAATCACCTAGCATTTTGTCACCCATGAAGGGATCTGATGTACCTTGACCTTATGTTTATACACATTTTGTTTCAAGTATTTTAGCACGCTTGCCTATTTAATTTTTTAGAACTTTTGTACCCTATAAAGTTTTACACTCGTCCCTCCACATTTGTGACTTTGATTTTTGTGGATTTGATTATTCACAGATTGTAATATGTTCTCTCTAGAAATATCTAGGTCCTCCAGCACAACTGTATGGTCAACTTTAACCAAAAGTTGCACTGAAAAACCTAGAGATTCCTAGAGAGAACACTGCACTAGGCATTTTAGCTCCTACAGTACAATTCTATGGTCAATGTTTGGCAAATGTTAACAACAGAGTTGCCCTGGAGGACCTAGAGAGTCCTAGAGAGGTGTTCTCTCAAGTAAAAACATAGTGTTTTTGTTATTTGTGGTTTTTCCATATTCACAGGGGTCCTGTGCCCCTAACTCCAGCAAATGTGGAGGGATGAGTGTAATTGTGTTTTGTCCTAGTCTCATTTTGTAAGCCACTTGGGTTCCCGTATTATGAGAAAGGCAGGATATAAATTAATTAAATAAATAGATCCCAAGTCCCTTGCTTCCCTGAGCATGCCCTCAGAATTGGAGAAAGTACAAGAGCTGTAGAACCTACCTAACAAATTTCCCTCATTGAATATTTTAAGAAATGGGGAAACAAAAGTTCATCAAGGGGACCAGCAGGGTTTTGGATTTGGTGATTCTATAGCATTAGATTCTGCCTGCCCAGCCCCAATATAGTTGCTCCATAAAGCTGCCATCTTATATACACACACACAAGAAGAAGTTCAAATGTAATCAGCATGGCTTAATTCTCGGCAAAGAAGCACAGGGATGTGTGTAAGATTTAGGATGTAACAGCAACTTGGAAGAGAAAGTAGGACAAAAACAATAGGTACCAGGTGAAACAGCAATGATTCCTCCCACTCTCACTCCTATCTAAGGAGAAATATTTCAACAATATTTCAGGGGAAATTTCTATTCCACCAGAATCACCAGGTTCAATTCTAAACTATATTAACAGTCAAAAGGTTTCCCATAGGAAACCTATTAAAATCCAGTAATTTCTAAGGTTTTTATTGGACTGTCTATAAAGTGTAGCATCATCAAATTAAAAGCCACAATTCATGCTGGCTTTAAAACAACATGATCCAGAGAGGCACTGGAAAAAGGGAGGAGGTTACAGAGGAAGGTAAGCAATTATATTACCTGCAACCAGTTGGATCTTATTAAGTGGCACCTTGACATGAGTTTTTCTGTGTTAATTGGCATTGCTTGGAATTACTGTAGGGGCTTTCTACTACAGTACTTAGACCAATGAGTGGCCAGTCTTAGGTCCTCCAGCTACTGTCGGACTACAACTTCCATAATTTCCAACAGCTAAAGGCTCCAGAATCCATTCTCCAACATCCAGGGGCCTAATGTCAATTAATTAAATTATTCTTTTCCTTTCCATGTCATTACAGCATGATGAGGTGTTTTTTTAACCCTAATTTAGCCTTTGTGTAGTACAAACCCATGCCTTCTCATTCTAATCCCAAAAGGTAAGAAGAAGACATTCCTTGTACTGTGCCCACAATGCTATATAACATTTATGCAAGGCTGCTTTTAAAAGGCTATAAAGGTATTTTAAAGGTCTTTCATGGCTGGATTTCTGATTTTATATATTTAAAAAATCTCCTGCTCCTTCCAGGCAGAATGAATAACTGTGCAAAAAAAGAGCAGCTGTATATCAAGACAGACTACAGATCTATCCTGCCCTGTCATTTCTATCCTGAGAGGCAGCAGCTCTCCAAGATTTCATGGAAAGAGTCAAACTACCCTTCCAACCTGTGATGCCTTCAGAGAGGCACTTGGTTAGAACCTATCACATCAGAAATGAGCACACAAGGTCCACATCTAATCCTCAATGGCCTGTTACAGACAGGCCAAAATAAAGCTGCTTCGAGTCACTTTGGAGGTATGGTATTTCAATGATGCATGAGTCCTAAGAGTCCAAAAGCCACACCAAAGCTGCACTCAAGTCCTTAGGACTGGAGCGTGGCTTTGGTGCGGCTTTTGGACTCTTAGGACGCATGCATCATTGAAATACCATACCTCCAAAGTAACTCGAAGCAGCTTTATTTTGGCCTGTCTGTAACAGGCCTAAGAGTGTTTTCATGCCCCCTCTGCAAAAAGAATTGCCTCTCTTGGAAATGACAGGACCTCAAAGGATGAATTCCCTCTCTCTCCTGGAATAGCAATTCACCTTTTCAATAAGGGATTTCTGGCCACTTCTATCTATATGTTGTTCTTTCTTTTCCATTTTGTTTTTGAGGGGGGAGTATTTTGGCAGTCTGTGCAACTCCCCCCCCCAAAAAAAATTCTAGGGCAGAAAACTGCTCCCCTGACTTTTTAAAATTGCACACCCCAATTTACACATACAGGCCAAAATCGTATTCAGTATCAGAGAAGTGACCATAGTGGCTGGCATAGTTGCATGAGATGGATCAGAGAGAGAGAAAGATGTCTAGCCAGCTACATGCTAAAAGAGGGATTAGCAAACCCTAACATCTGAAGGAAAGGAGGCCAGAAGACCACAGTGGTGCAGTGCTGAAGGCAGACAGTACTGAGTGGGGAAGGCAGGCCAGTGTGCAGAATGAGCTAAGACAGTGTAGGTCTCTCTGTGTCCCCTCTTCTTTGTATTTTAATGTGCTTCCTGGATTTTATCAAAACAAAGGTTTTGGAGCTCAAGCCTTCTTAGGAGCTATATAATTTAAAGTGCAATCCTTATGATGACATCATCATCCCATTTTGGGAGAAAGGCAGGATATAAAACCAATAAAATATTATTATTGTTATTTCATTTGTATTCTACCTTTTGATCTAAGATTTCCTATATTGAGAGAAAAGCAAGATATAAATAAAAGATGAATAATAATAATAATAATAATGTTAAGATGATGATGATTATGAAGATGGGGACTCAAGACAGCTAACTAAACATTAACCAAAGCAGATCAAAGTCCTTGATTGATTGATCGATTAATTGACTGAATGTATACCCCATCTTTCACCCCAAGATGGGAGTCAAGAATAATTAAAGTAATTAAAATGGATAAGCATTATTGCAAAAGGTAGTTAAACAATTTATGAAATTAAAACCATATGCAAATTTGGGAAAAACGTAAGAAAAAATGAAGACAATGCACCATGAAATGCCCATTGGAGTTAATTCTTGACAGACTGATGGAACAGAAAAGTTTTCACTGTCTGGGGGAGAAGGCCAGCAAGAAGGTCACCATCCTAGCCTCACTGGGGAGAGAGTTCCAAAGCCTGGAACCAGCCCCCAAGAAGGAAGGGCTTATTTCCACTAAACATACTCAAGAAAGTGGTGGAACCGATAGAAGGATACAGGAAATAGTGATGGCGGCCAAGGTAGTGGTGGTTCAGACCTGTGCTTGGGCACTCAACTGGCCTCACTGTGCCTCCGGCCTCTTCAGAGTGGCTGGGAACCACTTGTCAGGAGCCACTTCTCATTCACACAAGAAGGGAATTCCTGTTTGTGTGAGCATGGACTATGTTCAATTCCTTGCACAAATGGGGGCTATGTGAGCATTGCATGGATTCCCAATAAAATTCAAGCCAAAGCACCTTCCCACCCAGTACTCTGGCTTGATCTTTTTCTTGGAGCTCAAGGTAGCTCAGACAAGTTATCTTTACAGACGCGCCAAATTAAGAGGGGCCTTGTCAGCCATCCAATCCAACAGGAAGCCCAGAATTTATAAAACAGCCAACAAAGAACTACTCAGTATCTGCTTGAAGACCTTCCCAGAGGAAAAGCCCAGCCCTCCCCTAGGTCTTATGTTCCACTATCCAATATTGTCTGAGTAGTACTGGATGTTATATAAGAAAGGAACCCCAAAATGTGGGGAAAGGGCAGCCACTGAGACCTGCTCTCCCCATGTGCCAGCAAGTTTACATAGGAGCTGTTTTGTGTGTATGACACTTCAAGTCACCTGTGGACTTTTGGCCCCATGAAATTCATAGGGCTTTCTTAGGCAAGGAATACTCAGAAGTGGTTGTGCCAGTTCCTTCCTCTGAAATACAATCTACAGCACCTGGTATTCATTGGCAATCTCCCATCCAAGTACTAACCAGGCTCAACTTCAAAGATCAGAGTATTTAGGTGGTGTCTGTTTTACATCAGGTCAAAATATTCATCCATCTGGCCCAGTGAAGTCTTCCCAAGAACCAATGCTACCATTAGGAAGGCTGTGGAGATGAAGCCTCAAGCAGCAAATTATGGGCAGTTATTTGATGGGTTAATAGCTATTTTTACTGCCACATATAGGGAAGAGATTTGGGATTATTCTGTCATGTGTGCCCGAAGAATTAGGGGCAGATGCACAATGCACTACAATAATGCTATAATTCCATTTTACTGCCTATGAGTGCATCCTATGGAATTCAGGATTTGTAGTTTGATGAGGCACTAGATCTCTCTGACTGAGAACTGTTAAACACCTCACAAAAATATAAATCCCAGGATTCCATAGACTAGAACCATGATTAAAAGTGAAATCATAGCGCTATATTTGGACAGAGACTACAGTAATCAAGAGAAATAAGTTGTATCATAAGCTTCCATAGACTTGCAGCTGAGGAAACAGAACAAATCTACAAAAGCTTATGCTAAACCTCTTTTCTTTTGTTATATTATTGTAAGTTTTTATTTTGAAGACAGAATTGCTACATTTCTACCAACTCAGATTCCAACACGACTCAACGTTTCTTCTGATTCTGACTCCACAGCCCTGCAAGACATGCTCTCCAACAGTCCTAAACTTAGGAGGCTCAATTTATTGGACTATAACTGGCCATGCTGGCTGGAGGAATACTGGTAGTCCAAAAAAGTACAGTATATATCTATGTATAAGTCTAGAAATTTTACTCAAAATTAATAATAAAAAAAACCTGAGTCAACTTATCAATGGGTCAATGTAAGTACTGTACATGAACTATGAAAGAAAAGAAAAAGAGGAAACCATCCTCTAGTTAAAGGCAAGGTGTAACCTGTTCTGTAAACACTGAGCCCTTCTACTCTCATAAAAGAACTGGCAAATGTAATCTCAGAGCCACTGGCAATGACCTTTGAGAACTCTCGAAGAACAGGAAAAGTCCCAGCAGACTGGAGGAGGGAAAACATTGTTCCTATCTTCAAAAAGGGGTGGGTGGGAGAGGATCCCAACAATTATCGCCCAGTTAGTCTGACATCAATACTAGGAAAGATTCTAGAGCAGATAATTAAACAGAGAGTCTGTGAACGTTTAGAAAGCAATGCCATTATCACAAAAGGTCAACATGGGTTTCTGAGAATCAAGTCATGACAGACTAATCTGATCTCTTTACAGTATTTGATAAAATTACCAGCTTGGCAGATGAAGGGAATGCTGTAGACCAGTGGTCCCCAAACTCACCTCCCAGAATCCCAGACTATTTGGCCAACATGGCTGAGGCTTCAGGGAGCTGAAGTCCAAACTCTCTTAAAGGGCACAGTTTGGGGACAACTGCTGTAGACATAGCATATCTTGATTTCAGTAAGGCTTTTATCAAGGTCCCCAGTGACATTTTTGGAAACAAGCTAGTTAAATGTGGCTTAGACAATGCAACTGTTAAATGGATTTGTAATTGGTTGACCAGGCAAACCCAAAGGGTGCTCAACAATGGTTCCTTTTCATCGTGGAGAGAAGTGACCAGTGGGGTCCCACAGGGTTCTGTCCTGGGCCCAGTGCAATTCAACATCTTTATCAATGACTTGGATGAAAGTGTAAGGGGCATACTTATCGAATTTGCAGATGACACCAAATTAGTAAGAATAGATAATACCCCAAAAGGATGGGATCAAAATTCAAACTGACCTTAATATATTAGAAAGTTAGGCCAAAGCTAACAAAATCAATGTCAATACGGAGAAATGTAAGAAATGCACTTAGGGCGGAAAAATGAAATGCACAGATATAGGATGGGGGACACCTGACTGAACGAGACTACATGTGAAAGGGATCTAGGAATTCTAGTAGATCACAAGTTGAACATGAGTCAGCAACATGTTGCAGCAGCTAAAAGGGCCAATGCGATTCTAGGCTGCATCAATAGAAATATAGTGTCTAGATCAATGGAAGTAATAGTGCCATTCTATTCTGCCTTGGTCAGGACTCACCTGGAATACTGTGTCCAATTCTGGGCACCACAATTTAAAAAGGATGTTGACAAGCTCGAGCGTGTCCAAAGGAGCAGGACTGGGGAGTAGTGGGGATTTTGGGGTTACTCCTTGTCCTACTCTAGAGTAAGATTTTTTAAAATAGTACTCCTATTCCTATTATACTCCTGAATAAAAATAAAAATAAACAAATAAAAAATGTTGTTTGCATTTACAGTCGGCCCTTCTTATACATGGATATTTTATACACAGATTCAAGCATCCATGGTTTGAAAATGTTAAAAAAAAAGTATAAATTTCAAATATCAAACCTTGATTTTCCATTTTTTATAAGGGACACCATTTTGCTATGTTGAGCATACACGGATTTTGTTATACACGGGGGATCTTGGAACCAAACCCCAGCATATAACAAGGGTCCACTCTACAATAACAGGAATAAAGAGTAACAAATATATTTTGTTACTCCTTATTCCTACTCCTACTCCTGTAAAAACCTCTTACTCCTTTACTCCTACTCCTACGCCCTGCAAAAGAGGGCGACTAAAAGGGTGAAGGGTCTGGAAACCATGTGCTATGAGGAGCTACTCAGGAAGTTGGGTATGTTTATCCTGGAGAAGAGAAGGTTAAGAGGTAAATGCTGCGCCACCGGAACACCCTGAAGCCAGCTGCCGTGCAGGTAGCCAGGTGGCGTGAAGCCGGCTTCCGGGTGCCTTGTGGGCATGCATTGTGTGTACACCATGCCCCCAAGCTGGATGGAAGCCGGCTTTTCATGCTGGTCTATAGCTGCTCTAAATATGGTAACTCTTCCCAGCTCTTCCCCTTGCATCCTATTAGATCTGACAGGGACTTTCAAATAACTTGGTAGTACAAGGGGGGGGGGTCATATGTGAAAGAGGCTTGACTTGCTACTCATAAAAATAAGGGGTCCCCTGTCTTCCAGAGGAAAATATTCTGGAAGAAAAGAAGCATTGTACACTTAACTCTTGATACTGTAATTTTTACAAACTTCCATAGCTGAGTATTAGCCACCAGAGTATTAACCAACAGGAGCCTATTATAATATGAGCTTCATGGAGACTGCTTTCAAGGAAACTAAATGTAATGGGAATGACTAGACTTGCCTTCTGCTCTGCTTCTTTTAACTATCAAAATCCCATTAATTGAACATTGCAATTAATGTAATTTCCTACTCACAAAAATGTCCCTGACATCCCCAATGCAAACTAAAATACAAGTTTGATAGAAGCATTGTGGTTAAACAACCCTCTTTCCTCATTTGTTGTTGTGGGGCTTAAGTTGGTTCCAACAAATGGCAACTCTAAGGCAAACGTAACAGGGGCGTTTCTGGGCATGATTTGTTTGGGGTGGTGGTGGTCTGCCTCAGAGGAATAAAAATCTCCCTACATACAGAAAGGTAGCCTATCAGAAAAGGCCTCCTTGCATGCAGAAAAACAGTAGACAAGGGGGAAAGTTTTACTTTACCTCTCACCTTTATGTTGTTTTGTTACATGCATGGTGCTTTTTTATATGAAGATGCATTTTCGAGTATGGTACTCACAAACATACACATAATTTGACATGATGGTCTGTCACTTTATTCCCACCTTATTTTGTTGTGTGGGGGCAGGTAAGGTCTTCTGGAACATTGCTTTATTCAGTGACAAGAAGAAAAGAACAGAGACCAACAATGAGTAGTTAAGGACGGAGACATGAGTGAAGACTGAGGGTGGGAGGACTTAAAGAATGCAAACTGGCTTGACAGTAAGAAGCAGCACGAAAAAAGAAATTAAAAGCTAAAGAGACTGCAACCATTCAAAATACATCTATGTGTGAGAATATTTTGTCCATTTCGCTATACATACCACCATGCAATTAAGTACAATCACGATTAACTTGCATCCCCAGTCTATGCACGCAAAGGATGGAGCATAGCGAATGTTGCTCTAGCACATCACAGATCACGGCACTATGCCAGCACTGCAGTGGCCCTCTGGAGGTGTTGCAGATACGCCAGGGCAGATTTTCAGAAATCACATTGTGCCAGTCTGCAATCTCAAAGCTTCAAAACCAGCTGGAAAAACAGCAGTCTCCTATGAAGGTCCTGATTACGGACCTGGAACATTGATCCATCTTCGGGGTTTCAGATAAGGATTCTTTCCCAGCCCTAAACTGGAGATACTGAGAACTGAACTTGGAAAGCAAGTGCTCAACCAACTCATTATGGTCAATCCAAAAATTTATATTATCATTTCAAATGTCTTCCAGTTCAACAGATAACCATTACCTCTCATAATACATGAATATCAAATATTATGACCCTTATGAGCTCATGTTATGAGCCTAAGATGACACCAAATTAGGAAGAGAGATAATACCTCAGAGGACAGGATCAAAATTCAAAATGATCTTAATAGATTAGAAATCTGGGCCAAAACTCATAAAATAATTTCAACAGAGAGAAATATCAGGTACTACACTTAGGGTTGGTGGGAATGAAATGCACAGGATATAGGCTGAGGGACACTTGGCTTGACAACAGTACATGTGAAAGGGATCTAGGAATCCTAGTAGACCACAAGTTGAACATGAGTCAACAGTGTGATGCAGCAGCTAAAAAGGCCAATATGATTCTAGACTTCATCAACAGAAGTACAGTGTCTAGATCAAAGGAGGTTATAGTATAATTCTGTTCTGCTTTGGTCACCCCTCACCTGGAGTACTGTGTTCAATTTTGGGCATCACAGTTCGAAAAGGACATTGACAAGATGGAGTGTATCCAGAGGAGGATGACCAAAATAGTGAAAGATCTGGAAACCATGCCTTATGAGAAGAGACTTAAGGAGCTGGGTATGTTTAGCCTGGAGAAGAGAAGATTAAGAGGCGATAAGGGCCCCATACAGACTGCCAAAATAAAGCTGCTTCAGGTCATTTTGGAGGTATGCTGTTTAAATGATGCATGCGTCCTAAGAGTTTGGAAGCTGCACTAAAGCTATGTTCCAGTTCTTAGGACTAGATCATGGCTTTGGCGCGGCTTCTGGACTCTTAGGACACATGCAACATTTAAACAACATACCTCCAAAGTGACCCAAAGCAGCTTTATTTTGGCCTGTCTGTATGGGGCCAATGACAGCTTTTTAAAAAAATATCTGAAGAGATGTCATATTGAGGATGGAGCAAGCTTGCTTTCTGCAGCTCCAGAGATTATGATCCAGAGCAAAGGATTCAAACTACAGGAAAAGAGTTTCCACCTCAACATTGGGAAGAACTTCCTGACAGTAAGAGCTGTCCCTTAGGAGTGTGGTGGAGTCTCCTTTGGAGGATTTTAAACAGGCTAGATCACCATCTGAGGGAGTGCTTTGATTGTGTATTCCTGCATGGCAGGGGGTTGTACTGGGTGGCCCTTGAGGTCTCTTCCAACTCAGGATTCTATTATTCTATTCTAGGCTTCCAAGCTGCAGAAAACCAAGGTGAAGCACAAATAGCAAACTGGTAGTTCTGATTCATTCCCTTACTGAACATCGTGGGCAGAACACAGCGATTTTGAAGAACTTTCCAATCTTTGCAAACTTCTCATACAGGTTTTTCCTCACAATGATAAGAAACTTATGAAACAGCCTTAATCATGTCTACTACTGAAAATATCAGTTCAGGTCTCACACTGGGCTACCAGACAGTACTTTACCTGGAAATGCCAGAGACTGAACCTGGGAAACAACACAGAGCAATGGTTACACTTTTAGACCAAGATTTGAGAGAATCATGAAAGTCATGATGTGGTCATGGGCAGTCACTCACTCTTTCAGCCTAATCTACTGGCATATTACAGGGTCATTGTGAGGATACAAGCCAAGCCAGGGAGGAAACTGCAAACACTACCTTGAGCTCACTAGAAGAAAGATGGAATATTAATGTAAGTAATAAATAATGAACAAATCAACCTGGGTCCAGCTCCATCTAAAGCATGTATTCTACCACAAAGCTATAGCCTGGTGCCCAGGAAGCATGCAATATGCGACTGAGCATTTCAGATGCCAGGAAGTATCCTGAAATAATGGACTTTCACTGTTCTCTTCCATGACAACATTTCAGTACTGTATTTACATGCGATATATACTTGACTATAAGTCGATCTCATGTATAAGTTGAGGACAGGTTTGGGGGCCAGAATTATGGATATTGATATAACCCTTGGATAAGTCAAGGGTAAAACTTAGCAGCATGTAACAAAGGATGTAAAGGATGAAGCAAAGGAAAATGATACTAAAGATCTTTAAAAATGTTGACAGGCATAACTGTTTGTGCTCACCCTAAAGGCTGGATGGATGAGATAGTAGAAGGAGTTAATGCTTCTTTTAGGTGCTCCGAGAAGATATTATAACCTTTCATCAGGGCATGGTTCCCTTTTTGATAAGAGTTAAAGTACAGTACTTGCACTGACCCATAAATAAGTCAAGCCAGGTTTTTTGGGTCTATTTTTTGACTAAAATTTCTAGACCTATACATGAGTATATACAGTAATATGAAGTCAATGTGTGTTAACTGATTAATCCTTCTACAGGAGAGATACCCACCCACCCCCATATGCATGAGGTTTTAAATTATCCTGACAAAACCAAGAACTAGTTAGTTAAGATAATACCCTTTATTTTTTGTTGGACAACATGAAGTTACTTACGGTAACTATAAATACAATTACTCCAAGTAAAAATGTAACCATCTTACATATATAGAATCACAGAATCATAGAGTTGGAAGAGACCACTAGGGCCATCCAGTCCAACCCCCTGCCATGCAGGAAATCCATATCAAAGCATCCCTGACAGACTGCCATCCAGCCTCTGCTTAAAGACTTCCAAAGAAGGAGACTCCACTACACTCCAAGAGAGTTTGTTCCACTGTCAAACCGCCCTTACTGTCAGGAAGTCCCTCCTAATGTTGAGGTGGAATCTCTTTTCCTGTAGCTTGCATCCATTGTTCCTGGTCCTGTTCTCTGGAGCAGCAGAAAACAAGCTTGTTCCTTCCTTGATGTGACACCCCTTCAAATAGTTAAACAGGGCTATCACATCACCTCTTAATCTTCTTTTCTCCAGGCTAAACATTCCCAGCTCCCTAAGTCGTTCCTCATAGGACATGGTTTCCAGACCCTTCACCATTTTAGTCTCCCTCCTTTGGACATGCTCCAGTTTCTCAATGTCCTTTTTGAATTGTGGTGCCCAGAACTGGACACAATATTCCAGGTGGGGCCTGACCAGAGCAGAATACAGCGGCACTATTACTTCTCTTGATCTAGACACTATACTTTTATTGATGCAGCCTAAAATTGCATTGGCCTTTTTAGCTGCCGCATCGCATTGTTGACTCATGTTCAACTTGTGGTCTACTTGGACTCCAAGATTTCTTTCACACATAGTTTCATTCAGCCAGGTGTCCCCCATCCTATATCTGTGCATTTTATTTTTCTGCCCTAAGTGCAGTACCTTACATTTCTCTGTATTGAATTTCATTTTGTTAGCTTTGGCCCAGCTTTCTAGTCTATTCAGGTCATTTTGAATTTTGATCCTGTCCTCAGGGATATTAGCTATTCCTCCTAATTTTGTGTCATCTGCAAATTTGATAAGTATGCTCCCAATTTTGTCCTCCAAGTCATTGATAAAGATGTTGAATAGCACTGGGCCCAGGACAGAGCCCTGTGGGACCCCACTGGTCACTTCTCTCCAGGATGAAAAAGTGCCATTATTGAGCACCCTTTGACTTCGGCCGGTCAACCAATTACAAATCCATGTAACAGTTACCTTGTCTAGTCCACATTTTACAAGCTTGTTTGCAACAATGTCATATAGTATGTTTTTAATGTTTTAATCACATGTATTTTTATTGTAACTTTCTCTCTTTTAAAAATCATCTTGAGTCCCAGGTTTGGAAAAAGATGGGGGTATAAATCAATCAATAGATAAACAGATGGACAATTATAGTACAAAAAAGAAAATGTTTAATTTTCACTATTTTTTATTTCATAAATCCTACATGACTTCTAAAAGTAAGATATGTGTATAGTGCAGTCACTTGTGAACAGCACACAAATCACTCAGCTGTCAGGATTTCTATTTCCAGGTGAACCCAAGTGTCCTGCCTTTTATATTTCAGTATATTTGCTAGTGAATGCATGCCCCATTCTCAAATCAGGGCACCATAGGTGTATTTTGCCATTTAAATTAGATGCTGTTCGAGCCCTAGCTGAAAATATATAAAATAATAATAATATAATAATAATAAAAATTATTGATATTTTCCTGCCTCTCCCAGGGAGCAGAACAGGTATAAGCAAACTGTGGTTTCCAGATTTGTTTGACTGAGGCTATTCACTGGAGAAATAATGCCTACTTGAGTATAAAGTGCATTTGTAACTCTGGATCAAATATTTTTTCCCTTCTCTGGCTGGCTCAACTTAAAGAGTTGCTGTGAAGATAAAATGGAGATGAATTCTAGGTATACCATAACTAGTGCCTTCGAAAGCTGGCAAGATAAAACATTCAGTACTAGTCGGTAAGACTGCCTTACTTCCCCCTTTGATTTAAACCAAGGCAAGAAACTTGTGGCTTGCCAAGAGCTGGCACACTGCAATTCCCATCAGTCCTAGCCAGATAACCAATGGTGAAGTACCATGAGAATCTCAATCCAACAATATCTAGAGGGTCATGAGCTGCTTGCCCTTAACTTAAATGCTTACCCTCACCTCATCCTACCTGCTTATATTATTTCCGAAGCCAGCACGGCATAGTGATTTGACTACGACTCTGGAGATCAGGGTTAGATTCCCACCTCTGTGCGTCCTTGGGCAAGCTACATGCTCTCAGCCTCAGGGGATGGCAATGGAAAACCTCTGAACAAAGTATGCCAAGAAAACCTCATGATATATGACATGATTAGCCATAAGTCAGAAATGACTTGAAGGTACACAACAACCAACCACAATTAATGTGCTACAAAAATTGGCACATTCAAAATACACTCCACTCATGGTAACCAAATTTAGCAACTGTGTTCTCAGAATAAGAAGTTAGCAGTCAAACACATTTACCTATAAACAAAAACAACAGTAATAATTAACCTGCTCAACATTTTATAAGAAAACAGAAAGAAAAAGATAGCAGATATTAAATAGTACAGCATTAAGAGATGTACAGATACACCATGGACCCTTTCACAGTACACAGTTATAGCACTATGATTTCACTAAAACTGTCATGGCTGCATCCTATAGTATTGGAGAGTTTGTAGTTTGATGAGGCACTAGAGCTTTCTGGCTCTAAACTGCAAATCCCACAATTTTAAAGGATGGCACCACTGCAATTAAAGTGTAATCATAGCACTATAATTCTGTAGTGTGAAAGGACCCATGTCTGTAATAGAAGTTTATCTTTTAAATTCTCAAGCCAAATACCAAATAAACCTTACTCAAACAAGAATGTTAAGAAGAATCTTAACAGCAAATGTATCCAGTTTGAAGAGTAAGGTGTTTCTTCACATAAGCAGATCAGACTTCTGCATTCATACAGAGAAATCCAACTTTATTGTGTACATGTTTTTATCTGTTTTGCCTCCACATGGCACAAAGGACAACACATACAGTATATAGCTTCTTCTCTTCTCCACCCCTCCATTTATCCTTATAACAACCTTGTGAAGCAGGTAGACTAAGGTCCAATCCACACTGCAGAAATAATCCAGTTTTAAACTGCTTTAGCTACCCTGGCTCAGTGCTTGGGAATCCTGGGAATTGTAGTTTATTGTGGCACCGGAGCTGTCTAACAGAGAGCAGGCTAGATGTCTCACAAAAGTAGTTCCCAGAATTCCCTAGATTGAGCCAGGGCAGTTAAAGCAGTCTGAAACTGGATTTTTTTCTGCAGTGTGTTTTGCAACTAGCTCCGTCCAATGAAATCATGGGATCTGTAGTTTTACAAGGTCCTGAGCCTTCTCTGCCAAAGAGTGCTGGTGCCTCCCCAAACGACAAATCCCAGGATTCTGTACAATGCAACCATGGCAGCTAAAGTGGTGTCAAACTGCATTACATTCGCCCCTCCATTTTTGCAGCTTTGACTTTTGCGTATTTCACAGATTTTATTAATATGTTCTCTCCAGGAATATCTAGGTCTTCCAGCGCAACTCTATGGTGAACTGTAACCAAAAGTCGCACTGAAGGACCTAGAGATTCCTAAAGAGAACACTCCACTTGGCATTTCTAGCCCCTCCAGTACAGTTCTATGGTCAATGTCTGGCAGATGTGACCAGAGTTGCACTGGATGACCTAGAGTTTCCTAGAGAGGTGTTCTCTCAGGTAAAAACATAGTGGTTTTGTTATTTGTTGCTTTTCCACATTCACAGGAGTCCTGTGCCCCTAACCCCAGGGAACATGGAGGGACGAGTGTATGTCTAAAGTGTAGATGCACCCACATTGGAGAAAAGTTTTGAGACTTCCTCTTCCAGATGTACCTCTCTATCCCATCACTAGCACATAGCAATGGGCAGGCGTATCCTTCCCCATTGTGGCTCTTTTGCCAGTGGCTACCAAAACTTTTGCCGACCCTGTTGAAAGCAGCAACGTCAAATATGACGCTGGTTCCCAGAAATGCACCTCTAGATGAATTCAGAGTTACCTGGGTGGAGAAAAAATATACAGTGGGCTGCTGGAGTTTGGTGTCTGCTGGAGTTTGGTTGCAGAACACACACACACCATAGATAACAAAATCTGTGGATGCTTAAGTCCCAATTAAACACTTATTAAAATGGTGTCCCTTGTACAAAATGGTAAAATCTATTTATTTTATTTTTTCATTTCGTTTTAATACCACCTTTCTCCCTGAAAGGGACTCAAGGCGGTTCACAAGATAAAAACATCTAAAAAAAAACTTTAGGGTAAAAATTTAAAAACAGCAGAATCATTTAATTAAAGCAATATAAAATTAACATTACAAGCATACAAAAAATTAAAACTTAACTAAAAAGACACACCCCATATAAAACCACCTTGTCATGGTTATTATGTTAAAAAGCCTTCTTAAATAAAAATGTTTTTGCTTGCTGACGAAAGGCGAGTGAGAAAAGGGCTAGCCTACCCTCCTGTGGAAGGGAGTTCCAGAGGTTGTGTTTAAGTATACACACACACACACACACACACACACATTTTCAAGCTGTGGATGATTGAATCCCTGTGTGGATATGGAGGGCTGACTATATAACAAGCTCTGAAGCCAACATCATAGAGGTTTATACCTAAGTAACTGACACAAAAATCAATGGAGGGTTTTTTTACTACCATAACATGTATTTCACGTGCATATTCCCTAGAGCAGTGATTCCCAAACATTGGTCCTCCAGATGTTTTAGACTTCAGCTCCCAGAATTCCTGACTGTTGGCCAAGTGGCAGGGACGTCCGGGAGTTGAAGTCCAAAACACCTGGAGGACCAAAGTTTGGGAATCACTGCTCTAGAGACTTGGCACTGAGATCTTTCATGAAGCACATGCTGCATTTCTCAAGAATATCACTATGCTGTGTGGGTAAATAAACAACAACCCTCTACTTCTTTAAAGAAAGATAGTGTAGCATAGTGGTTTCAGCGTTGGGACTATGACTCTGGAGACCAAGGTTTGAATTCCCGCTCAACCATGAAACCCTCTGGGTGACCTTGGACAAGTCACAGACTCTCAGCCCAAGAAGTTCCCATAAAGTCCCCAGGTTCAAAAACATACTCGAAGGCACACAACAACTTGTTAAAAACATGAAATTAGAACTGTAGTCATTGCTGCTTAAAAGCATGGAAATATAACCTAACACTCTAATGTTCTACAGAACTTTTTAAATAAGTGGTGAAAAATAATGGTCCAAAACACACTGCAGAAGTCATCCACTTTGGGACCGCTTTAACTGCTCTGGTTTAGTGCTACAGAATTCTGGGAATTGTAGTTTATTGCGGCACCAGAGCTCTCTGACATAGAAGGCTAAATGTCTCACAAAACTAGTTTCCAAAACTCTTTAGCATTGAGCCAAGGCAGTTAAAGTGGTCTCAAACAGGATTATTTCTGCAGTGTGTTTTGGAACAATGTTATTCTCTCCAGAGACTAATTTAAAGAAACACTGCACCAACGCACACAACCACAAGTCTGGGTTTGCAATTGAGAGCACATCTTATCAGGTGTTGTACTCAGTTCTGACAGCCAGTGTGGTGTAGTGCTTGAAGCAATGGACTGGAGTTTGATTTCCCACTCGGCCATAGAAATGCACTGGGTGACCTTGGCCGAGTGACACACTCTCAGTCCCAGAATATCTCTTAGGATCACCATAAATCCAAAATTACTTGAAGGCATACAACAACAACAACAACAACAACAACAACAACAACAACAGTTCTGACATGACACATGACACACAGCTCTGCCTCATTCACCCATTGTAGGATGGGGTGTATAAACAGCCAGCATGGTTTGAGTGTTGGACTAGACTCTGAAGATTTGAATCCCCGCTCAATCATGAAACCCTCTGGGTGACCTTGGGTGAGTCATACTCTCTCAGCCTCAGGGGAAGGCAATGGCAAACCCCCTCTGAATAAATCTCACCAAGAAAACCCCATGATAGGTTCACCTTAGGATCACCATAAGTCCAAATGACTTGAAAGCACACAACACACACACATACACAAAATGAGTTAAGATCTCTCTCACTGCACCACTTTTACTGTTCAGTTAGTGGTATGACTGCATTAGCTTAGTGTTCCCTCATACCTGTATCTGCCTTAGGATTGCCTTAAGTTGAAAACACTTGAAGGCACACAACTACAGTAGTCTGAAAACCATTACTAGGGGAAAAATTAAACCAATTCTCTACCTTCCAACAAACAGAAAGGGAAAGAGGACACTGGATGAAGATAGAGAGTTCTGGGGTTTATTGTGGTGCATTTTGGGAGACTGGGAGTAGAGGAAGTAAAGGGAAGGATGTTGGGATGTTGCTTTAAAACACCTCTCCATAATGATCAGAATGAAGACTGCAGTCAAGAAATCAGAAGATAACTAGGAAAGGCAAGAACAGCCAGCCTGGCATAGTGGTTTGAGTGCTGGACTATGACTCTGAAGACCTGGGTTCGAATCTCATTTAGGTGATGGAACCCACTGGGTAATTTGAGGAAGTCACACACTCTTGGCCTCAGACTGAGAACAAGTCTTGCCAAGAAAAATTTTGTATTGCAATTTTTACTGTACACCGCTATGATCATTGCGGAATAGCGGTCTATAAATAAAACTTATTACTATTAAAATCCTATGACCTTAGGGTTGCCATAAGTCAGAAACTACTTGAAGGCATTCAACAACAACAACAATAACGGAATAGGAAAGGTAGTTATGAAAGAATTAGACAAGATCCTAAAGAGTAAAGATATACAACTGAACACTAAAGTTAGGATCGTCCAAGCCATTGTATTGCCCAGCACCATGTACGGATGTGAAAGCTGGACAGTGAAAAAAACAGATAAGAAGAAAATCAACTAATTTGAAATGTGGTGCTAGACTGGAATTTTGAGACTACCATGGACAACTAAAAACACAAACAAATGGGACCTTGAACTGATCAAGCCTTGGAGGCCAAGATGATCAAAGTGAGGCTGTCATACTTTGGCCTCATCAGGAGAAAGCAAAACTCATTAGAAAAGACAATAATGCTAGGAAAGGTAGAGGGTGGTAGAAAGAGAGGAACACTGCACACTAGATGGATGGACTCAATTAGAGGTCATGGGCCTGAGTTTGCAAAACCAGTGGAGGACACGGGGTCTTGGAAATGTCTCATCTATGGGGTCACCATGAGTGGGTAACAAAACAGATTTGGGCAGGGAAGGGAAGGATGGATGTTGCTTTAAAACACCCCTCCCTAATTTATTGGGCAAGGAATCTAGCTACCTAGGAAGTGAACAAGGCAGGCATACTGGGCTCCAGCCTTCTCCTTCTTCCTTCTCCAACAGCTGTGGCCAAGCAAATGGGGAAGCCTGAAGTAAACAAAACACAGTGGCGGCTGAGAGGAAAGAGAGAGGAGGAAGAAGAAGGCAGGAAGCGACCCTACAATGCTTCGTCCCCCAAAGGTTTCAAAGCTGGGCCCCTACAAAGCTTCACCAGGCAAGCTTTGTGTGTGTGTGTGTGTGTGTGTGTTTTGTTTTTTTAAACTGGAACCCTCTGTTGTTCAACGCACACTGCAATGCTGCTGGTGCCACAGCGGCAAAGAGAAAGGGCAACACACCACACTACAATTCCCAGGCTTCTGTAGGATGGAGCTAGGACAGTTAAAACGGTGTTAAACTGCATGGTTTCTACAGTATAGGATGCATCTACACCAGTGGTCCCCAAACTGTGCTTTTTAAGGGAGTTTGGACTTCAGCTCCCAGAATCCCAGACTATTGGGCAACATAGCTGAGGCTTCTGGGAGCTGAAGTCCAAAATCTCAGGCACAGTTTGGGGACCACTGAAACCATGCAGTTTGACATCGCTTTAACTGTCCTGGCTCCATCCTACAGAAGCCTGGGATTTGTAGTCCAGTGAGGAACCAGCCCTCTCGGGCAAAGAGAAGGCAGAAGACCTTGCAAAAACTACGAATCCAAGTAGGATGGAGCTGCGGCACTGAAAAGTGGCATTAAACTACATTACTGGTGCACTGGTGATACAGAAAAAGTGGGAGGCAGGTTTTGGTGGATTGGTAGTTTTTGCAAGGTTTTGCACCTTCTCTCTGCCCAAGACAGCTGGTCTTCCCCCCCCCCCCAAAAAAAAACCCCAACAACATCATCCAGGAGGGTGTGGAGAGTTACTTTCATCTCTAAGCACCTACAAATAGTAGCAAAAAGGGCACTACCAACACCTTTTTTCCCTCATTCTGCCTCCCATTCAACCTGGCACTCTATCTGCATCTGCAAGGAGCGGAAGGAGCAAGCACTGCAATGCACTAAAAATAAGAAGAAAAAAGAAAAGCATGAGGAGTGATATATAGATATATAGAGAGACCTAAATACCATAAAGGCCCCAGATCCTGTCTGATCTTGGAAGCTATGCAGATTCAACCCTGGTTAGTACCTGGATGGAAGACCACCAATCCCAGTGCTGTAGGTTGTATTTCAGAGGAAAGAACTGGTCAAACAACATCTCTGCCTAAAAACTGAAATAGATTCACAGGGTAGCCATAAGTTGAGAGGTGACTTGAAGGCACATAAACACACAAATACAAGTGTGTGTGTGTGTGGACAGTGACCAGATATCCTCCTTTTCCAGGACATGTCTTATATTTCAAGTCCAGGAGAAATTTCACAAAAATGTCCTCCATTTTGACCAGGACTAATTGTTGATTTTCATTTCTAGGAGTGTGTTTTGTTTTGTTTTTTGAGCTTTTAGCTTTGGTCAGGCCCTCCATTTTCCTGGAAAGTCCTACTGTGTGTGTTTCTGTATGTATTTCTCTGTTTGTCTGTCTGTGTTTGTCTGTGTTTTTCTGTGTGTTCCTGTATGTATTTCTGTTTCTGTGTTTCTGTGTGTGCTTCTGTATGTGTTTCTTATGTATTTCTGTTTGTGTTTCTCTGTGTTTTTGTATGTATTTCTCAGTTTGTGTGTTTCTGTGTGTGTGTTTTTGTATGTATTTCACTCTCTTTCTGTGTTTGTGTTTCTGTATTTCTCTCTCTCTGTTTGTATGTGTTCTGTGTGTTTCTATGTGTTTCTTTCTCTTTGTTTCTCTCTCTCTCTCTGTGTTTCTGTATGTATTTCTCTTTCTGTTTCTCCCTCTGTGTGCGTGTGTGTGTGTGTATTTCTGTGTGTGTTTCTCTGTGTGTTTGTGTATTTCTATATGTATTTCTCTCTTTGGGTGTTTTTCTGTTTGTGTTTCTGTATGTCTGTGTGTGTGTGTGTTTCTATGTGTGTGTGTGTGCGTGTTTTTCTGTGTTTCCCTCTCTGTGTGTGTGTTTGTGTGTGTATCTCTGTGTGTCTGTATGTATTTCTCTGTGTGTGTTTCTCTCTGTGTGTGTTTCTGTATGTATTTTTCTTTCTGTGTTTGTGTTTCTGTATCTCTCTCTGTTTGTGTGTGTGTGTTTCTATGAGTTTTCTCTGTGTGTGTGTTTTTTGAATGTGTGTGTTTCCCTGTGTATGCGTTTGTGTCTGTGTGTTTTTCTGTATGTGTCAGGCCCTGCAAAAAATAAACAAACAAGTAAATAGAGAGGGTCCTTTTCCTCCAAGCCCCCAAATACCCCCCTCACAAAACCCACTCCCCCAAAAAGGGAGACCCAGGGAAAGAAAGGGGCAATGCACCAAAAGACAACGCACCACAACATAAAAACAAGCAATAATGATTATAAATAAGGAGAGGGAGGAGGAGGAGGAAAATGGGCCCACCCCACCTGGGGCCTGGGAAGGGAGAAGGAAGGGTCCACCACTTACATGCCTGGCAGGGAAGGAGGCCTAGGAGGTTGCAACAACAACAACAGCAGCAGCAGCAACAGCCACGACAACAACAGCGCCGTCTCCAACTGTGGTGCTGCTGCTGCAAAGGCTCAGCCCATGGAGCCTGGAAGGAGCCTGGAAGCGATGAATGGGGCAGAGATGGAGGGAGGGCCCCGCCAATAATGCCTCCCTCCTGGCACCCGGGGCCTCGCCTTCCTCCAGCGGCCGGGAAGGAGGCGCCCAGGCCGGGAGGGCGCTGCGGGTTTTGCCGCCGCCGCCGCCGCCGCCGCTGCTCCACTGGAGGCGAGCCCCGGTTCCTCCCGCTTCCCTCCGTTTGACTCACAACTGGCCCTAGTCCTCCTCCTCCTCCTGGCACTCTCCCTCCCTGGCTGGTGTGAGTGTGTGTTGTGGGTGTGTGTTTCCCTCTTCCCCTCCCGCAGGGTCCTACTGCCTGGACGGCTCCCTTCCCATGCCTTCCCATTCATCTTTTATTATTATTATCATTTCCCTCTCTCTTGTGTTGTTGTTGTTGTTGTGTGCCTTCACACATGTCCTCACCACAAAAGAGGACCAGGCACCACAATAAGGAGGATATTCAAGAAGAAATGGAGGCCCTGACCCAACAAAGGCTTTAAAACACTCAAGTATAGATTTCCTTTCATGTTTTTATTGACAGCTGTGTTATGTATGTATGTATGTACAGTATGTTGTTGTGTGCCTTCAATAGGGCGACCAGATGTCCTCACCACAAAATGGAGGACATTCCAGAGAAGAAATGGAGGCCTTGACCCAATCAAAGCTTTAAAAACACTCTTGCACATGTAAACTTTCTTTCATGGTGTTTATTGACAGCAATGTTATGTATGTGTGTATGTTTGCTGTTGCTGTTGTTGTGTGCCTTCAATAGGGTTGGCTGATATCCTCACCACAAAGGAGGACCAGGCAGCCTAAAATGGAGGACATTCCAGATGAAATGAAGGCCCCGACCCAATAAAAGCTTTAAAACACTCATGTACATCGAACTGCAGTCTATAGAGTTGTAGTCCTGCATTCAAACCACTACACCACCACACTGGCTATTCCCATACAGTCCTTCAAATAACCTGGACCCAAGCTGTATAGAGCTGTTGTGTGACCTCAAGTTGTTTTTTTTACTTAGGACAACCCTAAGGCAAACCTATAATGGGGGATTTGGGGCCTGAGAGTGTGTGCCTTGCCCAAAATCATCCAATGGGCTTCCTTGGCTGAGAGGGGAATTGAACCCTGGTCTCCAGAGTCCTAGTCCTCTGCTCAAACAACTAAACCACACCGGCTGTTGTTACTATTATATTCTTGCATCAGCATCATTATTATTACTGTATATACTAGAAATTGTAGTAAAAACATTGACCCAAAAAAACTGGGTCAACTTATCCATGGGTCAATGTAAGTACTGTCCTTTAACTATGTATGTATATATATGGAGTCACCCTTTTTTATGGAGTGGTAAAGCTTAGTCCATCCTGGGAGCACCAAAAAGAAGCATGGATCCCCTCTACTTTCTCATCCATCCAACCTTTAGGATGGGCACAAACATACCTGCCAGAATTTTCTAAGTTCTTTGGCATCATTTTCCTTTGCATCATTCTTTACATCCTTTGTTACATGCCCCTAAGTTTTACCCTTGACTTATCCACGGGTCATATCAAAATACACAATTTTGGTCCCAAAACCTGCCCTCGACTTATATATGAGGTCAATTTATAGTTGAGTATATAGGGTGATAATAATAATAAACTTTCTTGCAATGTGGGTATATCGTAATTGGAAATATCATCCATACGTTTCCAATCATTCATTCATTCCCACATTATTATTATTATTATTATTATTATTATTATTATTATTATTATTAACAGACAACAGCCGCTCTCTGCTAGTCACACCTTCAGAAGTGTATTATTGTTATTATTAGTAGTAGTAGTTGTATTAAACTTCCTTGCAATGTGTGTGCATATATGTGTCTTGTGTGCCTTCAAGTTGTTTCCAATTTATGGAAACCATGTCACAAGTTTTTCTGAGGCTGAGAGTGTGTGACTCATCCAAGTGCACTCATTGGGTTTCCATGGCCCAGGCGGGAACTGAACCCTGATCTTGAAGGTCATAGTCCAACGCTCAAACCCTAACCCTACACCAGCCTGCCTCTTTCAATGTGTGTATGTTGCAGCTATTAGTATCACCAAATTCTTATGGGGACAATATCCTCAATCCCTTCCTCTTCCTGATAAGCACATCTCAGTTAGCAAGTATGGTTTGTAGGCAGCAATAGTAAGTTGTCTGAGGGTTGCCAGGTTAGATGTATTCGAAGCTCTGAGATCTCAGAACTATAACATGAAAGCTCACCACATCATTTGATGATCTCATGGAGTGAGTCCTTCTAATGCCATGATATACCCAGGAACCTATCACGCAACATTGTTATCCTGCAATTGCAGTGCATCAGTCCCATCTTTGCCTGGAGGTTATCACGTCAAATCCTGGCTCTCCTGCTCCGGTACTGTTATTGGGTCATATGGAAAATTATTTTATCACTTGAAATAATCTGTCAATGGCTCAACATTTCACTATGGTATAGCAAAAATTTTGGGTGCCAAATGTTTCATTATGCTTCATTGTGATATTGCAAGAATAGTAAGCACAGAATGGATGTGGTTTTATTTCTCCTCCCTTGGGGATTCCCTGGGGATCTCAGCAAGGAAAGCCCAGATTACTTTTGGTGGTTGGTTTGGGAAGACACTGGGCTTTCCAAGAGTTCCCAAAAGAAACTTTTCACCTTGTTCTCCATTTTCCAGCATGATTCTTTTTATATTACAGGTAGAATCTCCCTTATCTGGGATTCCAAAATCTGAAATACTCCCAAATCCAAAACTTTCCACATGGGTGGCTGAGATAGTGACACCTTTGATTTCTGATCATTCAGTGCACAATTATTTTTTTAATGGAATTAATTCACTATCACAACATAGTGATGGATATTAGCTCAGGAATTCAACAAACGCATGGCCTTTATTTATTTATTTATTTATTTATTTCTCAACCTTTCCCCAAAACTGGGACTCAGTGCGGCTCACAACATTAAAAAAAAACCCAGTACAATTAAAAGCATACAAAAATAGTACAGTCCTCCCTCCATTCTCGTGGTCTTCAGACTCACGTCCCTTGCTTATGCGCGAGGGATGAACGGAGGAGGAATGAATGGGGTGTGTGCCCCCACGCCAATGGGGCTTGAATATATGCAAAACTCCATTTTCGTTAGGGGGTCTGGAATGGATCCCCCGCAAAAAGGTGGGGTGACTGTATATCAAAACAGAATTCAATTATTACAATATTAAAACAATGTTAAAAGAATAAAATACAATTAAAAAGATTAAAATGTTAAAAATACTTAAAAATAATACAACACCACCCTATCCCATGCTTTAAAACCTGTTTTAAATGCATGTCTAAACAGGTAGGTTTTATCCTGCTGGCAAAAGGCCGACAGAAAAAGGGCCGTTCTGGCCTCCCTGGGAAGGGAGTTCCACAGTCTAAGGGCAGCCACGGCAAAGCCCCCCCCCCCCGTGTCCCTACCAACCGTGCTTGTGATGGTAGTGGGATGGAAAGAAGGGCCTCTCTAGAGGATTGGAGAGCCTGGGCTGGTTCATACAGGGATAATTTGTTGCTGTTATCCACCCTCGAGTCGATCTTGACCCATGGCGACCCTAAAGATGAGATATCTCCAAGACTCCCTATCCTCCACTGCTCTGGTCTGCTCAGCTTAGCTCCTGCAAATTTATATCCATGATCTCTTTTATAGAGTCCATCCATCTAGCATGCGGCCTTCCTCTCCTTCTGCTTCCCTCCACATTTCCTAGCATTATTTTTTTTTCCAATGAGTCGTGCCTTCTCATGATGTGGCCAAAGTATGAAAGCCTCAGTCTAGTCATCTTGGCTTCCAGAGAGATTTCCGGTTTGATTTGTTGTAGGACCCATTTGTTTGACTTCTTGGCTGTCCATGGTATCCTCAGTACTCTTCTCCAGCACCACATCTCAAATGGATTAATTTTCTTTCTATCCGGTTTCTTAACTGTCCAAATCTCACAGCCATACATGGTGACAGAGAATACAATGGAGTATATCACACGGAGGTTTTTGGGAGGTTTTTGAGAGATTTTGCAGCTCAGATCCGGGTTGACTGCAGGTCCAACGATGCGGATTCACGTCATAACGTGAATGTGTTATCAGATGCGATTCCTTTCTATTGGGTGCTCCTTCCATGGTTGCTTCTGCAGTGATTCCCAAGTGACCCCTCATTTTGGTGAAATCGGAAAAAAAGTGAATTCACAGAATTTGCCATTCAAGCTCACTTCGATTTCACTCCGAATTGGTCTGGTGTGGAAGAATCACTCTGGTGTCGCCCCCCTTGGCCCCCTGTGTCCTTGTTTCTTCATCCCCCTCTCCTCCTTCATGCCATCTTGTCCTCTCTGCCACCCTGCCACTATCCAGATCATCCGGAGACACAGGGCGCGGTGTTATCAGTACGCTGATGACACCCAAATAGTTTTCTTCTGTGTCTCCGACTGATGCAGTAACTAGGGATGGCATCTCTCCTCTTATGCTTGCTTGGAGTCGGTAATGGCTGGATGAGGGAACACAGACTCAGCCTGAATCCAGAAAACGAAGAAGTACTGGTGATTGCTCTCCTGGCCCAGGTAAGGAAATTTTTCCACCTGTCCTAAATGGGGTCACGCTCCCTGTGAATGCTCTGTTCGCAGTTTGGGGTGCTTCTGGACTCGTCGCTTCACCTTACTGCTCAGGTGGATGCGGCGGTCAGGCAGCACCTGTTATCAGCTTCGGCTGACGCCAACTGCAACCCTTCCTTGGCCGGGGGGACTTGAAACCGTTTATACATGCTCTGGTAACCTCTCGATTAGATTTCTGTAATCGCTTTACATGGGGCACCCTGTACCAAACCCAGAAGCTTCAATTAGTGCCGGCTGCTCGGCTGGTTACTGGATGTTCCAGGGCCAGCCATATAACACCAGTCCTAAAAGATCTCCATTGGCTGCCTATTTGCTTCTGGGCCGAATACAAGGTGTTGGTTATCACCTATAAAGCCCTAAATGGCTTGGGCCCAGGGTACTTGGAGGACCGCCTCTCCCCATACAATCCGCCCCGCACTCTCAGGTCGGGTGAAAGACATCTTTTAAGAGTTCCAGACGCTCGATATGTATCAGCTCAGAGGGCTTTCTCTATTTCAGCCCCTCAGCTCTGGAACTCCCTCCCCAATGAGCTCCGTACTTCCACCTCCCTCGATGCTTTCAAGAAGAACTTGAAGACTTTTTTGTTCCGCCAGGCTTTCCCTTCGTGAGCCTTGTGGTCATTCTCTTCCCCTTGGCAATGTTTTTGTGTATTCCATTCTACACAGCCACTTGTATAGGGTGTTGTTAGTTTTTACTGTTCCTAATTGTTAACCTTGTATTATTGTCATGCTGATGTTTTAATTGTCTTACTCTTTGATGTACACCGCTGTGATCGCTGGAATAGCGGTATAGAAATAATTTATTATTATTATTATTATTATTATTATTATTATTATTATCCCATCATCCCCTGCCTGCTCCTTCAGTCTGATCCTGGCTCCAGTGACCCACTGCGACCTATCCCATTATCCCCTGACTGCTCCTTGAGCCCGATCCTGGCTCCAGTGGCCCCCTGCGACCTATCCCATCACCCCCTGACTGCTCCATGAGCCCAGTCCTGGCTCCAGTGACCCCTGTGACCTATCCCATCATCCCCTGACTGCTCCTTCAACCCAATGAAGGATGACAGCCAGTGACCCCCTGTGACCTATCCCATCACCCCGACTACTCCTTGAGCCCAATCCTGGTTCCAGTGATTCCCTGTGACCTATTCCATCATCCCCTGACTGCTCCTTCAGCCCAATGAAGGATAATAATAATAATAAATAATTTGTTTTATTTATATACCGCTGTTCCAAAGATCATAGCGGTGAATAGCAAGTAAGCTAATTAGCAAGTAAGCTAATTTGCCCCCAACAGTCTGGGTCCTCATTTTAGCGACCTCGGAAGGATGCAAGCCTGAGTCGAGCTTGGGCCCTTTTGCTGGTCTTGAACTCGCAACCTTGTGGTTTTGAGTGAATGGCTACAGTACTGGCATTTAACCACTGCGCCACCAGGATGACAGCTAAGGAGGGGGCAGGGAAGGAGGATAGTGTCCACAGCCCCACTGAGCATGTGCAAGGGTCCCATTTTGAATAATTGAATCTGCATGGTATGCACCGGTGTGGTAATACAGTTTGCACTCACTCCGCTTTGTGTGAATCCGCATCACGTGACTTGCCTTGGATTTGAATCCCCCTCAATTTGGAAGGGCAACGGAAGGGCAACCAGGTGTGATAAAACATTCACGTTACAACGTGAATTCGCATAGCTGGAGTCACCCAGGATCTGAGCTGCATAAACCTCCGTGTGATATACTCCACCAGCTTGTATAATTCTAACTTTCATGCTCAGTTGTATATCTTTACATTTTAGGATCTTTTCTAGTTCTTTCATAGCTGCTCTCCCCATTCTTAGTCTTCTTATGATTTCTTGACTGAAGTCCCTGCGCTGATCAATGTTTTTTTCCCAGATATGAGAATTATTTTACTATTTTTATTTCCTCATTGTCTAGGTTGAATTTATGTAAATTCTCTGTAGTCATTATTTTTGTTTTCTTTATGTTCAGCAATAAGCCTGCCTTTACACTTTCCTCCTTGATCTTCCTTATTAGTTGTTCCAAGTCTGTAGCTAGTAGTAAAGGGGGCCCTTCCTATATGTTGGGCATCCATTCTGCCCCCCCCCCACACATATAGGAAAAACTACCTATGCTGGAATCCTATGGATTACTATGGCGGCATGCGGGCAGATTGTATGGTGTTGTCTGCGTATCTTAGATTGTTGATATTCCTTCCTCCTATTTTCACTCCTCCGTCTTCTGTGTCTAATGCTCCTTTTCATATAATATGTTCTGCTTACAAATTGAACAGATAGGGTGAGAGGATGCAGGGAGATATGGTCTGCGAGATAAACTGGACCTGAGCCATATGGGGCTCTATAGGACATAACCAGCACTTTGAATTGTGCCCAGAAACAAACTGGCAACCAGTGAAGCTATTTCAACAGGACAGAGGCATCCTTAGAGTTGATGTCACCTGGTGCGGTCATTCATGGGGGGCAGGACCTATAGGGGTTGGACCTCCACTGTGCAATGTCTAGAACGCGTGGGAACATGCGCACACAGCCAGAAAAATGCTGCACAATCCCAGGGTGCAGTCACAGCACCTGGGGTGCCTCTGTGCAGGGTCTAGGTGGCCTGAAAGGGCCCCATGAGGGGTGTGGGTGGCCCATAAAGGCCCCACGCGTGGTTTGGGTGGCCCAAAATGTTCCACATGGGGTCTGGGCAGCCCGAAATGGTCCTGCGTGGGGTCTGGGTGGTTTGAAAAGGCCTCAGGCAGTGTCGGAGAACCAGCCTAGTGTCACCCCCCCCTTTCTGGGGTGTCATCCCATAAGGTCTGCAACCTTCACACCTATGCAGTGATGCTACTGCAACAGGGGTGTTGTGTGCTCTCTGTAACCTGCTCCAGTTAACAGCTCTTTGGACCAGGTGAAGTTTCTGAACACTTTTCAAAGGCAGCCTCAAGTAGAGCATGTTACAATAGTCCAAACGGGATGTAACCACTGAAGCTAGATCTGGCATTTTAAGGAATGGGCACAGCTGGCACACAAGTTTTAAATGTGCAAAAGCACTCCTGGTCACTGCAGAGACCTGGGCGTCCAGGTTCAAAGCTGAGTTTGTGAGTACTCCCACATCACAAATCTGTGTCTTCAGGGAATGTAACCCCATCTAACAGGGGCTGGATCCCTATTCCTTGATCTGCCTTCTGACTGACAGGAGCACCCCTGTCTTGTCTGGATTAAGTTTCAATTTGTTTGCCCTCTTCCAATCCATTACTGATGACACTGGTTTAGTCTGTGGACCTTAGACAGTCCATAGTCTACTGGCTGCCATTCTGTAGTGAGTTTCCAGGAAATTATAAAATATGATGATAATAGGAAACAAATATGATATTGGTCCCTGGCACATTGGAGGGGGGAAAAAGCCTGGTCCATTATATCAGATAGCCTAAGACAGTCTGGACTAGACAATTTTTTGGTCTGACCCCACCAGGTCTTCTCTCTGTTCCTAGGATGAGAATGTAAATAGGTTTATGTGCATGGAAATTGAAGGTTAATGCTTTTGCTACAGAAAAACAGGGCATATAATGTGATCTTGTTGAATACTTCTGTCTGTTCTTATCTCCCAATCTCTTTCTAAAATCTAAAGTACTCCCTTAGGTTTAAAATCTTTAGCTGTTTTTTCTCTAAAAATTACATAAATAAAAAAGAGTGGTGCCCCTTTAATTAAGGTGGGTTGCAAACAAAAGATTTTGCCATTATACGTTATTTTATTGCTTATAAAAACGATACCTATTGTTCTAATAAGTTGAAACGTGGCTTCCATTATCCAATTTAATAGTTCTGCAAGTGTACCAAATGTCAAAGAGATCTGATTAAAATTGTCAGAGATGCAACAAGTTAAAAGGAACACATTTTACCTTTTTTAAAAAAAAATCCACATTTTGCTCAGGCATATCACAGCTTTCTGTCAAATGTTGGTAAAAACTACTGATGTACTTAAACAATAGGGAAGAGCCCTATTTAACACTCTTTGCTTTCCTTCTGACTGCTCAACACAGAGAAGGTGTTTCCATGGTGTTAATGTTAACATTGAATGACAGAAGAGTTCAAGTTTTTTTTTTTCTGGTTCTAGAACTGCAATATGATGAACAAAAGAAAAGAAATCTTCATTCACTTCCACATTGAGATTTCTATCACCAGGCAGCTTGCAAAACATCTTGCTTTGGAACCTGAGATACCTGGAAGGGATAAAAGAGCCTTGGATAGTAAGGGTCTACAATTGAAAATAAGTGATAAGTGGAAAGGTTAAGCACACTCCTCCAGCACGCTGCTTCTTTACTTCAAACTGCACCCTCTCAGCACCACTTCTCAATAGAAAAGATTTATGAGCTGAGCTTTCTGGGCTCAGTTGTCTAGTATGGTACAGTTTGTAAGTCTTGGTGAATATTTTTTGGAAGAGCGGAAACAGTGACCTGTACGTTCACTGAAATATAAAAGAAATAAGCATCAAGTCATGTTCAAGAGTCAAGACTTCATAACCCTGTGCTTCCAAGGTTGTTTTTAAAAACCTATGAAAGAGTTTATTTTCAAAGCTCACTTTAAAAATTTCCATTACAGGCATCATCAAGCCAATAGTGCTAGAAGAGATAGGAAATAACTTGTAAAAATTAGTTACGTTATCAGTTAAGTTGGAAAATTTCCAATTTTATTTTTAAAATAAAGTTAGTGATATAAATTGGAATACTGACATTAACTTTATTCCAGGATTTAGTAGCTACCCAGTTGTTACCTACCTACAAAGAGTTTTAAGGTTAAAAGATTTCAAACCAATATGCAGTAATGGCAACTTAGGCCTAGTCCAGAGGGACCAAAAGTTTAGATCGATTAGACTTGCCTCTCCCCCCCACTCTATTTTGATATCGGAACAATACCTCTATTGTTCTGATATCAAAATTGATTGATACCATCCCCTCATCCGCCCCTCATTTCTTGCGCTAATCTGCCCAAAAATTTAGTGTATTCCTACTGGACAGTTTTAAATTTGGATGTTTAATCGCTTTTTATGGGATTGATCACTGTTTTTATGATTGGAGGGAGAGTTGGGGTTTTGGGCTTTTTAAATTGTAATTTTTAGTTGTTTGATGTTTTAATTATACTGTTGGAATCCGCTTTGATTCTCTTATGGAAAAGCGGAATACAAATAAATATTATTATTATTATTAAAAGCGGCATGTCACCGCCAATACTAGGGTTGAGGAGTGTGCAGTAACTGCACGCTCCCGAACCTTAGCATGTAACGGCAGTGGCATCATGGCCACAGCCTGTCCACACGGGCGCCGCCATGATGATGTAAGTGAAGTGCAGCATACAGAAGTTGCTGTGCATCACTTATGTCACTGGTGCGCCAATGCGACGTGCGTTGGGCCCCTAAAAAAAAAAACCTGGTTTTTCCAGGTTCTTTTTACTGCGGAGGGATGCCATGCCTTTTGGCTGCTGCGGCGTCCCTCTGGAGTTAAAATGGACACCTCCAGTCAAGCCCTTTCGGGGTGGTATGTACCATGCCTGAGGAAGGTGCGGCTTTGTTTTAATCCAGATAGTCTGCCCACATTCTGATCCAGATTCCTTGTAGAGGATCTTCATCTGTTCTAGAATCTGAATTTCAAAATTCAAAATCCTATCATTTTTTGTTGGGCTGTACATGGAAATCCGCTATAAAGCTATAAATCAGTTAATAATCATGGCTGACCATTTTTTCCTGCTTCTTCCATTAAGGCTTCCTGGAGAAGCAGGCATAGTAATCTGTATATCTGCCAGCTGTGTTGATTTGGAATAGACAGTCTCAATTAATCTTCTGCCTCCCACTTATTTTTCAGTTGCTTGTAAAATGCCCCCAGTTTCTCTCTTTTCCTCCTATTTTCCTCCTGTGTTACCAGCTTACTTCAGTTGCTGCAAAATGAGTTCAAAATACCAAAGTAGTTTGCACTAAACACGGCAAGAAGGAGAAGAGAAGAGAGGAAGGGGAAGAATCATTCACTTCCCAGCAGATTCAGGCAAAAGCAAACCACTGCAGCTCCTCCCAGCTTGTGTATTCTTAGTCCTTAATAGCTTTTGCTCTCTTGACCACACTCTGATGTTGCTTCGCCACATGCATCCCATTTTTCTTCTGTGAAAAGATGGAGGCTAGGCCTCTGGCGATCCCCAAAAGGCCATATCAGGACCACAGGAGAACCAGAGTCAGCCTTGCAGCATGGTGTTCCTGCTTCACAGTTTAACTCATCCTGCCAGCTAAAAATGTAAGCAACAAAGAAGGAAATATTACTGTCTTTTGAGATGTAGGACAGGGCTGAGAATCATTCGTCCTCCAGATTTTGTGGGACTGTACCTCCAAACATTCCTTGCCATTGACTGTGCTGGCTAGGGCTACTGTGGCATAGGAGAGTACCGCATGAGGCACTAATGATGGAATTAAAGCAGAATTACAATTTATGATTCCTCTCCTTTTCGCACAATGTCATCACTCATCCATTGCTGATCCGTTAGTATACTGTTATTATTGAGCAATTTCACATTGACAAGAATCTCTTGTTAATACGAAATTGTGCAATAATAATGGTATGACAGATCAGCAGCGGATCAGCAACAAATGAGTGACAACATCATGAGAATCATAGATTGTAATTCCATTTCAATTCCATCTCTAGTGCCTTGTACTACAATTTCCTTGCAGTCCAACATCACCTCAGCCCACATGAGTCCAATCCCTGGTGCAGGGTATTATCTTGCTAAAAAAGGCTTACCCTTTCAGTTCAACAGAGGAAGCAAAACAAGGGACTGGAGACTGAAGCATGATTAATTGATTGAGTGAGTTTACACCCTGCTTTTCTCCCATGATGGGATCCAAGGTGCTTTACAGTAATTAAAACAAGATTAAGTTGAAAATCTTATTCTACAAGAATGAAAAAAACATACAATTAAATAGCAGGATTATTTTTAAAACAATGGTTAAAAATTTTAAAAACACATTTAAAACATAATTATTAATAAAAGGTAAAATATATAAATATATACAACACATTTCAGACATACGCCTGCTATATAATTTAGATCTCAAATATCTGTCCAAATAAAACAATCCCAATTTGCAGCCCTTAGCACCTCCCTCCCAAGTAAGGTGATTTTTCAGGTGATCCCCCCCAAAAAATTAGCTTTTGTTTTTTGTTTTTCAGTTGACTGCGCTGAAAAAATCTTGTCCTTGATAGCTTCACTTTAGGGTAGCTATAAGCTGGAAATGACATGAAGGCACACAACAAACAAGGGCTAAGTGATGGCCTTGCTACTTTCTTCTGCATTTGTCGCATTTAAATAATCTTCTGTTACAGTGGATAGGTCACCCTTTGCAAATCATACACTTTTCTGAAATGCAGTAGATTATTTTATTTTCCTCATAAAGATGAATGATAGTCATAATCTTTCATGGGGTCAAAAACAGGACAGGAGTGTCATACAGACCTGTTAAAATCACAGAGTAATTCAGACTGATTGGGGAGGCATCACAATCTAAGTAAGGGATGAAAATAATATTGTCCTTCAGATTTTGCTGAACTGCAATACCCATCATTCCTCATCATTGGCTATGCTGACTAGGGCTATTGGAAGCTACAGTTCAACAACAGCTGGAGGGCCACAGCATTTCACCTTGGTCTAAGCAGAGCTACTCAAGGTCAAACCAGATCTAAATCTGAACCACCACGAACATCCCATTAGCAATCTAGATATGGAGGGATCCAGACACCGAGAATCTTCATCAATGCTGTGCATGCATGAGGAGTTACACTATAATGTAAAGTCAAAGGCTTTCATGGCCGGCATCCATAGTTTTTTGTGGGTTTTTCAGGCTATGTGGCCATGTTCTAGCAGAGTTTCTTTCTGACGTTTTGCCAGCATCTGTGGACAACAGTGGTATGCAACTGAAGCAAGACAAGAAATGTGCAACCGAATGCACAACCAAGTGCACATTCACATTCATGTACAGTGGCATCACATCCACAATCCCACTTCCATAAACTTGAATTGAATACAGTATAGGCATTCTACATTGGACAAAAAATGTCCAATTCCGTAGGGGTTTTTGTTATTATCCTTATGTACTTCCAAGTCAGCTCTGCCTTATAGTGACTACCCTAGTTTTCTTGACAAGATTTCTTCTGAGGCTGAGAGAGTATGACTTTATCAAAGTCACCAAGCAGAGTTCCATAGCCAAGCAGGGATTTGAACCTTGGTCTCCCAGAGTCGTAATCTAACACACATAAAATCACAGAGTTGGAAGAGACATCAAGGGCCATCCAGTCCAACCCCTTTCTGCCATGCAGGAAAACACAATCAACGCATTCCTGACAGATGGCCATCCAGTCTCTATTTAAAAACCTTCAAAGATGGAGCCTCCACCACTCTGCGAAGGAGTGTGTTCCACTGTTGAACAGTTCTTACCACCAGGAAACTCTTCCTAATATTTAGGTGGAGTCTATTTTCCTGTAGCATGAATCTATTGCTCCGTGTTCTAGGCTCTGGAGCAGCAGAAAACAAGCTTCCTTCATCCTCAATATGACATTCCTCCAAATATTTAAACAGGGTTATTATATCACATCCTCAGCATCTCCTCTCCAGGCTAAACATACTCAGTTCCCTACGTTTCTCCTCATAGTGCATGGTTTCCAGGCCTTTCACCATTTTGGTTGCCCTTCTCTGGACATACTCCAGCTTGTCATCAATCAATCAATCAATCCATCCATCAATCATTTATTACAGCAAATAGCCAGCATAGCTTGTCATCATCCATTTTGAATTATGGTGCCCAGAACTGGACACAATATTCCAGGTGAGGTCTAACCAAAGCAGAATAGAGTGATACTATTACTTCCCTTGATCTCTAGACACTATACTCCAATGGTTGCAGCTTAAAATTGCATTGTCTTTCTTAGCTGCCATGACACATTGCTGTATCATTTTCAACCTGTGGTCCACTAAGACTACTAGATTCCTTTCACTCAAGCTACTATACCATGCTGGCCTGCATAGGAGAACAATCTATTTGTAAGACATCAATAGGATTCTGGCAAATGTGTTTCCAAAATAAAAGGAAAATACTAGGGGAGGGGAGAAGGAATGTAGTTCTGTGGCTGAGAAACCTAGCTTGTAATCACAAAGCATGTTTCACCAGGGCGCTCTACTCCTTGCAATTTGGGAGAGGGATGCTGAAGTAATATATTATGGAACTCACTCCATATTCAGTACTTTTTAAAAAGTTATTTCTTCCCAAAGCAGAAATATTGAAACTGCTTTGCTGGCCTAAGTTAGACCTGGGAAAGTGTTGCACTGGGTACTTGCTTGAAAAAATGCTCAATGTTCTGCCTCTGTCACTGTATGTCAGAGCAAGAAATTAATAATTTGCTATTACCTATAACTAATTTTGACCCTACAAGCTTCCATGTCAGTGGAACATTGGACAGCTTCTTTAAGGACTAAACCCCAGAGCAGTCTCACCACACTAATGGCATGGGAATCCCCTGCCACCATTTCTTGCACTTTCTATGTACCATAAAAAGTTACTTTTTACACAACAAGCAGCACAATGAGCAACATGGTTAGTTCCTTTTCTAGCACTGAAATGGCTTACTTTTCAAGCACTATGTCAAGTACTGTAATAGAACAAATTATTTTGAAAAAATAACTTTCTAAGTTCTCCTTTTGTTCCACATCCACTTATTATTTGCCCTGCCCTCTTCTCCTTTCTGTGGTGTCCACTGAGCAGAAAACAAAAAAAGATTTCAACTGTTTTACGTTTTTAGCTCCTTTAACCTCTGTGTGTATCATTCTGATGTTTTTCAGGATGCCTGCTTACAAACCCTCCTATGGCATCTGTCATTTTCATACAAATCATACACACACACACACCCAAAAAATGTGGAAAGGGAGACAAATCACATCTTCCCCTCCAAAATGACAACTGTCCTGTCACAAAAACTGCAGTGTTCATCCTTCTGAACTTTTGCAGGTTAGGGGTCTTGGGGTCATTTCTATTCTATACGTTATTTTCAGAAGAGTTGTTCTCAAATAATGCAGAGGAGTAAGTGCATTTTTTTCTGGAAACTTCAACACTGTTAATGCAAACCCTACACAAAGCACCTGCACCTATTCATCTGAAGCTTGACACACTTGATCTCTGCAGAAAAGGCAAATGTCTCTGAAAATTTCATCCAGTTCTGGCAAGTTTTTTTTAAAGGTAATTTTTAAAAAACACACAAAATCAAAAGGCATCTAAACAACCTCCCTCCTGAAATTATATGGCAAGTTTCATACAAGGGCACACCCTGTCTACAAACTTAATCCAGCTCTGTCAAACTGCAGGACAATAACAGTTGTTTGTCCATTTCCAAAGACAGGCAGAAAGCTTAGAGATTTCCAAATCAAAATTTCAGTTAGATTCCTGAATTGAATTGGGCACCCTCTGAATTGAACAGTTTTCCAAATCACCAAATCAAGGTCCAAATTGGGACAAAAGGCTTATCTAGCCCAGTATCCTAGTTTCTATAGGAATAGCCATATACTGTACCCAGAAAATGGTATTGCCAGGAATCCTGGCTTTGATCCTGAAAGTGACATACAGCAACTGTTGGGTCTGACAGTGAAGAAAATCAAGCATGTCCTATATAGGAAAGGTAGATATTGTGTGTGTCTTTTTGGACTACAGTTCCCAGAATCCTCCATCCTGTAGATGGGAGATATAGTCCAACAAAAAAAAAGAGCAAAGGCGGGTATTCTGTGTAAATGGTCTTACATGTGTGCCAAATTGAATTTCACAAAGTCCATATTCAACTAGTGATTGCTGTGAGATTATAAAACTCAGGCATCTGTTGCACAGTGGGAAAGCACCATGGCCCGATGCAGCGGCATCACTGGGTGAGTGCGGGGGGTGCAGACAGCACCAGGTGACACCCCAGAAGAGGAACGACACCTGGTCAGGGCCTCCTTCCACTGTGCCCCTCCTGGTTTCCCTGCAGTGGTGGCAAAGGAAAGGCTTGAATGCACCTCTCCTCCTCAGAACAAGACCTCCACCAGCACAGAGTGGAGATGCCACTGGCTTGATGCACAATGGATACTGATGTGGAGGAGATGTGCAATTTTAAGTAAAACAGACTAACAAGCAATGTTGTTGTTTTTTTTATTGCTGGCATGCCTGATAGGTTTGCCAGATTGGCACTATCCCAAGTCCTGATATTTTAGGGCCAAAGCCAATGGCCTTATTGACTAATAACCCATGGTCACAGGAGGCAGGATATAATGATCTCAGGGGGGTGATGTTATGAGTCACCCTCTGCTGATGTTTTTAAGCAGGATACATTAAACAGTCCAACACTCAAACCTATATGCCACACTGGCTCTCTTAAATCACTAGAGAATTTTAAAAACGAAAAAATCCTGTAATATAATACTTGGCAGAGATGTTAAAACCAATCAACCTGAATATTCAGGGAAGCCCCTAGATTTCCTTACTTCCCTCTTCCAATTCCATATATTTCACTTTATGAAACATTAGTAATCCCGCAGTGCCAGTTGTTTCTTGTTATATAAAGAAATACTGGCCTATCAGGCAAGCAGGTACCGAGGAGGAGGGCAGCCTCATATCATGGAAAAGAAAAGCTCAGATACTGCAGTTTTTTCTCACCTCTGTATGATGCTCTGTATACCTCCTGAAATTTCCTCCTTTCCTCATGTGAAAGAGGATGTGTTTTGCATGCAGAAGGGTTGCCACTTTAAAGACCTGGTAAGGTGGAAATGCTGGGTATAAATATTTCAAATAAATAAAAAGAGGGTATCTCTTTTTTTTTAAATCAAATGTCTAGGCTTTAAGGTGGCAAAGATATGCTTGAAAGTAGGCACCATTGTCTGGTGAAAGAAACCAAAAGGAGTTGCTTGCTGCATAATATTCCTTTATGTAGGGGCTGGAGTTTGTTTATTAACTAGCAAAAATAAAAGAAGTTCTCAGCCAAAAGATCAATTATTTTATTATAATATCTCCCATTTTCACCCCACCACTTGTCTGTAAACTGTGGCAAATCCACACTGTAGAAATAAAGCAGTTTGTCACCACTTTAATTGGAGTGACTCTGTTTTACAGAATCCTGGGATTTGTAGTTTGGTGAGGCCCCAGAGTTCTCTGGCAAACCACACTGAATACCTCACCAAACTACAAATCCCATGATTTCCCCAGAATGGAGCCATGGCAATTAAATTGGTGTCAAAGTGCTTTATTTCTCCAGTGTGGAAGACCAGTGGACTACACATAGAACAGATGGAATATACCATATATACTCGTCTATAAGTCTAAAAATTTATGCCCAAAAATTGACCCCAAAATCCCAGGTCAATTTATTTATGGGTCACTATGATGATATAATAGCAGCTCTTTCAGATTTCCCCATGCAATTTATTTCTCTCTTGATCCAAGGGTGATTGATTGATACTGCTGTTTGTTTAAGGGTCCCTTTCCTGCTTGAGCAAAGGCTAAAACGAAAGCAGAACACTGAAGCAAAAAGCTTCAATGAGAGTCTCTCTTGCTGCATGCACACATACATAAACTGAAGGAGCCTCAAAGTTTTACCCTTGACCTAGCCACAGGTCATGGCAAAATACATAATTTTGGCCCCAAAAACTGCCCTCGATTTATACATGAGGTCGACTTGTAGTTGAGTATATACAGTATGTCAGTGGTTTTGCATGTAGACACCCCAGAGCTTGGGTTTTAATTCTAGCTCCCACAAATACCTTTTCAGACCACTGAGATAATCCTAGGAACAATCCCAGGCACCAAAAAATGTGATGGGCCAAAGGTTGAAAATTTACATTTTTTTGGCCATGTTGAATGGTGTATTCTGGACACTGTGGTGGAAAAAGTAACTTTTATAACTTCTGACTGGGAGGAACTGAGTCCTGCCCAATAAGTCTTACTGTGTCACCTTTCCCAGTTGTTTTTACCTGGAACAAATCACTTTTCTAAATGTCACCCAGTGTGCATCTACCACGTAGAAATAATGCAGTTTGACAGCACTTTAACTGCCATGGCTCTATCCAACAGAATCCTAGGTTTTGTCATTTTGCGAGAGGCACCAGCACTCTTTGGCAGAGAGGCTAAAGACCTTGTAAAACTACAGATTCTAGGATTCCCTAGGATGGGGTGACAGCATTTACAGTGGTGTCAAACAGCATTATTTCTACATTGTAGATGTACCCCCAGTTTCACCTGTCAACTGCTGAAGGTTCTGTTTTATTTCTGATTCTTTTGATAACTGGGAAATCAGCCCTCCATATCTACGCATTTTTTTCCCATGGATTCGAGCACACACGGTTTGAAAATATTTTTCAAAATGTATAATTCCAAATAGCAAACCTTGGTTTTGCCATTTTATATAAGGGACATCATTTTGCTACCCCATTATATATAATGGAACTTGAGCATCTATGGATTTTGTTATCCACAGGGGGTCCTGGAACCAAACTCCAGCAGATACCAAAGACTTGCTGTAGTTAGCTTTTGAGCCAGGGAACCTTACAATGGCAACTCCTTTGAGGGAACCATCCAACTATAATAATAACAACAGCTTTGTAAAAGTAGCTTTCAAACTGCCCAGTGTATAGCATGGATCCCTGCCGCAGCGGCCTGTAGCCAAGAGCAGACTGCGACAGTCTTGCAGGATTTTTTCCTCTCCGCCAAGAACGAACACTGTGCTGCTGCCTTTGATCAAAACCCAAGCACTAGCAAAGTAATACAAGGTTGTTCTAATTCCCCCCTGACTCATCTTCCACTCCATCACTCTCCCCTACATACAGACCGCACAACCCATCCATTCCCCTTGAAAATAATAAATGCGCAATTCTGGGAATCCAGCTGCTATCATCAAACTGCAGAGCCAGGCCAGGGGAGGGGATGTGTGCGCAGTTAGGACAAAGATCCTGGATCATTGCTGAGTCACTGCTTTGGCTAAAACATTATAAATTTGTCTTCAGGGGAGCGAGCAATTGTGCAAATGGGCCTGTCACAATGGGCCTCTAATAGTGACAGAACACTAATTTTAATGTAAAGAAGGGGGAAATGAACAACCCCCAATTTGAACTCCAACATCTATCCTGGATTTCTTACAGAGAAGTCCAAATGCATCTCTTCCATCAGTCACTGATTCATTACGCTGAGTAACACTGCGTTTGTCCTCCTGAATTATAAGATTCTTATAATTCCCTCCCACCTTCCCCCCACATGTTTGTATTTAAAAACTGATCAGCATTCTGTTCCTGTTCTTCCAAGTGCTGAGAGAGTCAAATCTCATAAAGCTGTAAAGTCCCTGAAAGACCCTACCTGCCTGGTAATAGCGAAATGAAGCTAACCAGTCCAAAGAGCTATTAAAAGTCATGGGGAGAAATTATCTTTTGGGAACTAATTAAATTAGAGGGGAAAAAACCACTCTCCCTATCACACTACACTGTTATAGTGGTATATTTCACTTTAGCTGTCATGCCAAGAATCTGGGATTTGCAAGGTTTTTGTTGTTGTTGTTAACTGCTCTTGAATTGACCCCTGACTCATGGCGACTCCATAGATGAGACATTTCCAAGATCCTCTGTCCTTCACTGCTCTGTTTAGGTCCTGCAAATTCAGTCTCATGACCTCCCTGATTGAGTCCATCCATCTACAATGCAGTATTCCTCTTTCTACCACTTTCTACCTTTTCGAGCATTATTGACTTTTCCAGTGATTCATGCCTTCTCATGATGCAACCAAAATATGATAATCTCAATTTTATCATCTTGGCTTCCAAGGAGATTTCAGGTTTGATTTGTTCAAGGATCCATTTGGATATCCACAGTATTCTCAGCACTCTTCCCCAGCACCTCATCTCAGACAAATTGATTTTCCTCTTATCCATTTTCTTCACTGTCTAGCTCTCATATCCGTACATAGTAATGGGGAATACAATGGCTTGGATGATTCTGACTTTAGTGCTCAGTAGTATATCTTTACTCTTTAAGGTCTTGTTTAGTTCTTTCATAGCTGCCCTTCCCATTCCTAATCTTATTATTTCTTGACTGCAGTTACCATTCTGATGAATGTTTGCTCCTAGGTATGGGAACTCTTTAACTATTTTGATTTCCTGCATTGTTTAGGTTGAATTTATGTAGTAGCAATTCTCAGCCAGCGAGCTCTTGGGCAGCATTAAACTACAAACCCCAGACATCCCCAGAATGTTGCCATGACAGCTGAAGAAGTAACAAAATGCTATTGTTGTGCAGTGTGGTTATACTCTTTATTTACCCTCCAGTTTGTTTGGCATCTTCAAAATTGCTCTGGATTGTTGGGAGATTATTTAGCACAGATTTGGACAGTGGATGGCCATGACAGGAAGGAGAGCATTTAGTCTAGTGAAAGAATGCTTCCAACTAGCATTTCTTAGGAAACCTTCATTTGGAAGGAACTCTCCCTCTCCCTCAAACAGGAGTGGAATAAAAATGCATCAGACTTTGTGGTGTATTCAAGAAGGAACAACTCCCCAGTGGGACTGGCAACTGAGCTTAGAATTCCAGAGAAGCCATGGTTGTGTTCTATTCAGCTCCAATCAAACCTCACTTGGAGTACCATTTTCAGATCTAGACACTGCAGTTTAAGAAGGACATCAACAAAATGGGAGATTTCCAGAGGTAGGTGACGAAAGTGGTGGGAAATTCTGGAAAACACTTCCTGTGAAGAGTGGTGGAGTCGCTTATGTTTTCTCTGGAGAAGGAATAATGAAGAGGTGATGTGATAACTATCTGAAAATATTTGAAAGGAGGTCATGTAGATGAAAGTGAAAATTAGCTTGCTTGTAACTACAGAGTACTGTATAGGGCCAAACCAAAGGGATGAATTTTTACGAAAGGGGATTTTTACTAAATGTTAGGAAGAACTTGATATGAGTTGTTCAAGAGTGGAACCAACTACAGTACTTCAGAAGCTGGTAGATTCATTAGGTTTTTTTAGCCAGAAGCTGGCTGGGGTTGTGTATCAGGGGATTCTACAGTAGCAGATTTCTTTCATTTACAGGGGGTGGAATTAGATTATCTGAGATCCCTTCCAGTGCTTTGCTACTACTGACCTTGACTTATGGATACCCACTGAATGAGAAGCCTCCAAAAGTCCTTGAAAACAGGGAAATCAGAAATATTATGGCATGGATGATCCTGATTTGATATTCAGTGATATAACTTTGCACTTGAGGATGTTATCTAGTTCCGTCACAGCTGTCTTTCCATGGCTTAACCATTTTCTTATTTCTTGACTTACAGTAGCATCTCTAGGGGGTATATGGTGGTGTGGACTGGTGGGGTAGTACACCCCAGGGGGAGTGGGTGGCTACCTATTGGGTCCCACATCGCCATAGCCACACAGGACTTGGAAGGCCAGGGGGTGGGCAGCTGCCTTCCACACGAACCAGAAGGCCAAAAGGGCTGCTTCAAGGGCTGAGTGCACTCCCCACCTCACTGACATGGCATAATCCTATGCATTGCAGCAATGAGGTGGGAGAGTGCCCTTTTGGCCCCACCTCCAGAACTGCCTCCCTGCACCAGGTGACACCCCGCGTGCAGTGGCATCACTAGAGTTGGTGTCACCCTGTGTGGTAACTCATGGTGTCACTTCCCATTGACCTCCTCCCATTTCACACCATATAGAATCCTTAGTAATGCTTTTTTGTACTAATGTTACTCGTAAATTATAATTCCCATATACCACTGAATGTAATGCTAATAGTTCTGACATTAACAACTAGCAAAATTAAAATTATACCTTCAAATTACAATATAATATGCACAATCCAAATGTATTTACATATACACAGTGAAGATTTGGTTAAAATATGATGTTGTTAAAGAACATTTAAAAAGAATAAAAATTTCAAAAATTTCAAAAAGTTTCAGTTTTTTTTTTAAAAAATTAAAAATTTGAAATGTAATATTTTAAGTTTAAAAAATTCTTGGGCCACTCCTTTCTCCTCCTACTGAGCTCCCACCATTTCTTAAAGCATTTTGAAAGGAAGCAGATGAATGCCACAGCCTGTTTCTGCCAAAATGTAGGTGTTTGAGAAGGAATGGTGTCACCCTCTTTAGGGTGTCACTTGGTGTGGTCCATATCCCCGCACCTCCTCAGGGATGCAACTGTCTGGGTGGACATGCCATTGTCTTCATTTTGATTTATGACTCAGCTACAGATTAAGGCACAGTATAAACCGCCCTTTTGTGCCGTGCTGGTGCTGATTTTTTTAAAAATTAAATTTTATTAGTTATTTTAAAAAGAAAAAATACAGTGTATTAATTGACATATAACATTTCTTTCTATATACAATCCTATGCCCTGGGGCAATGAGGTGGGGGCGGCCCTTTTTCTATATTACAGTTATTGTTCATTTTGTATAAGTTGGACTTTCCAATAATATATTTAGCCTTATGTTGACAATTTGTGTCAATTCTCTTTGGCCTGGAAAAATGCCGGATTGGGGTGCAGCGGTGCTGCCGTGAGGTGAGGTTGCCTTGGCCCCAATCGCTGTGAACAGGAATGGCTGCAGGCCGCCTCTGGGGCCTCTGTACCACACCATAGAGAGTATTAACTACTTCGATGTCTCCATGTCTACTTAATTGGGTAAATACGTTATGTTTTGCCAAAATTCAACTGTTGCTTAGCAGATTCCTGTTGCTCTAAGACCTTCTTATTTAGATGTTTTTAAATCCTGGGCTTGCACAGTGCAATGAGAAACATCTGTAGTTTGGATAGTTGTGTCCTGGCCTAGTGGCTGGTGAGAGGCCCTCCTTCCATGTTCCAACTGTTGTTTGTTGTTATTATTATTTATTATATATTAACCTTTATTTATGAAGCGCTGTAAATTACACAGTGCTGTCATGTAATCTTTTTAGTTAGACGGTTCCCTGCCCTCGGCTTACCAATCTAAAAGACATGACACAGAAGGAGAAGGGAGTGGTGGCGGGGAGGGTAAGAGGTCCAGCAGTTCCTCTCTACCTCAAGGCCTGGACCAGGCAGATGGACTGGGGGCTTGGCTTCTAATGGATGGTTAATCATTTTCCAGGGAAAATACATACTCTCAAGTAGGATAATGATATACAGTACATAGCAATCAGAAATGGTTTGCATAAACAGGCACCAAAAGAACATCAGTGTGCGGCATTATGCAATGCCTGGGGCTTCTCTGAACAGGTGGTTTTTCAACTCCGTTTTGAAGCTGGTTAAGAAGTGATGGCTCTTGCTTGTGGGGGAAGAAGTTCCAGAGTGAGGAGGGCAGCAGTGAAAAGGGGCGAATCCAGGATGGGGCAGAGGAATCCTGGCTGAGACACTAGAATTTGACTACCAGAACGGAGGGCCTGGTGGGAAGGTGAGGAGAAAGAAGGTCTGATAAGTAAGGAGGGGCCAGTCCATGGAGGGCTTTAAATGTCACAGCCGGAGCTTATACTGAATGCGGAAAGGGGAGGGGTGAGCCGTGAGGATTCCAACACAGGAGAGATGTGGTCAGAGGGTGGGTGGAAGTGAATGCGTGCAGCTGATGCTGGACAGTGATTAAAGGACAGAGTGAGAAAGAGGAAGCCCAGCCAGGAGGACGTTACAGTATCAAGTCGGGAGATCACTAGGGCATGGACCAGGATCTTGGCAGTAGAGGCGGAGAGATATGGTTGGATTTTGCAATATGTACAAAAAGAATCTACAAGCCTTGGCTGTGGTCTGGATCTGAGGGATACACGACAGAGCGGAAGAGTCAAAGATAAAGCCAAACGCGGGGCTTGCTGGACTGGTTGAATGGAATGTTGTCCACAGGAGACAGAAAAGGAGTGTTGAAGTGGGCGGCTTAGGAGGAAAGACAAGAAGCTCCGTCTTGTACATGTTGAGCTTCAAACGCCGATGGCGCATCCACTGCGAGACCGCTGTGAGGCAAGACGAAACTTGCTGTTCAAGCCTTGGAGAGGTCAGGGGTGGAAAGATACAGCTGGGTGTCTCGCATACAGGAGGTAGGAAAAGCCAAAAGAGCTAATGAGTTTTCCTAAGGACAGTGTGTTGTAGGAGAAACAAGGGGACCCAGAACAGAGCCCTGGGGAACTCAACAGATAAGGTGTAGTGAGGTGGACCCAGGTGTAGAGAGGAAGGGGAGGCGGAAGTGGAGCAGGTGGAGAGAGGAGGTGGGGCGAGAGAGAGAGAGGAGTGAGCCAAGAGGCGGGAAAGAGGGAGAGGGCGGATGAGAGGAAGTAAAAGGAGAGGGAGAGTGGTGCGCGGGAGGCGAGGACGTCGCGGAGAGGAGCGGGGGTGGGGTCGAGGCAGGGATAGGTAGTAAAAGGAGCCCCGGCAGGAAGGGTGCAGGACGCTTCAGGCCCGACCACTTTCAGGAAGCGGGGCCCTCACAAGGAATAGAGCTAAGGGACCCAAAGAAGAGGGGCGCCTTTGACTTCTAACGAGGAGTTGTGGGGGAGACCACCAACAGGGATTTGGAGGACGAGTGGTGGGGTCCAAAGGCGAGAGGTGGGAGAGCGGACCCACGCAAGGGACCGGAGAAGGCAGACTCCGAGCCGTAGAGAAGCACTCAGGAGGTCGAAGGAGGGCCTGACTTAAGGACCAGCCCCAGGGGAGACTTATCACCGGGGGCTTTCTAAGACTTATAAGTCATGGTTTTGTTGAATGTTTGGAAGATTGTTAGCACCCGCGGTTAGGGAATTGGACTGGGAAAAACACTGTGCAGAGAAAACACGTGCGAGTAAGTTTTTGGCCCCCGTGGCCCTCTTTTTTTTTGTTTGGAGATGCAGCCAGGCACGTTGGCCCCGCCCACATTGGTGGAGAATGCGGGCACGCCCCTAGGCGGGGCAAAGCCTACTCAGAGCAGCGTTTGCCTGGTTTGCCGACAAAACAACTCCTCCTACAGCATGTTTCGGCCCAGCAGTCTAGGATGTTGAGCAGGTCTGTGCTTCACAACAACAGGCACAGCCCAGCTAGTTTCACAGTTGGCTGAGTATGGAGGACTCCTCGTCAAGCTGCCGGGGACCCAGGAGAGAGAGGGTTAACTTGGACTGTGGGGTTAAACCCTTGAAATTGATGAAAATGGGGCCGCAAGATGACGAGAAGCGTTCCTCAACACTTTGAGCGGGTTGCAGCGGCTGCCCAGTGGCTAAGAGAACAATGGGCCCTTATTCTAACCCCATGTTAACGGGACCGGCGAACGAAGCGGTGGATACTTTATCCGTGGAAGACGCCAAGGATTATGAGAAGGTAAAAGCCCACTATCCTGCAAACGCTAACATCTCTGAAGACACTACCGGATGCGGTCAGAGAGTTAAAGTGGCGGCCCGGGATGCACCCTAGGAACTTAGGCCAGAAAAATCCGGGCCATTGGGTTAAGGTGGTTTAAACCAGGCGGAGCGGTCCTCTGCTCAAGTGGTGAATTAGTAGGTGGAGCAGTTTTGTGGGGGCAACCTTGCAAGCCCGCAATTGGTAAGGGTGTCATCGGCCTAAAGACCTGGAGTGCGGTGACTTAATGGAAGCTTATTGCGGCGGCCGAAGAGTGTGAGAGTGAGAGTTCGTCGAGTGTGGATGGGGTTCCGGTGCGGGGGGAAAGGGGCACCGGGATAGAAGAGGTCGGAAGAGGTGAAGCGCTGTTGGGCTCCCAAAGCAGAGGGTGACCCTAACAAACCAGAGGGCAACTGGGAAGAGGAGCTCGGGAGCAGACCCCGAAAGGTCCGTCCCAAAAACCGTAGTCTGCTACACCTGCGGCGTAGAGGGCATATAAAGAAAGGATTGCCCGGTGATGGAGGTTCCTGGGCTGATTCCTGGGAAGCGGCACAGGTAAGTAGAGATCCCTCGGGGCCCGGATGGGTGTCCATGAGTGTAAATGGGAAAGGATGGATGCTGTTGGTGGACTCTGGAGTAACCAAACCCTTGTCAGGGAAGCTCCAGGGTGGGGGTGGCCCAGGTGGTCAATGTAAGGTGTATCCATGGGGACCTAAAGCCTTATAGGGCTGGTGTGGGTGGAATGTCGAGGTAGCGGGAGTAGCCCGTAATTAAGAGGTGGGGGTAGTCCCTTCCCTAAAACGGGAGGCTTTATTAGGGAGAGATTGGCGGAATGGCGGCAATTTTTACAGGAGAGGGAGGCTTTGGAGGGGAAGCCCGGAAAGGGACCTGGGCTAGATCTAGTGGGGATAAATAGGCTCAGGTAGTGGCCTGGAACAGGAGACCGGTTCTACGGGAAGCGTGGAACAGTCAGGACGGGACGGGAGGGACACCCCGTTTCGTTAGGTAAAGGGGGCTTGCTGTATAGGGTCCCACCCGTGACGGATCAAGGAGAATGGAGGCCCAGTTAGAGTCCCTAGAGCCTTAAGACGGAGGTGATGAGATTAGCCCAGAGGTGCCGATGCGGGGCATTAGGAGTGAAAAGACGATCAAAGGGTGTTGAAGGTTTTTTTGCGGGTGTGTATGCAGAGGTGAAGGCTTTTTTAACTCTTGTCCTAAATGCCAGTTATTTCAAGAGAAGGGTCCCCCTGGGAAGAATTGATTCACATGCCCTTATCGAGAACCTTTTCACGAATTCGATGGACATGTAGGTCCCTTGGAGCAAGGGCTGGGGATTCCGCTACCTTTTGGTAGAGTGGACTGTGCGACACTATATCCGGAAGCGGTCCCTTTAAGGTCAATAAGGTGGCTCGAATTGCACAGGAACTGGTAAAAAATATTTTCCGGGGGTTTCCGAAGGAGATTTGACGGATCAAGGCTCTAACTTTATGAGCCAAACTCTTAGGAAAATGTGGGAGTTGTTGAGGGTTAACCTTTGAGGACCTCCATTTACCATCCTCAAGCCAAGGGATGGTCGACGCTTAACGGACCTTGAAAGGAGTTTAAGGAGTTTGTTGAAGTCACCAAGTCCTGGCCGCGTTGTAGACCCTTATATTCGTTTTAGGGGTACCACAGTCATTCTGGGATTTTCTCTTCGAATGGTCTACGCGTAAGGCCGCAGGGAGGGAATATTGGGATATATTAAAGAAGGATGGGAAGAGGGCCCCTAACTCTCAAACAGAATTGCGTTTATTTAAAATGAGACAGATTTGAAAGAGATAGGAGCGGTGGCAAAGGAAAATTTAGAGAGAGTCGGAGGAACAGAAGAGATATTTCGATAGCAGGTGAAAGAAAGGAGTTTGCAATGGGACAACAGGTGCTAGTCCTGTTACCGCCCAAAAGGCTAAACTATTTGCGAGGTGGCAGGGCCCTTTTGAGGTGGTGAGGAGGATAGGCCCCGTAGACTATGAAATAAAGATGAGACAGGATCCACCTAAAACTCGGATTTTCACATAACTTCTGAAGGCTTGGAGAGTACGGAAGCCTATTCGGGGAAGTGGACTGGAAACAGAAGACGAGGAAGAGTGGTGATAGACCACAGGCGAGGCTTGTAGCACAGAGACATCCCATCCTTTCACCTTTATCCGATACCAACAGCAACAGGTGAGAAGCGTTACAAAGCCGTTTTGAAGCTGTCTTTCAGGGGAACAGGGTGTACAGGAGTATCAACATCCATTCACACTGAGCCAAAAACGGTGGTAAGGTTGCCTTGCGACCCTGGCCATGGCGGGTACAAGAGCTTATTATAAGGAGGTGGAGGTATGTTAAAGTTAGGGGTAATAGAACCCTCTCAAAGCCCTTGGCGCAGCTTGCCAGTCATGGGGCCTAAGCCAGGGGTCCAGTAAGGTTCTGTGTTGACTTTAGGCAGGTGAAAAGGTCTCCAAGTTTGATGCTATCCGATGCCAGGGGCCACCATTCTATAGAGCGTTGGGTCAGCACAGTTTTTGTCATCTATTGATTGACCAAAGGGATTGGCAAATCTTGCTGAGAACGGAGGACAAAGAAAAGACAGCATTCGCTACACCCAAAGGGCTGTTTCAGTTCACCGCATGCCCTTGGTTGCATGGGGCGGCAGCTAACCTTCAAAGGTTGATGGACAAGGTATTGCATGATCTAGCCTTTGTGCCGCTGCCTATATCGATGACATTATTATTTTAGTGTTCCTGGGAGGAACACTTGGTTCACTTAGAGAAAGGGTTAGAAGCCCTACACAGAGCAGGACTAACAGCTATCCCAAGAAGTGCGCTATAAGCTGCCAGGAGGTGAAATACTAGGACACAAAGTAGGGCAAGGAAAGATCATGCCGTTGCAGGACAAGGTAGAAAAAGTTCAGGAATGGGGCATTCCTCAGACCAAAAAAACAGGTGAGGCAAATTCTAGGGTTGGCAGGGTACTACCGTCGGTTTATTCCCCATTTTGCTCATGTAACGACCCGTTGACTAATTTAACGAAGAAGGGCCAACGCGAAGGGTACGTTGGGGAAGAAGAGAACAGAGGCCTTTGGAGGTTGAAAACTCACCTATGTAGTTATCCTGTTCTTAGGGCTCCGATTTTTTCCAAACTTTTATTTTACAAAACAGATGCCTCGGATGGGGCTTAGGAGGCAGTACTATCCCAACAGTGGGAGGACGGGGAAATCCCATTTTGTATTTAAGTAAAAATTGAAACCAGCAGAACAGCGTTATGCGGCCATGAGAGGGAAGCCTTAGCTATTAAGTGGGCAGTAACTTCTCTCCGTTATTACCTATGGGGAGCTCCCTTTCAATTAGTGACGGACCATGCAACCGCTGACTGGTGTGACATCTATGAGGATACGAATCCCGCATTACTAGATGGTACTTAGTCTACAAACCATATGCTTTTCATATCCAACATCGACAGGGGCTTTGCACGCTAATGCAGATTTTTTCTCTCGACGGCCACCTGGACCACTTCTCCACTACCGTCTCTCTTCTGGGGGGGGGGTGGTGTGTAGTGAGGTGGACCAGGTGTTTAGAGAGGACGGGGGGGGAGGACGGAAGTGGGCAGGTGGAAGAGAGAGAGGTGGGCGAGAGGAGGAGGAGTGAGCAAGTAGGCAGAGAAGAGGAGAGGGGCGGAGGGAGTGAGGAAGATAAAAGGAGAGGGAGAGTGGTGCGCGAGGAGCAGGACGTCGCGGAGAGGGAGAGGAGGATGGGGAGTGGCGGTCGAGTCCGGATAGGTCAGGTAAAAAGGAGCCCCGGCAGGGAAGGGGTGCCAGTAGTGACGCTTCAGGGCCCGACCACTTTCAGGAAGCGGGCCCTCCCCAAGGATAGAGCTAAGGGATCCAAAGATAGAGGGCGCCTTTGACTTCTCGGACGAGGAGTTGTGGAGAGAGACCACCACCCAGGGATTTGGAGGACGAGTGGTGGGACCAAAAGGCGGAGGTGGGGAGAGCGCGGACCCACGCCGAGGGACCGGAGAAGGCGACTCTGGCCGCTAGAGAAGACTCAGGAGGTCGAAGGAGGCCTGAACTTAAGGACTCCAGCCCCCGGGGAGACTTATCCACCGAGGGGCTTTCTAAGACTATAAGTTCACTGGTTTTGTTGAATGTTTGGACGATTGTTAGCACCCGCGGTTGGGAATTGGACTGGGAATAAACACTGTGCAGGAAACAGTGCGGAGTAGAAGTTTGTTGCCCCCGTGCCCTCTTTTCCTTTCTGTTTGGAGAGTCATGCAGCCAGGCACGTCGGCCCCGCCCACATAAGGGAACAGGAAGGAGTCTGGCCCCCTGCAACCACTGCACAAAGATCTGCCAGACAGTAAGATCTAAACCAGTTGAGAACAGAGTCTGAGAACCCAAGGTCAGAAGTATATCAACTAGAAGACAGTGATCAACAGTGTCAAAGGCAGCAGACAAATCAAGAAAACAACTGCCATTGTTTTAGCCTCTGCGGGGAAATGTTAAGGAGCCCTGGTGGTGGTGCAGTGGTTAAATGCTAGTACCTGCAGCCACAAAGTTGTGAGTTCGATCCTAGGGCTCCAAGGTTGACTCACTTTCCATCCTTTTGTAAGTCAAAAATGAGTATCCTGCGTGTGAGGGAATTGGCTTTAAACACTGTAAACCCCTTAGAGCAGTGATGGTGAACCTTTTAGGTGCCGAGTGCCCAACTGCAACCCCAAACCCACTTATTTTATTGCAAAGTGCCATGTCCCTCTGGCTTTCTAGTAACACAACTGTGGCAAACTCTGTGCTGGGGCGATGGCACATGTGTCCCAGAGAGGGCTCTTGAATGCCACCTCTGGAGCACACATGCCATAGGTTCGCCATCACTGCCTTAGGAGTGCTGAGTTCACTGATAAGCGGTATAGAGATGTAATGCTATGCTGTTGGAGATGATGCTAAAATGTATTCACACATCTTTTTTTTAAAAAAATATTACTTGTGTTTAAAGTAATTTGTTTGTTTCTGTTCTCTTCTATATTGGAATAGATTTGATTGCTAATTCTAACTAGAGTATTTATTCCTTTAATGTTGGGGTCAATCCCATTTGTCCTTGGCTCCTACCAAATTGGGACAACTGGTGAATATTTGTTTGTGTTGCCTGGTGACTGTGTTGTTCTGTTGTGTGTGTTGTGTGTGTGTGGGTGTGTGTGTTTGGCTTTCCTTCTTTTTCTCTCTTGGTTGTATCCATTTGTTGTCATTGTTTAATGTGAATGAATAAAAAAATATAAAAAACGTTTACAATCCCGACTAAATCCCATTGATTAAGTGCTGAGTTGCTGAGTGGCAAGTCAATACTTACGGAATACCACTGATCTGATGGGTCTCCTCTAGTTGGATAGCAATTCATTGATTTAGACTCTTACAATTTTATTGTACATCACTCTGGAGGCTCTAGAGGGCAGGAAATGATTTGAAATACTTCTAATAAAATAATTAAATTTGAGGTACAAAACTGATTATAAAACTATTAATTAATGATTGTGAAGAATTGGAACTTCCCTCCTGTCTCTTAACAGATGCTTGATTCAGTTCTGCCAGAATTGGAAACTATGTCAGTCAGATGTTTTAGCCAGATGTTTGCATAGCCTGTCGCATAAACAAAACAGCTTTGAACATGATGAAACTTCTCTAATCATGAGTGATTGTAGCAAGGTTACTCCTTTTTTCTGCTGATGATCGAAGAGCTTTTGCATCCCAGAGTTATACTTTGTTGATATTATTATTATTATTATTATTATTTATTATTATTAAAAAATGGTTTTGGAAGAGAAATGTCAGCAGGATTGGCCTGACTCCAGGAGCGGCCATGAAATGACTCCGTTCCAGAATGATGGAGTGCCACATTCCCACAGGCAGAAATCACAAAAAAAAATTCCATCATCTGGCAACTTCAGTGTTTGGAATGATGCCCCAATTGCTCCAACAAGTCAGAACAGGATCTGTTCCTGACATTAGTTTAATGTCAGCTAAATCATGCAGTGACCCAATGGTGTCTTCCTCAGGAATCCAGATGAGAAAACCTTTCATATTTTATACCAAAGGAAGAATTGGGCAGACATGTCTATTCAGAGAACGACGAGAAAACCTGCACCAAGTGACCATCTCTTCCACTCTTAGGAGTGGGGGAACCTCCATTTTTCTTTAGTTATCAGAGAAGCTTATTGCATGGGGCCAGTAAAGCATGCTAGCACTGGATAACAGCAGCTTCAGTTGAGTTTCCCACATGACGTTTGTCACTCTTCTTTTATCACATACAAGACTGTTAAAAGCAACTCTTTTTATTTAAAAAAACCAACAACATTGATGACCTCATTTACTGCTTCTAACCATGTATGATTACCAGTGCGAAAGTTCAATACTGTTTTTGTGATGATTTTGGAAGGCTAGTGTGCATGGACTAGGTGAGCAAATGGTAACGTCAGGGGAAATCCAGCCCCTTCTAATGCATTTACATTTCTGTACGTAAAGACATTATTAGTACAGATTTCTGTATGCTTATAGTGAGACTCAGCACTCTCCAAGCGTTTTACAATCTGTAAACCAATTCCTCCAACAAGTTGGGTACTCATTTTACCAGCCTATGGAGGCTGAGTCAACCTTGGAGCCCTGGGATCAAACTCACAACTTGTGGCTGCAGCACCAGGCAAAGAAGGCGACATGAAGATGCTTCTCCCCTTCCCCCCACACTTCACATTCAGCTGCATGAGCCTTTCTTTTTGCTCCTGAGCACCTACAACACATTCGCTTTCCACAGGCCTGTTACAGACTGCCAAATAAAGTTGCTTGGGTCCTCTTTGGAGGTATGCTGTTTAAATGATGATGCATCCTAAGAATCCAGAAGCTGCATCAAAGCTGCACTCCAGTGCTTAGGAATGGGAGTGTGGCTTTGGCGCAACCTCCGGACTCTTAGGACCCATGCATCAATTTAAATAGCATACTCCACAAGAGACCTGAAGCAGCTTTATTTTGGCAGTCTGTAACAGGCCTCAAAGTCCCAAAACAATGCCCAACTGGAGCAGGTGTCACTAAAGGTGAGCCAAGGGTAGCCTCTCTCTCCATCCTGAAAGTGTGGAAGCCCCATGGTTGCTATCTTCTCTACTCCTAGCATTCCCTTCCCTCCTCCCATGAGGTTGCAGTGATCCAAAGCTTGGCTGAGAAGCCAACTACCCCCTATGTGTGTGATAAAGTTTTGCACTAACGGTGCTCTAATCTCAGAATAGGTCTCAAAGTACATAGGGGAAAACTGCAATCCAACACACACAAAAACACACACACACACACACACACACACACACACATGTTCCTGTTTGGAAATTAAGACAGAAATCTTAGCTAAACAGGCTTGTCCCCGATTAAGGTGAAATGAGGAGATTTTTCCTTCTTACCTGTTTTGGGAAATGAGATAAAAAACATTTAATCTAGTGTACTTGCTTCTAGTTAGAAGGTGGATACAAACATTCCATCTGTGTAGGGAATGCATTGTGTGGTAGTCAAGCCACATGCGATAAAACTCTGAAATCTTTCTTTTTATAGACTACAGTGGTCCTTCCACATTCGCCAGGACATCACCAGCTTCCTACAAATCCAAGGTTTAATTGATTTGTGGAGTCAAAGGCTTTCATGGGCCAGCATCCATATTCTCCGAAGATGCCAGCCAACAGATGCTGGTGAAACGTTCAGGAAGAAAGAAACTGTCTAGAACATGGCCACATAGCCTGAAAAACCCACAAAAAACTATTTAATTGATTTGTTGCTGCTACTTGCAAAGAATTTCTGGGGAGGAGGGGGTCTATACTTAATTTTCTTCCTTCTCAATGGTTGTGGACATTAACAAGTATCTGGCAGTAAATACTTCCAATCTTTGTTTTAAATGCTACTGACTTCTGTACAATGTCATCTCAACACCCACAACAGACAAGCACGAGCTGGCATTGAACCATGTGATATTCCTCCTCTATCTTTGTGAAGCTGGAGCTCTATGACTGTGTGCATGTGTCTTCAAGTCGCTCTCGATCTAGGATGACCCATGAATTTCATTAGTTTCTTGGGCAAAGAAGACTCCAAATGGTACAGTCACTGCAAATCAGGTTATAATGTAGAGCATGTAGCTGTAAATTCGTGTTACTGCATATCTCTTTCAATATGTTCTAGTTTTTGGCAACCCTAACCGAACCTACACAGTAATTTTTTGGCAAGTTTTGTTTCAGAGGGCGGTTGCCATTACCTTCCTCTAAGGAGAGATTGTGTGATTGCCCAAGCTCTCACTGAAAGTTTTCCATTGCCACGTGGGGATTCAACCCTGTCTTCCGTATATGGTCCACACTCAAACCACTACTTGTTGTTGTGTTGTTGTTGTGTTGTGGTCTTGTGAAGTCGTTTCCAACTTATGGTGACCTAAGGCCTTTTCTTAGCAAGTTTCTTCAAAGGGGGTTTGCCATTACCATCCTCTCAGGCTGAGAGAGTGTGACACACCCAAGTGGGTTTCCATGGCTTTCCATGGCCAAGCTGGGATTTGAACGCTAGGTCTTCACAGTCAACTCCAATGCTGAAACCACTACATCACTCTGGGCTATCTCAAAACCACTACACCCATACGATAATTTCACTATTAGAAAAATTGACAAGTAACCAACAGTAATCTTTGTTTTAAATTGGTCATCCCGATAGAAAAAGTAATAAAAACTTCCTAAGTAAAACTAAAAGAAGCAATGAAAATGTGGTAAAAAATCCTGCCTCTTAACTAAGATGGCTCAAGTACAAGATGGTCTGTGTCATTATAGAATGTCACCCTTCTGCTGGCTATCTTTTCCATATCATTTGAGATAATAAGTGCTTCTGAAGCCCTCTGAATAATTACAACCCAGAGTCATCCTTTCAGGTTGGTTTCTTGATTTTGTTTCTTTACAATGGCCACGAGAAAGGTTAATGGGTCTTCCTTTCCAAGTATTGTCGGGTGCCCATTTTAAAAGATGGCCATCATTTAGAGTCATCAACCGTCCTCTGCTCAATTTTAGCCAGCACTTGGGTGCTTTGTCTTTATCCCTGATAAGAACACTGAAATAGGGTCAAATGATCTGCAATCGCTTGGCTTAGGGTTTGGGTTCCCAGGGCTCATTATCTTAATTTAACTTAATTTCAGGAATGTCGTCTAAGGTATCTGGTATTTAGGAAGTCAAGTGGCGTGCTTCAGCAATGTTATATGGTAACACTTTCACATTCACCCTAATGAACTTTACTAGGCCAATTAGTCTTTTAATCTTTCCCTGCCACGCCTCCGCTCCTCTTTCTCTTAGTTCATCTGTAAGACTGGGTTAGGTTTTAATCAACATTTGAATGCATTTTTAAGTATTATGAGCTCGCTTATACAGGTATTTACCAAAACTTGTACTGCCATCGTTTGGGTGAAGTTTTAAATGACTTTTGGGAATCAGAAGATGGTTCTTGAAAACTCACATTTTTGTGAAAACCAATCAACATTCAATTTGTTTTAAATCTACAGAATTGTTTTAATATGTGTTCGTGTGGTTCTTTTAAACTAATATAATGTTTTGCCTGCATGGTGTTCTGACCTCCCACCTGAGAAGGCGGATAAGAAACGTATTATTATTTATTATATTATGTCCAAAAAGGTGCAGTGTTATGAAGTATGTGAAGGACGATGAGTGGGAGACAATTTGGTGTGTTTGTGTGAAGGCGGGACCCCCAACTATTAGGGAAGAAATTGAAAATAAAAAAATAAATATTGGGTAGTTCAAATGATGTGTTAACTGCCATCAATAGACTTTGATTATGGCAAACCACAGAAAATGAGAGACCAAGTGACCCTGAACTCAATAGCTTGTAAGCTCTTTCAGACTCAAGAGTGCCTTCTGATAGAGGCTACACATGGGATTGTGATCTTCTACCTTACTAAATAAATAATAATAATAAATAATAATAATAAGAATAAGAAGAATTTATTAATTTATTTAACCTACTCTCCCATGGATCAGGAGGGGGACACAACATTAACAAGCAACATCAGTAAGAACAAAGTCATTAAAACATGCATCATGTAAAGGCGCCTCCCGTGGTTTGGAGTGCACATCTGCGCACCGCCCCGGAAGTGCCGCCCTCGGACTGGGAAACACCCATTGGGACCTGGGGACTGTGCTGGCTTGTGGCGTTTTGCGGCCAGTTTGGACGCGAAGCCTTCAAGGACCACGGGGGGAAGTTTGGAGAGGAGCCCGCTGGTGAGAGCGCGAGGAAAAAAGCCGGGGAACCGGACCTCCGACACGCCCCTGCTGCCTCGGCGGACAACCGCCGCGCTGAACGCGGCGGACGCCGAGCCAGGACTGCACCCTTTGCAGGGGGCCTCCTCCCGTGGTTTTGGAGGTGGAGCTGCCACCGCCCCGGGATGCGCCCTCGATTGGAACACGCAGTTAACGGAGCTGCGCGAGCTGAGCAGTTCCATCGGGCAGGGTGGGCTGGGTAGCCTGGGAGCAAGGAGGATGCCTGCAGTGGCTGCCCTCTGCTCCATAGTCGCCATAGAGGTTGGGGGGAGGTTAGGATGCGGGGGAGGCCTGGGGCGGGGATGACCTTGGTGGGCGGGCTCCAATTGAGGTTGTGTGGGGCAAGGGGGAGGTATGGACGGGGAGGAGTGACTTGTTCAGGAAGCGAGATAATGCTCATAATCATCCCGCATTCCTGTCCACCTCCCGAACCGAAGGACATGAGGTCTCTCAGCGTGCCACAAACCTGTCGCGGCTCCTATGCATGCCAGGTCAGTTAACAAAGCCACATCCTCCAGGACCTCCTGAGACTCTAAGTGTGACCTGGCTGCATTACCGAGACCTGGCGGGGGCCTGAAGGGAGGCTGGTGTGGGCTCAGCCTGCCTGACTGGGTTCTCGTGAAGGACCAGCCAGTGAGGGGGCGGGGGGGGGGGTGGTGGTTGGCCTTGGTACAATAGGAACACCGTGTCCCCACCAGGACCACATCCGACAGACTACCTATATCGAGTGTATTTACCTGACCTAAGGCTAGGGACAGTCGGGATTCTGTTGGGTGTATCGGCCACCGGCATGAGCGGACTCCCATCAACACTGCACAGCGGGTCGCTGAGCTAGTTGGAGACCCCAGGCTTCTCGCTGGGCGATTTCACATCTCCTCACGCCATAGTTACATCCGTGCGCTCGGGAATCAGGGAGACCATGGGGGCCATGGCCTGTCCCAGCTGAGCAGGTCTAGCATTGTGCGGTTAATACGCTCGATTTGGCTGTCTGTTCGATGCAGAAAATCCGTGTGGAAATTGCTAATATTTCACCTGTCAATGGAGATCATTTTGGGTAGAGGTGAAAATCAGCTTCTACCCAGATCCCCCACGGGGGTGGTGGGACCGTTAGGATGTCCACCCTCGAAGGCTGAGAAAACCTGAGAGGTCAGGAACCTTAGAGGGCTCAACGTTGTGGAGATGAAGGCGACTCGTGACGGCCCTTACGTATTTATACGGTCTTTCTGGGGCTAGACACAAATCGCTCCCAAAGCGTCATCTCAGGCCCGCTTCCAACCTAAGCCCTGTGTAGACGGAAATTCCGGGCGAGGAAGCGTTCTGCGACGGCTAGAGTACCGTTGGCGGAAACACCTTTGCGTAATGAAAAGCGTCCTAACCGACGATTAAAGGACTACAGAAGCAATACGAGCAACAAAGAAACTCGTTATATGGTGCTCGTATTGCGTCCGCGAGTCACGTCCGGAGAGTTTGTTCAGGGTGGATCAGGGACTAAACGGTCAGCTCCCTCCTGCCCTGAACCGATCCTGAACTCTAGGCCGCTGTGACTTTTAATGACTTTTTCGTGGATAAAATTCGCGTATAAGCGAAGGTCGAACGCCGATATTAGGGCAGACTAGGGTAGGAATGCCAGCCTCCGCGGACTAAGTGTTATACTGGTCAGTTTGAGAGTCGGTGAGTACCGGCGGTGGACAAGAGGGAATCCTCGGAGTGTTCCACCGCTGGCTCTTTGTCCCTGCCCCTACTGGTAGGGCCAAGGGGGGACGGTGGTACGTCTTTGTACACACCGGCTAAACAACCTCCTGGTGGACGGGCGATTTCCAAGGACTAAAATTGGCCATTTAAACGATCCTAAAGAGGCCCTCCCTGACGACCCCTGGGTACATAACAATTATCGCCTGTTTCGTGCTTCCATTTTGGGAAGGTGGATCGAGAGGCGGTTGCGATCCAGTCACCGGGTCTTGGAATGAAACGATTTCTGGACCCATTTCAAATAAACTGGCTCCGGGCGGATCCGGAGGGTTGAGAGCCATGGTCGCTTGGGCGATGAGTCCGGTGAGCGTCGACGGGGAGCGGGTCCCTGTGGGTGCTTGGACATGTCAGCGCATTTCATACATAGACCATGGTATCCTTCTGGGGCGCCTGGCGAGAGGGGAGATGTGGCACGCGCTCCAGTGGTTCCGTTCCTACCTCTCCGGGAGGGTCCCGATGGTGGCAGCTGGGAGAACGTGTGCTCGACGAGAGGGCCCCGTAAAACTGGGGGCCCTCAAGGGAGCCATTCTGTCTCCCATGCTTTTAACATTACATGAAACCGCGGGGAGAGAAATCGAGACAGGGGGAGGGGGTTAAGGCAGACGCGGATGACACCCAAATCATTTTCCTGGTCTCCGACTGATGCATGATGGGGATGAGGTCGCTCCTCTCGGGCCTGTCTGGAGTCCAGTAATGGGTGGATGGGAAAAACAGGACTCAAGCTAAATCCAAGAAAACGGAGGTACTGTGATAGGTTCCCCGTCGCGGGAATGGCGGGGTCACTGTCCTGAACGGGGTCACGCTCCTGTAAGGACGCACGTGCCAGCAGTGTGGGGTGTTCTTGACTCGTCGCTCCCCTGCTCTCAGTGGATGCGACGGTCAAGAGCACTGTTTACCAGCTTCGCTGATCCGCCACTGGCCCATAACTGGACCGGTATGACTAGAAAACTGTTGTAATGCTCTAACTCCGAGAGGACTTCTGCAATGTACTCTACATGGGGCACTTATACCAAATCGGAACGTCAAATGGTAACAGAATATGCAGCCCGGGGGTCACTGGCGTATCCAGGACAGCCACAAACACCCGTGGCTTAAGAATCTCCATGGGCTGCCAGTCGATTCCGAGCTCAATAGAAGGGCGGTTGGTTATCACTTAAAGCCCTAAAGGCTGGCCCAGGAGTCTAAAGACCGCTCTCCCCATACAATCCGCCTCGCACCCTGCAGAACACTGGGGCACAACTGCGAAGGTGCTGGGGCTAGGTTAGCTCTACTCTAGAAGGGCCTTTTCCCACAGTGCCCCACCCGTTGGAAACGCTGCCCAGAGCTCCGCTAGTACCACCCTAGCGCCATAGAAGGACCCTCAAAACCTTCTACAAGCAGGGCATTCCCGACGAAATATCCTTGGGCCTCCTCCTTTCCGGGCATAGATGGGCTAACGGGGCTTTGTTAGTGTTTGATAGTGTATGTTGATTGTTTCTGTTTTAACCTGTAGTTTGTTGCACTTGTTGCATGTTGAAGCGCCCTGACTTCGGGAGGGCGGGAAAAATAAAGATTATATTTAGATAGATATAGAAGACAAAAACATCCACATCGAAAATCAAATTAAAATTACAATTTAAATATGTTGCTTTTAGCAGCAGCCTCAGAAGGCCAGACAACGTCTCAGTTTAGTCATCGTGGCTGAGGAGTAGGAGCGGGAGTTGCTTAGGCAACATGTATGTGCTTTAGCAGTCCAGGTATCGTAGAATTTGGCCCAGAATAAAAAAATGGGTATGAGCCTAGCAGTTCATTCATCATACAGCTTTCACAACATACATAGAAATGGGAAAGACGATGGCATGAACAATCCTAATATTAGTTCAGTGACAAAAGCTTGACACTTCAGGTCGTGTCTATTCTTTCCAGCTGCCCTTCCAAGTCCTAGTCTTTCATTATTTTGACTATAGTCTCCTTCTGATTAATGACTGAGCCAAGGTACGGAAATATTATTATTATTATTATATTATTATTATTATTATTATTATTATTATTAACCTTTATTTAGAAGGCGTCAAATTTACACAGCGCTGGTACATGCAATCTTTTTAGTTACACGGTTCCCTGTCCTCGGGCTACAATCTAAAGACATGACACAGAAGAGAGAAGGGAGTGGTGGAGTGAAAGGGTAAGAGGTCCAGCAGTTCTTCTCTACCTCCGAGGCCTGGACCAAGCAGATGGACTGGAAGGAGGGCTTGGCTTCATAATGGATGGTTAATCTTTTCCAGGGGAAATACATACCTCAAGTAGGATAATGCATATACAGTACATAGCAAAAGGAAAGGTTGGAAAACAGGCACCAAAAGAACATCAAGTAGTAAGCGGCAATTATGCAATGCCTGAAGGCTTCTCTGACAGGATGGTTTCAACTCCGTTTTGAAGCTGTTAAAGAAGTGATGGCTCTTGCTTGTGGGGGAAGAAGGTTCCAGGAGTGAGGGGCAGCAAGTGAAAAGGGGCAAATCCGGGATGGGGCAGAGGAAATCCTGGGCTGAGACAGTAGACCTTGACTACCAGAACGAGGCCTGGTGGAAGGTGAGAGAAAGAAGTCTGATAAGTAAGGAGGGGCCAGTCCATGGAAGGGTTTAAATGTCGACAGCAGGAATCTTATACTGAATGCGGAAGGGAGGGGGAGCCAGTGAAGGGATTCAACAAGGAGAGATGTGGTCAGAGCGGGGTGGAAGTGATAATGCGTGCAGCTGAATGCTGGACAGTGATTAAAGGAGAGGTGAGAAAGAGGAAGCCCAGCCAGGAGGATGTTACAGTAATCAGTCGGGAACCACTAGGGATGGACCAGGACTTGGCAGTAGAGGCGAGAGAAATGGGTTGGATGTGGCAATATTGTATAAGAAGAATCTACAAGCCTTGGCTGTGGTCTGATCTGAGGGATACACGACAGAGAAGAGTCAAAATAAAACCAGACTGGCGGGCTTGTGGACTGGGTGAATAGAAATGTTGTCCACAGAGACAGAAAAGGAGAGTTGAAGGATGGGCTTAGGAGAAAGACAAGAAGCTCTGTCTGTACATGTTGACTTCAAACGCTGATGGTACAATACACTGCGAGACATCTGTGAGCAAGACGAAACTTGCTTCAAGCCTTGGAGAAAGGTCAGAGGGCGGAAAGATACAGCGGGGGTCATCGGCATACAGATGGTAGGAAAAGCCAAAAGAGCTAATGATTTTCCTAAGGACAGTGTGTAGAGAGAAAACAGAAGGGACCAGAACAGAGCCCTGGGACTCCAACAGATAAGGGAACAGGAGAAGAATTGACCGCAGCAACCACTGCAAAACTGCCAGACAGTAAATCTAACCAGTCGAGAACAGAGTCTGAGAACCCAAGGTCAGAAAGTATTAACTAGAAGAGAGTGATCAACGGTGTCAAAGGCTGCAGACAGATCAAGAAGGATGAGAACAGAGTAAAGGCCATTAGCCTTGGCCTGTAAAAGGTCATTCGAAATCTTAGTAAGAGCGTCTCATAGAATGCCTTGGGCGAACCAGACTGAAAGGGATCGGGGATGGAGTTGGCTTCAAGAAACCAAGACAGCGAATAAACAACCCGTCCAAAACTAGAAAGAAAAGAAGAAGAGAAATCGGACGATAGCTAGACAGAGAGGAGGGGTCAAGAGAAGGTTTTTTCAGAATTGGGAAATGAAACATGTTTGAAGTCCGAAGGAAGGAGCCTGGAGAGAGAGAGAGAGAGAGAGAGAGAGTGAGAGGATTGAAGATATGGAGAAGCGCGGGGCAGCAGAAAAGAGGGAGCATAGAAATTAGAAGACGAGTGGGATTGGATCAAGAGAACAGGTTGCAGGTTTGCAAGAGTTCAGAGTGTAGAGAGTTCATCCAAAGAGGCAGGAGGAAACATAGAAAATTTGTTAGGCGAGGGCGATAGAAGATTAATGAACAGAGAGAATCGGGGGGGGGGACTATCTCAGAGCGAATGAGTGGAAATCTATAGATGAAATAATTAGCAAAGTCATTAGGAGAGAAGATGAGAGACAGGAGGAGAGGGAGGGGTTAAAACAACAGTGTTGAAGGTGGGAGAACAAGCGCTGCGGGCACCTCTCATTTGCGGAGATCAATGATTTGTAATAATTCTGTTTTGCCAAGAGAGGGCGCGTGAGAAGGAAGAAAGAACATTTGAAATGGATAATCAGCCCACTCTTTGGACTTTCTCCAGGACGTTTGGCCGCTCTGGAGCCAGGACCGGGAAACTTATGTTGGGGGTAGCCAGGGCTGAGGTCTAGTCTTACGAAAAGAGTGCGTACAGAGACAGGGCAAATGGTCAAGAGTTGAGGAAAGAGTGGATGTTAATAAAGACATAGCTGAATCAGCAGAATACCGAGATTTAGGGAAGAGAGAGATGAAACTGGGTCAGACCAGATGGTTAGAGTCAACAGATTGAAGATCTGAAAATGGCGTGTGAATAGTAATATCTGGAACTATTCCACTATTGTCACTGTCTGCTTAAAGGGATATAACAGTGCATTGTGGTGGCTAAGTCACGTTATAACTTTGTGTGCCTTGGAACTGCCTTCCTTGAGAGTCTTCCGTAATGGTTCCAGTCTTTCATTGCTACTGTTAATAGGGCATTATAATATCTAAATTGGTGTTCCTCCAACTTCCATGCCTCCTTCCTCTGAGTCTGTTATTGCTTTACATAAGGGTATCTCAGCATATAAATAAAAAGATAGGGCAGTGATGGTGAATCTTTACGGACTGAGTGCCAAACTGCAATCCCGATCCACTTAATTTATTGCAAAGTGCCATGTCGGACCCATTTCAAACTGGCTTCCGGCGGGTTATTCGGGTTGAGACGGCCATGGTCGCTTGGTCATGATCTCCGTCTGGGCATCGACAGGGGAAGCGTGTCCCTGTTGGTGCTCTTGGACATCTCAGCGGCTTTCGATACCCTAAGACCATGGTATCCTTCTGGGGCGCCTGGCAGAGGTGGGAATTGGGGGCACTGCGCTCCAGTGGGTTCTGGTCACCTTCTGGGAGGACCCAGATGTGCAGCTGGGAGACGTGTGCTCCGATGAGGGCCCTTAAACCGGGGTCCCTCAGGGAGCCATTCTGTCTCCCATGCTATTTAACATTTACATGAAACCGCTGGGAGAGATCATCCGAGACATGGGGCGCGGGGTTATCATACGCTGATGACCACCCAAATAATCTTCTCTATGTGTCCGACTGATGCAGTGACTGAGGATGGCGTCTCTCCTCTCGTGGCCTGTCTGGAGTCAGTAATGGGCGGCTGGATGAGGGAAAACCGACTCAAATTAATCCAGAGCAAACGGAGGTACTGTGATGGTTCCCCTGGCCAGGAATGGCGGAGTTCCACCGTCCTGAACGGGGTCACGCCCTGTGAAGGATCTGTGCGCAGTCGCTAGGTGTGCTTCTTGACTCGTCGCTTCACCTGATGCTCAGGTGAATGGCCGGTCAAGAGCGCCTGTTACAGCTCGGCTTATTCGCCAGCTGCGCCCATACCTGGCCCAGGGGGACCTTGAAACGTAGTACATGTCTGTACCTCGAGATTGGATTTCTGCAATGCACTCTACATGGCAACCTATACCAAATCAGAAGCTGCAAATGGTACAGAATATGGCAGCCAGGCTGGTTACTGGAACTCAGGCAGCCATATTACACGGTGCTTAAAGTCTGCACTGGCTGCCATCGTTTCCGGCACAAATAAGGTGTTGGTATGACCTATAAAGCCCTAATGGCTTGGGCCCCGGTAACCTGAAGGACCGCCTCTCCCCGTATATTTCGTCCCGACCCTCAGAACATCTGGGAGCAACTCCTTAGGGTGCGGGGCTAGGCTGTCTCCACTACGAGGAGGACATTCTCCTCACCGCCCCGGCCCTTTGGAACACGCATGCCATGGAGTCGCTGATTACTCTGGCCAATTTAGAAGGATTTGAAAAACTTTCTTTATGTGCATTCCCCAACTAAAAAAGTCCAGTGGGCTCTTCTCTTCTGTGGCAAAGAGGATGGGCTACGGGGGTTTTATTGTTGTTGTTTTATTGCACTTGTATTGTATTTTTATTGTATGGTTGCACTTTGTATTTTATCATGCTGTAAACTGCCCTGATCTGTGGAAGGGCCGTGTATAAAAATAAAAACTTTATTATTATTTATTATTATTGTTCCTCTGGCTTTCTAGTAGAAAAATCTGGCAAACTCTGTGCTAGGGCAACAGCCATGTGTGCCCACAGAGAGGGCTCTGAGTGCCACCTCTGGCACGTGTGCCATAGGTTCGCCATCACTGATCAAACCTGCAAGAAGTCTAAGGTCTTAAGGGAAGGCTTTAATTTGGTCCCAACCATCCCAGGCTTGCTTGATGAGGACATGAGAGAGAGCCTTCTCAGTGGCTGCTCCCACCCTCTGGAAATCCCTTCCATGTGAGCTTAGGCTGACCTCCTCTTTGCTCTGCTTTTGCCAATAGGCAAATATGTTTTTATGCAAACAAGCTTTTAATATACAATCTTTGTCAGGGAGGCTTTTGTACAAGTTGTGTGCTATTTGTGTTTTTAAACTTTTGTAATGTTTAATATAATTTTGTAGAAAGGTTGGAAAATTACAAAATGTCTCAGGGGCTGTACAGACTTGGGTCCCATCTCCAAGATATCTTATTATGTATGCAAGTATTTCAAAATCTAAAAATGTCTGAAATCCAAAACTCTTCTAAACCCAAGCATTTTGGACATGGGAGAATCAACCTGTATAACATTTACAACATTTAAACAACATATATTGGATACAAGATTGAAGGCCATCATTTTTGTTGGACGTACTGTGGATTGCTCCATCTATGTATAAAGTTTTTAAATGACTATTTCTTATGATTCTTTGAGTGATATCATGGCAATTAAACTGGTATCACTCTTACAGCAATATTTTGTACAGGTACGCCCATGATGTCAGTCATCTTTTCAATGGGGAATGACTTCCCCTCTTCTGGACTGGCACATGCAACTAGTTCTTACACTGTTTGCAGGTGACTATGGAAAACCCAACCATCTTTGCCAAACTCTGTGTGAAAACTGGCCCCTTGATAGCTTCCTTCTTTTGTTAATTTCTATTACAAGTACTCAGTTCTGCTCACAGCTGACTCTTGTGCCCTTTTCAGCAAGGTGTGTTGCCTATATATATATATATATATATATATATATATATATATATGGTTTTAAAACAAATTATTTTCATGCACAACCCTTTTGGAGGGAAACCAACAATACACCAATAAAAGAGGGGGAATGCAATCATTTACTTCTTTGTTCATTTCTGCATATGAAACTGAAAACGGCACATTGTCCAGAGCTTGGCGGCAAAGGGGAAATGGCAGCCCAGTGTTACTATAGGCTGGCGGCCAAAACAGCCTGTACAAGTTTGCCATGGTAGTTGTTTTTTCTTAGGCAAACAAACTTCCCTCTCTTGACTGATGGACTGTAGAGTTTTAAAAGGAAGGGCATCTTTTTATTCTTTTGGTACTTCTGCTTACCTGCAAATAATCACTTTTGGTTTGATAGCATTTCCACTGCATTTCCACAAGACTTCAGAGATATAGCCATGTTAGTCTGGATCAATATGCAAAGGGATCTTGTAGTACCTTTGAGACTAACTGTGTAGAAGAATGTATAGCATAAGGTTTCTAAGACCTGAGTCTACTTTGTCAGTTACATGGTGTGAAGCCAGTCATAGTCAGACACACATTCTAGACTTGAGGAGAGTGGATTTCAGTGAACTCAGAGAAGTACTGAGGGTGATCCCCTGGTCAGAAATACTAAAAGAGAAGGGAGTTCAGGACGGATGGGACTTTCTCAAAAGAGAGATACTGAAGGCACAATCTCAAATAGTTCCAGTGAGGAAGAAAAATGGGAGGTTTCTCAAGAAACCAGGATGGATGACTAAGGAACTTAACTGAGCTAAGTTTTAAACGGAATATATATAAGAAATGGGAAAATGGGGAAATCACCAAAGAGGAAGTTAAACAAATAGCAGGCATGTGTAGGGGTAAAGTCAGAAAAGCTAAAGCGCAGAATGAACTCAGGCTTGCTAGAGAGGTTAAGAACAACAAAAAGGGCTTTTTTTTATATGTCTGCAGCAAAAGGAAGAATAAGGAAATGGTAGGGCCACTACATCGAGAAGATGGCAAAATGCTAACAGGAGACAGAGAAAAGGCAGAATTACTCAACAGAATTACTCAGCAGAGGACAGAATAGGGGAAATTCAGCACAGATTAAGTAAAGAGATAGTACAGGAATACTTGGTTGACCTGATGAACTACATTCAAAAGTATTAAAAGAGCTGGCTAATGTAATATTGGAGCTATTGGCAATAATCTTTGAGAACTCCTGGAGAACAGGAGAAATCCCAGCAGACTGGAGGAGGGCAAACATTGTCCCCATCTTCAAAAAGGGAAAAAAGAGGATCCCAACAATTATCGTCCAGTTAGTCTGACATCAGTACTAGGAAAGATTCTAGAGCAGATCATTAAACAGAGAGTCTGTGAACATCTAGAAAGCAATGCCATAATTACAAAAAGTCAACATGGGTTTCAGAGAAACAAGTCTTGCCAGACAAATTTGATCTCTCTCTCTCTTTCTCTCTCTCTCTATCTATCTATATATATAAAATTACCAGCTTAGTAGATGAAGGGAATGCTGCGGATATAGTATATCTTGATTTCAGCAAGGCCTTTGACAAGGTTTCCCATGACATTCTTGCAAACAAGCTTGTAAAATGTGGACTAGACAAAGGAACTGTTAAATGGATTTGTAATTGGTTGGCCGGTCAAAGTCAAAGGGTGCTCAAGAATGGCTCCTTTTCATCCTGGAGAGAAGTGACTAGTGGGGTCCCACAGGGCTCTGTCCTGGGGCCAGTGCTATTCAACATCTTTATTAATGACTTGGATGACAGAATTGGGGGTATACTTATCAAATTTGCAGATGACACCAAATTAGGAGGAATAGCTAATATCCCTGAGGACAGGATCAAAATTCAAAATGACCTGAATAAATTGGAAAGCTGGCCCAAACCTAACAAAATGATATTCAACACAGAAAAATGTAAGGTACTGCACTTAGGGAAGAGAAATGAAATGCATAGATATAGGATGGGGGACAACAGGTTTAAAGAGACTACATGTGAAAGGGGTCTAGGAGTCCAAGTAGACCACAAGTTGAAATGAGTGGACAGTGCGATGCGGCAGCTAAAAAGGCCAAGGCAATTTTAGGTTGCATCAATAAAAGTATAGTGTCTAGATCAAGAGAAGTAATAGTGCCACTATATTCTGCTCTGGTCAGGCCCCACCTGGAATATTGTGTCCAGTTATGGGCACCACAATTTAAGAAGTATGTGGAGAAACTGGAGCGTGTCCAAAGGAGGACGACTAAAATGGTGAAGGGTCTGGAAACCATGTCCTATGAGGAACGACTTAGGGAGCTGGGGATGTTTAGCCTGGAGAAGAGGAGGTTAAGAGGTGATATGACAGCCCTGTTTAAATATTTGAAGGGATGTCATATTGAGGAGGGAGCAAGCTTGTTCTCTGCTGTTCCAGAGAACAGGACCTGGGATATTAACATTAACAACAACAATAACAATATATAATTTATTTATATTTCCCGCCTCTCCCTGCAGATCGAGGCGGGATTACAAGGAATAAAATGCATACAAAGTATAAAATAAAAAATACAGCCAATAAACAATAATACTTTGATTTAATGGATGCAAACTGCAGGAAAAGAGATTCCACCTCAACATTAGGAGGAACTTCCTGACAGTAAGGGCTGTTCAACAGTGGAACAAACTCCCTCGGAGTGTGGTGGAGTCTCCTTCCTTATAGGTCTTCAAACAGAGGCTGGATGGCCATCTGTCGGAGAGGCTTTGATTTAGATTTCCTGCATGGCAGGGGGTTGGACTAGATGGCCCTTGTGGTCTCTTCCAACTCTACGATTCTATGATTTCAGGCTCTCCCCCATCCTCCCTTTTGCTACTCCTGGTTCTTTTTTTAACCTCTTCAGTCTCCAACCTACCCAAGAAAAATAGTGATAAAAAAGAAAGGAGACAGAAACCCTAACTGGTACCTTGGTATCATTTGACCTTGGAAAACCTGACATCACCTGCCCTTGTAATTACTATTTACTTCTCTGAGTTGTTCCTGCTTTTAAAAAGTAAAATTAAAAAAAAAAACACCTTTGAAGACCAAATAACAAAGACAAAGGTCTCATTTTCCAGGGCAGGAAGTCAGAAAATATAGCAACAACCAATAAAAGTACAGCATACAAGAAATCCATAATAACCAAAGCAAAAGGGTGGGGTGCACTAGACATACAAGGAAGAGAAACTGATTTTCTGGCAGGTGGTTCCCAAGCAAAGGAAACTCTAGTAAACACACTCCTCTGTTTTCACTAGATCAGATGCACTACCTGGATAGGGTGGGGTTACACACCAGTGATAAAACTCATGCGTTGCATGCAGAAGATCCTAAATCCAGCCCTTCATATTTCTCCACCTGCTTTTCTCTTTAAACAGGGATGGGCAATTGAGGCTATCTGGTGGCCAGTTTTCTGGCCCTCCTGGGGACTATATGGACTTCCCAAAATGCAAAAAAAAAAAGATTTAAAATAAAAAGAAGATACCAGAGTACATTTTGGGGGCCCTTCCACACTACATAGTTATAGTGCTATGATTCTGCTTTTACTGCCATGGTTCCATCGTATGGAATCTAAGGATCTGAAGTTTAGAGAGGGGTATTTAGAATTCTCAGCCAGTGAGCTCTAGTACCCTATTAAACTACAAACCCCAGTATTTCCACAGGATCCAGCCAAGGCAATTAAAGTGGAATCACAGTGGTATGATTCCCCTCCCTTTTTTTTAGTGTAAAAAGGTCCCTCGCTTTTTTTTAAAAAAAAAGAATGATTTTCTTTTAAAAATCTAAGATAATACATGTATGGGGTGGTGCAATCTTTCTATAAAGTGGCCTGCCACTCCTGAAAGCCAAATAAATAAATAAATAGTTGTTTGGGAAGTCTACGCAGGCAGAGGGCTTCAAAATTAACCTCTGGAAATGTAGCATGCTCGTCCATTTTAAAAGGATCACTACCAATGGAAACAACAGTCTCTTTCACACCAAACAATTATCGCATTTTGGTACCACTTTAACTGACATGGATCCATCTTATGGGATCCTTGAATTTGCAGTTTCCTGAGGTACAGTATTTAGAATTCTCTGCCAGAGATCTCTAGTTCCAGATGAAACAAAATGTCATGATTCTGTAAAATGGATCCTTACCAGTTAAAGTGGGATCAAACTGCTATAAATGTGCAATGTGGGGAAAGACTGCCTCAGATTCTCTTCCTTTTCACACTACACAATTATGGTAATCTAATTCCACTTTCACTGCCTTGGTTCCATCCCAAGGAATCCTAGGATTTAATATCCCAGGATTTGCAGTTTTGTGAGGTATTGAGGTTCTTCTGCCAGAGCGAACTCTAGTGCCTTGCCAAACTAGAAAGCCCAGGATTCAGTACAATGGAGCCACAGGGGAGAGTAATGTCTGCCTGAGATTCTGGAGTGTTACTTTGAGCATTGGACTATGACTCCGGAGACCAGAGTTCAATTTCTCCTTGGCCATGAAACCCACTGAGTGACCTTGTCACATGTTCTCAGCCTCTTGGGAAGGCAACGGCAAACCTCCTCTGAACAAATCTTGCCATGAAAACCCCAGGAAAAGACTTGAAAGCACACAACACACACACACACACACACACACACACACACACACACACACACACAGAGTGCCAGTCGAGAGCAGAAGACATTACAAATAATCTAGCCTGGGAATCAGGCCAATTTCTTGTTATGTCCAATTGCAATGGAACAGCACAGTTTGTTCTTTTTGTTATTTGCCATCAAGTCGTCTCTGAGATATAGCAATGCTATAAAGCAATGCCTTCAGGATCCCCCATGATCAGCTGCCCTGCTCGAGTCTTGCAAAGTGGCTTCCTTTCTCTTTTCCTACAAATTTCTATCACCATCTTTTCCCAACAACTCATGCCATCTATTGATACGTCCAAGTACAATAACCTCACTTTAGTCATCTTTGCTTCTAGCAAGAGTTCAGGCTTGATTTGCCCCAAGAGCCATTAAGTTGTTATTTTAGCAGCCTCTGGTATCTGTAGAACTTTCACCCGGCACCACATTTCAAAGGGGCATTTTCTTCCTGTCAGCTTTCTCCACTGTCAAGCTTTCACAACTATACATTTATTTATGGGATCTATACATAGAAATGGGGAATATCATGGCCTGGAGGATTCTGACTTTGGTATTTCATATGTCTTTACATGATCTCCCAGTTGGGATTGCCAAATATCCAGGGAAAAAACTGCAGGTCAAGCTTCTCACCACATAGCAATAAATCCTGGATTAATGTGTATTAACTTCCTGTATTCAGTACCATGCAGTTGTTTTGTTCTGCATTATTGCCAATCTGATGACATTATTCTTCCGCCACATATCCTTTCTTTTCTTTTAGATATTTTTATTGGTATTATAAAATTACAATCAAAACCATACAAACTAAAAATACTACACAAACAGATACATAAAACCAACAAATAATCATTCATTCACATATAATACTTCCTTTCCTGGTTACTGTAATCTATTATTGAACATTAAATATACCTCTTATTTCTTCTTCTTTCTATTTATTATTAAGAGCCTCTGTCTTACTTTCTTTGAATCTGAGTAGACTGTTTATACCAAAATTTGCTTCCCATTCTATGTTCAAATAATTACAAAACACATAGTATACATATCCTATCTCTTTTTTATATTAACCAAACATTTTCTACACCATACATCCTTAATCTAAGTGGATTTTTAGAGATACTTCTCAAATTATTGTGAAATCAAATATTTATACATCCTATTCCAGTCCTGGTTGAATTTCTCTCTTGAAGTGTCCCTAAGTGTCTTCATCTTCCATTCTGATGTATCTGGAATCTCTGTCTCTTTCCATCTTTTTGCATATATTATCCTAGCAGTTGTAATCATATAGTATAACATTTTCCCAAATTTTTTCTCATATTTTTCTTCTATCATACCCAGAATGTAAACTTCTGGATCTTTTTTTCATTCTAATCTGCCACATATTCTAATGCAGTAGCTCTCAAACTCTGGACTAAATTCAGTTCTTGGTCCCAGCTAGAATCTGTGGAATTTATGCAACTATGATTTACCAAATTTCCACTGTTTCAGTAGGTCTCCTCTTGTTGAGACTCACTATTGAATTTAGTTCATCATTTTAATGTATTGTAAAGAGAGATGGTTTGAATGTCGGGCTAGGACATTGGGAGATCAGGATTCGAATCCTCCTCCAACATGGAAACCCACTGGGTAACCTCATGCAAGTTGTACTCTCTCAGCCTCAGATTAAGGCGAGGGCTAAACCCTCATGAACAAATTCTGCCACGAAAATCCCATGATGCACCTTAAGGTGGCCATAAGTCAGAAATAACATGAAGGCATACAGCAACAGCAACAACAAAGCCATCAGTGGAAATGTTTCCCTACATTTGCTGCTCAACAAATTATACATTATACAGTGGGACCTTATTATCTGCTGGGGTTTGGTTCCAGAAATCCTGTGGATAACAAAATCCGTGGATGCTCAAGTCCCATTACATATAATGACAGAGCAAAATGGTGTCCCTTATATGAAATGGAAACTCAAGGTTTGCTATTTGGAATTTATACTTTTAAAGAATATTTTCAAGCCTTGGATGCTTGAATCCATGGATGAAAAATCTGTTGATAAGGAAAGCCAACTGTATGTAGTACATTTCTTTTATATGGAGACCATTGGTTCACCTAGTGACAGCTGCAGAGCTCTTTGGGCTGGAAGTCAGTCTGAAGAAAACGGAAGTTCTCTACCAGCCTGCACCTGAGGAAGAACACTACCATCCCCACATCACTGTAGGCACATCTGTGCTTAAGTCCGTCCAGCAGTTCACCTACCTGGGAAGCATCAACTCCTCAGACGCCAATATTGATAAAGAGATCGATCACAGATTAGCAAAGGCATACAGTGCATCCAGAAGGCTTCACAAGAGTCTGGAGTAACAAACAGTTGAGGCGAAGCACAAAAATCAGTGTGTATAAAGCCATTGTACTGTCTATTCTCCTTTATGGGTCTGAAACATGGGTCACCTATCGCCAACACCTATGACTCTTCGACGCTTTCATCAGCACTGTTTACGCACAATTCTAAATATACACTGGACTGACTGTGACAAATGTTGCTGTCCTTGAGCAAGCAGGGATCACCAGCATTGAGGCCATGCTATGGAGAATGCAGCTGCGTTGGGCAGGGCACGTTTCTAGGATAGAGGACCATCGCTTCCCAAAAATAATACTCTACGGTGAACTCACCATGGGTCAGCGTAAGAGGGACGCCCCAAAGAAGAGATACAAGGACTCCCTGAAACAACATCTCAGGCTTGGCCAAACTGATCACCAACAATGGTCCGCCCTGGCCTCGCATCGGGAGGCATGGAGACGCACTGTCCATGATGCTGCAGCCTTTTTCGAAAATTCACGCCGAACAAGTCTCAAAGAGAAATCACAACGCAGAAAGAACCACAACCCGGAAACATCACCCAAGGAGACTTTCTGCTGTGCTTTCTGCAACCTGACTTGTTTATCTTGGATTGGCCTTTTTAGTCATCAGCGCGCTTATAGAAAGCGTGGGATGAGTCCTTCCTGAATCTTCATTCATGAAGGAAAGCCAGAGGGGGGGGGGGGGGGGGGGGCTAGTTAGTTTCAATACTTCTTCAATGTTGAAATTCACTAGCAGTTATTAGCTCTCCTTTTGCCAGTAGGCAAAGATCTTTCTATTCATGCAGGCATTTGACAATTGCTTGATGTTGTCTTTTTGTGCCTTCAAGTCACTTCCAATATGGTGACTCTAAGGCGAACTTATCATGGGGTTTTCTTGGCAAGATTTCTTCAGAGGAGGTTAGCCATTGCCTTCGTTTCATGGCCAAGCGGGGAATTGAAACCTTGGTTTCTAGAGTCGAAATCCAACACTCAAACCACTATGCCATGCTGGGCTCTCCATCACTCGGTTACAGGGAGCCTTTTTATGGGCTGTGTGTGCTGGATTTTAAACTTCAGTTATTATTATTTTGATACTTTCAAAATTTTAATGGTGTTTTAATGTGATGATTTGGTTAATTGTGTTTTAACTTTAATGTTAATCAGTTTTTGGCTGATCTGATTTTATCAGCTGCCTTGGATCCCACACTGGGAGAAAGCTGGCCTATTAAATTAAACAAACCAATAAAACTGGAAATGCCATTGATTAAAACCGGGGCTTTCTGCATGCAAAACTCAGCTACAATGTTTTGGTGTTAGTAATCCTTTACAGTTAATATCAGGTAGGGAAATTTCCCCAAGCTATGGAGTTCTAGGTTTCGAACAGTCTTTAAATGGGCAACGTTTGACTCACTGATGCAGCTGGACTCCCAGCACCCCTCACCACTGACTACGCTGGCCAGGGCTGATGGAAGTTGTAGTGGAGGGCTATCTTTTGTCCATCTCTGATTTAAAGCAATGGTCTCTCTTTCATTCCTCATCTCCTTCCACCCTTAGTTCAGATTTCTATTTCAAATATTACTGTATAAAGCCACCAGCATTTAGCAGATGTTACTAATACATTCTGTATGGGATAAAAAGGCGTCTTGGTTAAATGAGGTATTATGCAGTCTCCTAATATAGAAAGTGGTTTGGTTTTCTCTTGCTTATATGAAGTAGCCCAATTGTCTTGGTGGAAAATTTGATTTGTTATTTGTTGCAACAAGAATGTTAGTATTGTAAGGTGCCCTTGTCGGTACGAAAAAGGATGGTGTTGATAACATTTTAGGCACAATATTGATTCCAGCACAGTTACTTAAAGCAAAATTAAAATATAAGCCAAAAAATATTCTGGCCTTTGGCCTCATTTATAACAGGTCTTTGGTAGAAGCAACAAGGGTAGAAAATATGAGCACCAGGAGAAACATTTGTTGATGTTTTAAAGACTTTTTGTTTCAGAATAAGAATTGATTGTGAGATAATTATTTGTTAGAGAATCCTAAGAGATCACTCCTACTGTGATATTGGTGTGTCCAGATCATACATTTTATTACATAGGAAATAGAGATCTAGTGATTTAAGACACTGACTTCTTCTAACATGGTTTTGTTAATAATCTTATGCTGCAATCCTGAGCATACTTAACTAGGGTATTTGCCTAGGAGTAAGTGCTGTGGATCTCCATGGGGATTATATCAGCTACCTTTCTACTATCAGGGAATAAACAAGTACAGTATATTGATGTTTTTTAACAATAAATTTTGAAATAGCATTTACACTAACAGGCAACCCAAAAGATGTCTGTTCAAAAAGGTAATGACTATGTTTGAGACAGCAGAAAATCACTGAAGGAGAAGCAGGAACGCTACCTTGCTGCATAATTATTTTATTTCTTTCATTTCATTTCATTTCATTTCTATGCAACCTTTCTCTCAGGAAGGGACACAGTGACACATCAACCACAAGAATGCCTTTAATCCCATGCTTGGAAAAAGTGAGATTTAAAACAAACAAGCAATCAAATAAATAAATTTGTTTGGAGTGGCTTGGTCTTGGCAGATAGAAATCCCAGAAAATCGTTTTAGATCCATGTAGTGGCATCCAGTTTTGCACTCTTCGTGGAGGTGTATAGAAACTACTGGTGGAAGTCTTTATTTCAAAATTTATTACTACACTACTGGGTCTGTGGAGCTGACATATGGAATTGTTCTTTCTCAACCTCTACTTTCCAGGTTATCTGCTTTTTCAGAGCACATACAAAGTGCAGTTGTGACACATGCGCATGCATGTAGCAGAATAAGGGGGCAGAGGTCTGAGCACACTGCAGTGCTTGTTATTACATTATGGGAGGCATCATTCTGGAATTCTCTCTTTAAAAAATGAAACTCCATGCAATTAGAACACTGGCATAATCTGGGAAGGAAGGGAATTAACCTGACATGTTAGTTTTCTACTTGAGGGGAATTATCAGCTCCTGGAAGACTTCAAAAATGAGATTTCCTACCTGCAGTTTTAAATGGCACACTTAAAATTCTACTGCCTCCCTTGCATAGCCACTTCCATAGATGAAGCTCAATGCACAGGATTTTTAAGGAAGTATGACGTGGACCAGCATCCATCCAGATGAAGTGATCTTCAATCATGGACCTTCTCAAAAGCTGACATCACTCTGGAATGGCAAAACACTTACCAAGACAGCTGAACTCCTAGATATACACCAGAGTGCCTTTGCTATCCAGCTTGACTGTAAAGAAACAACAAAAACCAGCCTCCCGGGAATTGTTAACACAATGCATTATGCAATTTTTAAATATAGCAACATCGCTTTACGAACTCGTCTTTCAACAGGATGTGTTTCTCATGCTTCCTTTTATTACTGAGCTGATTTGCACATGTTATGCCATATAATGTAAAGGATTTTTTTTCTGCAGTGTATTTTGTGTGAGATTGCCCTTGAAAATATGTTCTTAGAAGCTTCAGCTGGTGCAAAGTCTGTTGTTTTTTTAAAGTAGAGAAAGCTAGTGCCACATTTGGTTAGCAGTGCATATCGATCCATATTTACTCAGAGGTAAATGCAATTGTGCCCAATGGGCTTACTCGTTAGAAATGTAGGATTGCAGTTCATGAGCCAAATTAGACAAGATGCCATTCAGCGAGATTAGTAAATGGCATCACTGGCTTTTAGAAAGTAAAGTGCAGGGCTGTGTGATTTGGGAGAGATGGATTAAGGACAGTTGTAGGGGCTCTTCCCTTTTTAAAAAAATCCATTCATAGGCATGCCAATTCATTATATGACTCCAGATAAAGAACTGTCTCTTCAATGCTAGGACTATGCTACATTGTAAGAATGATGAAGATAAGGCACTTTTAGATATGAAACTGTAGCCCTACAGATATTTTTCATGACAGTTCCCACAGTCCTTCAGCACTGGCAATGCTGGCTAAACCTTCTGCAAGGTAATGTCCAAAACCACAGAGGAATAAGTTCCCATTCCCTGTCCAACAATTCTATGCATGTTTTACTTGGAAGTGAATCCTATGGGCAGGGGTAAATATCCAATACCACACAGGAGGACAACTGTTGCCATTTTGAGAGGGATTGCAAAGGAAACCGGAGCTATCTAGCTTCTGTAGGTGTTCTGGGATGCTTGTGTGAGTAGATGGAGGTATTTTCACATGTTTTAATGCATTTGGGGGCATTTCTGTAGCGGTTTGGAGCAAAACATGTCCCAACTGACCAGTTGCAAATGGGGAAATTGGTGCTACTGCATCTTGATCCAGGATGTCAGGGTCCATTCACACTATGGACTTTATCACATGAGGCTAGAAAAGTAAAGTTTTAACAGGGTAAAAGTGTCTTTGACCGTACTTATCATACGTCATGTCCGTCCTGCTGCTAGTTTGTATGCATTACTGTAGTGCACCTTTTCATTGATGGGCAAAACGCATCAATAGGCTCTCAGTCTCTGCTGCTATTCCATGACTGTCTATGCACGCTCAGGTTGACCAGATGTCCTAACCGCGAAGGAGAGGCACCACAAAACGTCAGATATTCAAGAAAAAATGTAGGGCATTACAACACAAAAGCTAAAAATGCTAATATAAATATAAATTCATGCTTCTTAGTCCTGCTCAGAATGGAGGAAATTTTGAAATTCTTCCTGAAGGGAAGGTTGGAATGTAGGACATGTCCTGGGAAAGGAGGACATCTGGTCCCTTCTGCTGCAATTCCACTTCTGGGCAGTCACATGGTGTGAATGGGTATGATTCTGCTACTCCCTATCTTCCCCTTCCCTTTGCAACCATTGTGGTGGCCAATACCTTTCTGAAGCTGGCACGTTCACATAACAGCTGGCTTTGGGAGGTGTTTAGCAGCCCTGATGGCTCATTTTCCCTGCTTCCTCCCAAAAGGCAATGTTTGGCAGTGTGGGAAACAGATCATTCAACTGTGGATCACCAAAGTGCAATCATGGAGGAAAGTGTGATATGGAATTATGCCAAACCAGTATGCTTCCATTCTTAAACTAGTGTGATTGTGACTGGTATGATAAAATCCTACATGGTTATAGCACTATTTTCCACTTTTAACTGCCATGGCAGATCTTATGGAATCCTGGGTTTTGTAGTTTGGTGAGGCACAAGAGCTCCCTAGCTGAGAATTGTAAGTACCCCTTCCCAAAACTCCAAATCCCAAGATTCCATAGGACTAAAGTATGCAATGTATGGAGCCCTGGTGGCGGAGTGGTTAAATGCCTGTACTGCAGCCACTCACTCACAAACCACAAGGTTGTGAGTTTGATCCCAGGCAGGGCTCCAAGGTCCTCTCAGCCTGGCATCCTTCCATACGTCACTAAAATGAGTACCCAGCTTGTTGGGGGCAATTAGCTTATACATTGTAAACTGCTTAGTACATTGCTAAGTGGTATAGAAATGTACTTGCTATTGCTAATTAAATTGGAGGCATAGCACTATAACTGTGTACAGAGGGTCCTTGGTTTGGTTCCAAGACTTCCTGTGGATACTAAAATCCATGGATGCTCAAGTCCCATTAAAAACATCTTATACAAAATGGCAAAATCAGGGTTTGCTTTTTGGAATGTATTTATTTTAAAAATATTTTCAAGCCATGGATGATTGAATCAGTGGATAAAGAATTAATGCATAGATTCACCTTCATTTTACAGGATTACAGAACACACATGTTAAAGAACTATTAAGCATCAGTGAGCACATTTGTCTTTCTGTACTAACTACATAATGAAATACGTTAAGGAACTGGGTTGTCTGAAGGGGTCCAATGTGTTATCCATCAACATGTGTAAACAACTTGCTCCAAAAACATTGCTAAAGTATAGGAATTTTTGAAAGTATTTCAGTTGTTTTAGATTGCAGTAAGATTTTATCGATTGTATTTAGCACTGAGATCTCCTGGCCAGAAATAAGTAAATTATTTTAAACAGCACTTTAAAGAATATATTTATTTAATATATTATTTGGTTTAATAGTTTGTTTAATAAATATCACTCACCTTGAATCCCACTGTGAGAGAAAGGCGAGATATAAATCCTGGAAATAAAATTTAAAAAGTATAGTATTGTTAGAAACTAATTATGATTACCATTTTAAATACAGTAAATACATAAATAAACCCCTACATTTGCCATAATTTTTATTATTTGCTCTCAAGTTGATCTTGATTTATGAATGGCCTTATGAATGAGAGACTTGTCCAGATCTTGCAAACTCAGGACTGCAGATCCTTGTATTCAATTCGTCTGTATTAGGACTTTCTCATTTCCTACTACCTTCTGATTTATCAAGCTTTAGGGTCTTTTCCAATGGACCATGTTTTCTCTTGATACGCCCATACTATGCTATCCTTAGTTAAGTCATTTTGACTTAGAGGAAAAGTTCAGTCTTGATTTCCTCTCAGATTCATTTATTTGTCCATTTGTTAGTCCATGGTATCTGTAGGGAGCCATCATGGTATACTGGTATGAGTAGTAGCCTATGACTCTGAAGACCAAGGTTCAAATTCCTGCTTGGCTGTGGAAACTCACTGGGTGACTTTGGGCAAGGCACACTCTCTCAGCTTGAGAGGAAGGCAATGGCAAACCCTCTCTGATGACCTGCCAAGAAAACCCAGTGATAGGTTTGCCTTAGGACTGGGTGGCCAACTGTCCTAATCGTAAAGGACAACGCACCTCAAAATGGAGGACCTTAAAAAAAGTAGGACATTAAAAATAAGAGCTTAAAACACAAATATAAAGATATATCCATTCTTCTTAGTCAAGCTCAAAGTGGAAGACATTCTGAAATTCCTCCTGAAAAAGATGGTCAAAATGTAAGACATGTCATGGAAAATGAAGACATCTGGTCCCCCTGCCTCATTTTATGGGACTTGCCATAGTGTGTGAAAGCATGCAACAATAGCAGTGGCGTATGCAGATTTCTGTTTTCACACATCTCATGTGAAATTTTTCTCCCATCAAATTTCTTCAGTGCCCACAAGCTTTCACAGCCACACGAGAAATGGGAATACGACGGCACAGATGATCCCGTTTTAGCATTCAATGATATATCTTTGCACTCAAACGATGCTGCAGAATTAGCCTCATGCAACTCTAGGGGTGTATCCCCACTGCAGGAGTAAAGCAGTTTGACACCACTGTAACTGCCATGACTTATCCTACAGAATCCTGAGTTTGTCATTTGGTGAGGTCTTCTATCAGACCAGGCTGAATATGTCACTAAACAACAAATCCCAAGATTCTGTAGGATAGGTCATAGCAGTTATAGTGGTGTCAAAGTACTTTAGTTCTGCAGTGTGGATACACCCCGAGTTTGCCACTTTCTGAATGCTTAGATCAAATTGGTTGGAGTCCAGCAGTTGAATGTTTGGGTTTTGCTTTTTGCTTTTTTTCCCCAGCCTGACAAAACAGATGTTCATTATTCACTTATTTGTTCATTATTGCTGTTTGTTTGCATTATCCATACACTTTATTATCTATTTACTGGAGTGTTCCCTGATGTTAAATCAGAGAAATGTGGGTTGTTTAATCAGAATTGCACAATGAAGGGTAAATACACAACAGCCCAGGTCCCAATAGGTGGAGTTGTAAAGTGGCAAATTAATGACAGACTAAAAAATTAACTGAATACTTGTTCCATCTGGCTTTCAGTGGCAACAAAAGAACCACAAACTTAAGTTTTCTGAGTGCCGATCCTTATGCAGATATAAGTAGATGTGTTCCTGAGCATTACTTCTTTAGTAAAAAAATTCGGTACTAGAGACAGAAACAACATGGAAAGAATAAGGATAATTTCCTGCAGTACAAATAATTAAAAAAAAACCCAGCTGAATATGTTTCAACAAACTTTTCATCGAAACCTGACAACATGTACATTTAAAATGAAAACAAAACAGGTCCGGTGAGATTTGCATAAATGAATGAAAACATTGTGAACTTTCTACGGACCCTTTGCAAGGTTCATCTAAAACAAAATGCAAGGATGATTTTTTTCTTTCACCAGCTTCCACTTTTCTTACGATTTCCATTTTCCTGGCTAGATCTACATTAAAAGAAAAGAAAAGAAAAAAGTTTAAGATAGCTAGCTGGTGAGGCAGACTTATCTACGTTCCTCCTTTTCCTCTGTTTTTCACTCTCAATAAGGGATTTTGGAGGGAGTTGTTGTGGCTGGCTCAGCCATGTAAAAACCCACTGGGTGACCTTGAGCAAGTCACACGTTCTCAGCTATAGAGGATGGCAATGGCAAAGCCCATCTGAAGAAATTTGCAAAGAAAACCCCATGATAGGTTTGCCCTAGTGTTGTCATAAGTTGGAAATTACTTGAAGACATACAACAGCAACAACAAGCTCTTTCCCTCTCCTGTTGTAGGCAGGCACACACTGCTAGAGTAGGATGGGCTTCAGAAGAATTCCATTCTTTCCCAGCTCAAGCTTCATTGCATTGTTTATTGCATGCTGCTTCAACCTAATTGCCCTCCTTTGCAATTGTTCCAATGCTGATGCAGCTAAAAAGCCAACCTTCCAACTAGACAGAGGACAAGGATGAAAAGGTGTCTGGGCAGGCATTAAAGACTTGGTAAAAAGGAGCTTCTTTGTCAGAGGCTTTATTAACTGAGGTACAGTGGGCCCTTGGTATCTGCAGGGGTCTGGTTCCAAGACCTCCTGTGGATACCAAAATCTGTAAATGTTTAAGTCTCATTAAATACAGTGGCATAGTAAAATGGCGTCCCTTATATAAAATGGTCAAATCAAGGCTTCCCCTTGGGAACATATATATATTTAAAATATTTTCAAGCCACGGATGGTTGAATCCATGGATGCAGAATGAATGGATCAAAAGGGGCGACTGTGTATCTGTACCTAAGAGAGAAATAATAGATAAATTAAAGATGGATGCATATGGAGCAGGGATGCCCAAGTGAGTTCAACATTGCTTGTGTTAAAAGTAGCATTTGACCAGAACATAATGCTGCCACAGTCTGAGCTGGAAAAAGTTACTTTTATGGCCTATAAGCCCCAGAGTCCCCCAGTCAGCATGCCCAATTTCTCAGCAGCCACGTTTGCAGTATGTTTCTAGGGAGCCTGATCCAAAAAGGGAACTTTTCCAGGATCTGGTTATAGGGCATCTTATCAGATGTTTCTGCAGATGTAGAGGCCTTATGAAGAAGAGATCATGCTAACAACAGTGCATGATCCCATGTCACACACTTACCTGCATGCAATGGGTAAGGAATGCCATGGCTGCCAAAGGCCACACAAAAAAGTTATGAATGAGTCCCTTGGGATCAGAGCCATTCCAAAATCTGAAATTCAAACTATCTGTCTGAAAAGGTCATTCTCCCACAAATCCCTAGGTATCTGGTATTTATCTGCTGAATGACAAAACCAGGAAAACTTGTCTACATTTTTCCAAGCATCAAGTTTCAGCAAATCCTGCAGTGACTAGCAGTCAAACTGACCAAAAAATTAGGACAACTTTTGTGTGTTTGTGCATGTGGACAGTAGGATGGGAAAAATAAAGGCTGCAACATGTTTGGAAAGGTTATTTGTCCAATTTAAATCCCAGTACTAGAATGCTACTTCCACACTGAAAACCAGTGTGGTGTTGTGGTTGGAGCACTGGACTATGATTCTGGAGAACAGGATTTGACTCCCTCCTCAGCCATGGAAGGCACATAACATTTGTCCTCAAATGTAACTTTTCCAAGCTCTGGGCCAGCCTGACATCCAGTGAAATTTCTATCGCCTTCTTCAGAAAATTGAAATCAGAGGTATATACTGCCGCTGAATGTGGAAGTCCCATGGAGATGTCACAAGTCATAATTTGTAACTCTTTAAGATTTACTTGCCAGCAAGTTTTTAGTAGCCATTTTGAAGGCTAGTAGCTTGCATTTCCACAGCAGCCACAGAGTTGACTTCCCTATTCCATGGATGATATGGAAAGACAAACAAGCTACCCTCCGATGCTTGTGAAAGGGAGAGCCGGCTCTACTGTGAGTTGGCTGCTTTGGGCCACTGAGTGAGTTGGTTGCTTTGGGCCACTGATTTTATTTAATTATTTAATTTACTTTATTTATATGCTGCTTTTCTCCCAAGGCGGCTTCCACAACACATTAAAATAATGCTAGGAGACGGCAGGTGAGGAACTGGGGTCTAGTTGCATGTTGCCTTATGTGTGATGATAGAAGACAATTTCCCACCATGAGTGCTGTAAAACAAAATTAGCTGAAAGTCCTGTTGGCTCTTCCACATAGAAAAAAAAGAGTACCCTAAAGATCTTGCCTGAACTTGGAAGCCAAGGCCCCATTCCCACTTACATTTAACCCGGTTTGTGATTCGCCTTTGCTCCGTGTCAGTGAATCGATTCCAAAAGGTCCGTTGTTCCCACAATGAAAGCACATCTTTTCATTATCCCCTTGTAATTGCTTCTTTTTTTGGCACATTGTCATGCCCACTAGTTTGTGCCACTTCAAAATGCATGTCAATCATCTGCGTGCCATTGGTGACATAAGTGGTAGCCCAACTTGGGAACTATTTTTTTTAAATTGATAGAAGATTTGATTCTTTGGTTTTGCAACTACTTGCCTCACTGAGCTGCTGATTGTTCGGCTTGCCACCCAAGTAATTGCAAGTAGTTGCAAAATCAATGACTCGAATCTTCTATCAATTAAAAAAAACACCATGTGCCCAGAGGTCACACCACAAGCACAAAGGCAGCGCTTAGTTGGGGGGAATGGTGGATCAACCAAAAACTGAGGAAGGATGGTAAACATCCCTCTGCCATTAGTCCCTCCCCTCCAGAATGATGTGATTCAGATTCCTTGTTCCCACTTGTTGAACATGCTTTGGAAAGAGCAGTTTTTTTGTGTTTGCCTTGCTTCATCATGACTGAAACCAATCACAGTAGAATCGGAACTGGTTTCGAATGGGAACGATGGTCACATAACTGGATCAGCAATTCGCTTTAAATCATAGTAGGAATGTGGCCTAAGCAGGGTCAGCTCTGGCTAATACAGTTCTCCCTCCACATTCACTGGGATTAGTGGTAAAGGAACCCCATGAATGTGGGGGGAAAAACACAAATAATAATAAACCTATTCTTTTTACCTAAGAGAACACCTCTCTAGGAATCTCCAGGTCCTCCAATGCAACTCTGCACTCAAAATCTGCCAGAAATTGATCACAGAACCATGCTGGAGGAGCTACAAATTCCTAGAGTAGTGTTTTCTCTAGGAACGTCTAGGTTCTCCAGCACAACTCAACGTCTGGCAGAGTTGTGCTGGAGGACCTGGAGATTCCTAGAGAGAATGTACTGATCGAAACTGCAAATAATCAAATCTGCAAAAGTCAAAGCTGTAAATGTGGAGGGCTGACTGTACTTGGATGGGAGACCAGGTACTGTAGGCTGTATTTCAGAGAAAGGAACGGGCAAAACCACCCCAGAGCATTCCTTGCTTATCTATTCACTTGCTGACCAAGATTTACAAATCATAAATAAGGTTGCTAGATTTTATGCATCTGCCATTATGACTGGCAAGGAGATGACAAATCAGCAGTAGGGAATGGTGGTAAAGAATTGTGCATTTACTTAACTGCCTAATTCTTTATCACCATTCCCTACTGCTGGAGAGTGGATTACATAAGGTTCTAGATCAGGGGTAGGCAACCTGCGGCCCGCGGGCCGGATGCGGCCCGGCAAGGCCTTGGGACCGGCCCCAGCCTGGTCCTGCCACCGATTGCCGCTGGGGCCTTTGGGGGTCAATTGTCTATAGAAGCCTCAGAAACATGCATTTATATTAACATTTTTTTAAAAAATCAGCAAATTTTTTCGCGTGTCCTCCATTTTTTTAAAAAAAGTGTTTTCCATTTGAAAATTTTGTCCTACATTTGTCCTGGTTTATTTATATATTTAATTTTTTTTTAAATTATTTAATTATTTATTTTTTGGCATTGGCCCCCCAGTTGTCTGAGGGACAGCAACCTGGCCCCCGGCTCAAAAAGGTTGCCTACCCCTGTTCTAGATAATACACTTGATCTGTATCTAGGACTGTTTCACCAACTTTGTACTGCTTTTATTAAGAGGGAATTATATATCTCTATTATAATTACTGTTTTTATGCTACTTTACTGTATCTCATACATTTTATGGATCTTGATGGCACATACATACACCCCACCTTGTCTTCTGGCCATAGAAAAATTTTGAGCTGGCCTTGATTAAAATAAATAATTTTTCTGACAAAGATGGAAGAGAGGAAGGATGAGGAAACGTCAGTTTTCTGAATCCCAGAACCCCCCAGGGAAGGCTGTGCTGAGTGCAGATTTGGGGAGTTGCAGTCCAAAAAAAGTAAGGTTTCCAATATCACTCTGGGTTTGAGGTTTATTACAGAAAAAAAAATCCCCATTGCCAGCATGGGAAACAAATACTGTAATCCAGTAAAAGAGAGATGCAGCCAATCTGTCCTACTTCCAGCACCCTGGAGTGGAGCTCTGGGGTCACAACAAAATATGGTTCCCAGAATCCCATAGCACTGAGCCATGGCAGTTAAAGTGGTGTCAAACCAGATAATTTCTGCAGTGTGAATGCAGCCTTAGCCTAACCTACCTCACATGGCTGTTGTGAGACCATGGTTCCAAAATCTGGTGAGGGGAGAACTGTGCACAGGAAACCTATGGAAAGAAACGAGATATGAATTTAACAACTAAAATTAACACATGTGTTTTGCGGAAGGCCAACAGAACATCCTGATTTTATTTCAGAACTTGGAAATATTACTCTGAGGCTACAGTTCCAAGGCTATGATTGTTTAATTCTATTTTAATGCTATTTTTGTATGTTTTTAATTGTATCGTTATTTGAGACCCAATTCTGGGAGAAAAACAGGATATTATTAATTATCATAATCATTATCATAATCCCTGGCTGCAGGATTCAAGGAATTGTAATCCGAAACATAAATTTCCCAAGATTTGTAATAAGATTAAGTGGCAGCCTCGGGGATTCTGGGTGTTGTGCTCTAAGAAATAATGTTTTGGGCCCTCTAATAAGCAAGTGCTGGTTTGGGGATTTTGGGGATTTTTGACCCTGTAAAAGTAATGTTCTTGGGCTCTAGAACAAGATTAGAGGCTGTCTTGGGGATTCTGGGAATTGTAGACTAAAAAAATAAGTAAAGTTCCTAGGCTACATAATAAGATTAAATGTTGGTTTGGGGAGTTCAGAAATAAACGTCTCATGATGTAATATAAAATTTGATGGTGACTAGAGGATTCTGGGAGTTGCAGTATCAAACGGTAATGCTTCTGGGCTCTAGGAACGGATTAGATGCTGTCTTGAGGACTGTGGGATTTGCAGTCTGATTCTCCTTCTGAGATCTGGAATAAAGTTAGTGGGGGCTGGTGGATTCTGGGAATTGTAGTTACATCTTTTCCAGGCTCAAGAATAAGATTACACTCTCGTTGGGCTTTTGTGGGGCGGGTGGGAATTGTAACTCAAACCCACCTAGCAATTATTAGGCCAAAGAAAAGGGTTATGAGGCAGAATCAGCAAATGATGGAGAACCGACTTTGCTGGGGGATGATGGGAACCTCACCACCATTTTCTTCTGCTCACCAGTCACCTTCTTCACACTGCAGAAATAATTCCAGTTGACACCACTTTGGCTGCATCTACACTGCAGGATTAATGTAGTTTGACACCACTTTAACTGCCATGGCTCCATGATATGGAATTCTGGGAATTGTAGTTTTGTGGGATATATAGGCTTCTCTGTCAGGGATCTCTGGAGCCACCACAAGCTACAACTCCCAGGATTCCATAAAATGGAATCATGAAAGTTAAAAGCAATGTCAAACTGCATTAATTCAGCATTGCAGATGCAGAGGCAATGCCAGTCGCATGACCGAATCCTCTTCACATGCTTTAGGCTTATGGGAAGATTTCTGGACTGCTTTTCTTTTCCCAGCCCTGGTTGCCAAGAGAAGGCAGAATCAGTGACAAAACGAGGCAAAAGTGTCCACAATGGAGGAGGACCCACTGAAGGTTTCCACTTGGCCTGTAAGGTCCTCCTTACCGGACAAAAGGACAACGGAAGACAGCAGTTGAAACTGATTAAAAGTTTTGCAAAGTAGCTTAATTATGCTGCAGGAATAATCCAGATTGACACCACTTTCAAGGGCATGGCTCCATGCTCTGAATTCTGGGACTTGTAGTTTGTTAGGGGACATGAGAGTTTTGCAAGTTCCAGAATTCCAGAACAAGGAGCCACGTCCTTTAAAACTGTGTCAATCCTCCAGATTATTCCTGCAGTGCGGATGTAGCTAACGGAATATAAACAGCCATGATTCAGGCTGCAGATTTGTGACTACCTCTGACTAAGCCCCCCCCCCCGAACCCAAAGTGATTTACTTCTAAGGAGACATGGATTGCACCAAAACATCCATGCTATAATATTTATAACTTTTGCAAATATTTTGCAAACATTTTTTTTTTTTTGGCATGACAGTATGAAATAATTTTCACTCCCGAGTACATTTTTGCAGGGCTGCAGAGGTGAGGCAAAAGCCTACGAACATTACTTTTCAGCAAAGGAAAATGCCCCATGTTACTTTTGCAAGTAAAGTTATCAAGTGGACCAAACTATCCCATTTGAGCGCCACTACTCCAGAAGGGACGCACTTTAGGATCAGGCTGTTTGCACTGGATTGCTGGGAAACACCTACAGAGAATCATTGGAGAATACCTGCCATAGGGAAACATTGGTGTTTATCAAACGGGGGTTTTCCAGCTCAGATCCAGGGTGATTGTGAATTGAGCGATGTAGATTCACGTTATAATGTTAATGTATTTTCACACCTGGTTGCTTTCAATGGGAGCCCCTCCCGTGGGGCTTCTGCAGTGCTTCCGGACTGAATCCTTACTGGCTCATTTTGGAGAGTTCACTAAATAAGTGAGTTGACAGGATTCGCATTGAGGCTCGGTTCGAATTTACTGCGTATTGGTTTGGTGTGGAATGCCAGTTTGCTTGTGCTCTGGAACAGCACCGCAAAACCCCCGGATTGCAAATTTCCCATGATGCCAGGCTGCAATTTTGCCCCATTTGCTTCCGGTGCTCCCCCCTGAATGAATGCATTCACGTTTTAACTTGGACAGGAGACATGCTGCCGAGGAGGGGGGAGATCGGGGGGGGGGGGGGAGAAAGGGAAACGAGGGGGGCAAAGAGAGAGAGTGGGGTTAGGAGGGTGTGGAAAGGGCTCTTGGGGGTTGGGGGGCAGGATTTACCTCCAAGTAGAATGGCAGTTTCTAAACTGATTATTTTTGCAGTGAAAGAAATTTATTATTATTATTAAAAAATATCTTACTGCAAAATAATAATAATAATAACAACAACAACAACAATTTTGCCGGTGAGTGATACATTTGGATGAAGCAATGGGCATTTAGAGATAGGTGACATTCCCTGTCATTCACGTGAGACTAGGGATGGAGATCCAGATGACAGATGTGAAGGGAAAGAAACAGGAGGCTGGAGGGAGAGATGGAACTCCCAGAATTCCATAGCCTCGGGCCAAGGACCCCACAACAAACTCCAACTCCCATAATAATAATAATACTTTAAAATAATAATATTAATAATAATTTATTTTTAAAATAATAATAATAACAATAATAATTTAAGTTATTAGTTTGCTGAGGCACCAGAGCTCTCTGGCAGAGAAGGCTCAATGTCTCAGGACACTGCTGTTCCCAGAATTCCATAGCACTGAGCCAGGACAGTTAAAGTGAAGTTAAACTGGATTATTTCCTAATGCAGATGCAGAGGAAAGGGATTTCAATCCAGGTGACAGATGTGAAGGAAATGAAACAGGAGGCTGGAGGGAGAGATGGAACTCCCAGAATTCCATGGCCTCAAGCCAAGGACCCCACAACAAACTCCAACTCCCATAATAATAATAATTTTTAAATACAATAATAATATTAATAATTAATTTTTAAAATAATATTAATAATAACAATAATAATTTAAGTTATTAGTTTGCTGAGGCACCAGAGCTCCCTGGCAGAGTTGTCTCAGGACACTGCAGTTCCTAGAATTCCATAGCACTGAGCCAGGACAGTTAAAGTGGAGTTAAACCAGATTATCTCCTCAGTGTGGATGCAACCTAAGAGAAGGCAACTGCTACAAAGGGAAGGAGAGATGTAGATGGAATAGATGAAGAGAATGACAAGAGGATAGATGTAGATGTGGATGAAATGGATGGGGGCTCTGACACAGAGGACCCCTTTGAATTTGGCTGCCAGAGATGGGGAAATAGAAGGGAGGAAGAAAGGTGAAGCTGTCATTCCCATGAAAGTGGAACCAGGCTCCCTTCTTAACCCCAGAAGTGCAAAGGTTCAGGATGCATCCAGAGCCCTGCTGAGCATGCGCAAGGGTCCCAATTCGAATAGTTGAATCCGCATGGTATGCACCGGTGTGGTAATACAATGTGCACTCACTCCACTTTGCCTGAATCCACATCACATGACTTGCCTTGGATTCGATTCCCCCTCGATTCGGAAGGACAACGGAAGGGCAACCAGGTGTGATAAAACAGTAACGTTATAACGTCAATTTGCATCGTTCGACCCGCACTCACCCCTGATCTTAGCTCCAATAACCTCAGTGTGATAAACACCATTAGAAAATACTTGCCCATAGGAGAATATTGGGCAAATAATGCTTCCCTATGGACAAGTAATTCCCAATGTTACCTTATGGTCAAGTATTCTCCAATGATTCTTTGTGGACAAGTATGGATTCTCTATGGGCAAGTATTGTCATTTGTTCTAGTACAGTGAGACCGAACTCAAAGGCATTCCTGTATCAGGTGTTGCCCAGTGCGGAAGATGGGACTTCTGCCTTCTGGGGGCGAGACATCTGCCTTCCGGGGATGGGACTTCCCCAGAGATAGCAGAAAGCCCAGGAGGACAGGGGTAAGAGGAGGAACAGGCATGCATCTTTTCGTCCCCTTCCCCCACCCTCCTGTCTCTCTGTGTGCTCTCAGAAATGGCTTGGCTTGCCAGATAGGGCACACGTGCGATAGGTTCCCCACCACGGTTCTAGTATGGCCCCCCCATTAAATATGAAACACTTGCCGCCCATCCTAATTTGCGCCCCTCCCACTGTCCCTCTTCTCCCAGACCTCTTTCATTGTGTCTTTTCTTGCAGGTCCTGAAGGTTCAGCAGCACCTCTTCATCCTGTTTGCAAACAGCCAGGGGTCATGGGTTGCCGAAATTTCTCCAAGAAAAGGAAGGTAGCCGGGGCCCCCCTTCCTTAGTTGCCCTGGGCTTTAGGATGCTCCAGGTCAAACTCTCTTTCGGTGGGGGTTGCATTGTTCATTTTTCCACTGCTCCAAAAAACAACCCCGATTTCTCCCAAGGCTCTACTCTTTCTCCTTTCTGCTCAAATTCGAAGATATAGCTGTGTTAGTCTAGGGAAAAAAAAACAGTTTGCAAAGAGATCTTGTAGCAACCTTTGAGCCTAACTACAATTCAAAGCCCTAGCCACGCTAGTCTGGAAAATCAGTATGCAAAGGGATATCTCAGAACACCTTAGAGACTGCAACTTTCAGGGGTCCAAGATCCCTTTGCAGACTGATCTCCTCCTCTTTCTGCCCAAGTTACATCCTGTATGCAAAAACCAATGCAAAGGGATCCTGGACCACCTTGCAGCACTACAATTCAAAGGCATAGCCCTATTAGTCTGGAAAATTAGAATGCAAAGGGATCTTGGAGAATACTCAAAGGGTGCCCTAAGATCCCTTTGCACTTTTAGACTTTCAGTGCTACAATTCAAAGTCCTGGCAGTATTAGTCTGGAAAATCAGTCTGCAAAGGGATCTTGGGCACTCCTGGAGACTAACTTTCAGTATGATAACTCAAAGCCCTAGCCCTGTGAGTCTGGAAAGTCAGAATTCAAAAGGATCGTGTACACCTTGGAGACTAAACTTGCAGTGCTGCAAGATCCCTTTGCTTACTCATCTCTTCCCCTTTCTGCAACAGTTCCATCCTCGATGCAAATCTCAGTCTGAAAAGGGATCCTGGAGCACCCTTGGAGATTAATTTTCAGTAGTACTGTACAGTTCACAGCCCTAAACCTGTGGGTCTGGAAAATCAATCTGCAAAGAGATTTTTTTAACCAGAGACTTAACTTTCAGTGCTCCAAAATCCCTTTGCAGACTGATCTCCTCCCCTATCTGTCATCCTCACTACATTTTAAACCGGTTTGCAAACTAGTTTGAAGCAATTTAAATGTCCCTGGTTCGCACTTGAACCAAATAGCTTCAGAGAGGGGGGCCATGAGATAGACCCATTTAATGCGTGTCTTTTTTACACTGATTTTTCCATGTCTTTTTTGATAAATTGATTCAGCGCAAGTGTGAGCGAGATGCGGATCGAAATCGATTTAAATTTGCCCTTGAGTCGGCTGAAGCGGGTCCATTTTGAATCTATTCATTCATCAATGTGAACGACAAGTGAGTTATTTTACAGGAAAAAAATGCGATCAGGGCAAATGTAGTGTGAACCATGCTTCACTGTCAAATTGATCCATCGATTCATATTACAAACCGATTTATTTGTAAGTGGGAAGGAGGCTAGTTAACATCGTTGATTCAAAAATTAGTATGCAAAGGTATGTTGTACAACCTTACAGGTCCAAAACATACTGCAGAAACAATCCAGTTTGCGACAGCTTTAACTGCCCTTACTCAGGGCTAGGGAATCCTGGGGATTGTAGTTTGTGGTGGCGGCAGACCTCTCTCAGAGGCTAAATACCTCACAAAACTACAGTTCTCCAAATTCCCTAGCACTGAGCCAGGGCGGGTAAAGCAGTCCCAAAGTAGATTATTTCTGCAGTGTGGTTTGCACACCCTCCCCCGTTTCAGTGCTACAATTCAAAGACATAGCCCTGTTAGTCTAGAAAATCAGTATAGGAGATTTGATTTTCAGTGCTCCAAGATCTCTTTGCAGCCTGATCTCCTCCCCTTTCTGCCAAAGTTACATCCTGGATGTAAAAATGAATGCAAAGGGATCTTGGACCACCTTGGAGATTAACTTTCAGTGGTACAATTCAAACACGTAGTCCTGTTACTCTGGAAAACCAGTACGCAAAGGAGAATCTTGGAAACTCAACTTTTCAGTGCTACAGTTAGTCTGGAAAATCTGAATGCAAAGGGATCTTGGTGCACCCTTGGGAGACAAACTTTCACTGCTGCAATTCAAAGACATAGCAAAGATGTAACTTTTGCAAAAAGAAAAAAAGTGAGATCAGTCTGGAAAGGGATCTTGTAACACTGGAAGTCAGGCTGGAAGGGCTATAATATCCAGTGTTGCCAATCACCCTAGAAGGAAATCCCCTGATTGGCTTCCTGGAATGCCCCCCCCCCCAAAATTTCCCGGAATGGGGGCAGGAATTCCGGATCAGGGGCGCACGCAAGGCACTATGGGAAGGCTAAAGGGGGTGGGACTTCTGGGATGGGAGGTATATTGGGAGGGTTTTTTGGGGCGGGAAGGTATGTTTGGGCAGGAGAGTTGAATTTCCCTGAAGGTTGAATTTCTCTGAATCTTCCCGGAAATCTGGCAAACACGGAAATGACATGGAAAGGTTTTTAAATTCCCTGTTCCTGGGAAATTTCCTGGAAATTGGCAACACTGATAATATTCCTGTGTTCCAAGATCCCTTTCCAGACTGATCTCCCCTTTTTGCCAAAGTTACATCCTCCATGCAAAAACCAACCATGCAAAAGGAGATAGATCACTTTTGCCTACTGATCTCCTCCATTTCCTACAAAGTTACATCCCCAATGCAACTTTTCTTGTGTGTGTGCACGCGCATTTTCTGTGCAACTGAACCAGGGCAGCTTACAAGTTAAAACAATACAAG
>NC_056522.1:366866656-366879689 GCF_019175285.1 Sceloporus undulatus | reverse complement strand
TGTGTGTTGGTGGAGGAAAAGCAACAAGAAAACACACACACACACACTGGTTGGAGGAGGGAAGGGGGGAAGTATCGCGAGAGCCAGCCCTGGCTAACAACCTGCTTTACAACACACACACACACACAACAGAGATTGAGTGAGAGAAAAGCACTGCTGGGTCGGTTGCCAGCAACAAGAAAGCGCACTCTCACATCTGGGGAAGAAGAAGAAGAAGAAGAAAAGAGTGGAGCCCATGCAGTTCTCCAGTGGCACCCAGGACCAAGACCAGAGCTGGCTGGTGAGTGGGTGCCACTTTGGGGAAAGCACCCCCTTTCCTCTCCCCTACAAGCAGGGTTTGGGGGGGGGGCTTGGCTGCCTTTCTCCTTTTCTAGGCAGCCCCCCACTAATGTTGGAGAGTTGGGGCTTGTGCGTAATTTGGAGAGCTTTTCTTGTTTTGGAGAGGTTTGGGGGTCCCTTCTCTTTCTCTTTCCTTCTCTCTTTGCGCCAAGGTTTTTGTTTTGTTTTTTTAGCACACAAAAGGGGATTGTTTGACAAAGTTGTGAGAGTGTGTGTGTAGGATCTGGTGGGATGGGGAGGGATTACGGAGAGCATCCCAAGGAAAATCCTCCCCCCCATCCAAGAAGGATCCTGCCAAAAGTGGGGAAGGAGGAAGAGGAGGAAAGTTGGCCCAAACTTGGGAACTTTTCCTTTTGCGCTCCAAAGGGCAAACTCTCCAGGAAAAGGAGTAAAATTCAAAGCCCTAATCCTGTCCTCCTTCTCCCAGGACACGTCCTCTTTTTCCAGGACCTGTCCTCCATTTTCAAATCCCCCCCCCCCCCCGGTCCCAGGAAGAAATGCCAAAATGTCCTCCACTTGGAGCACTTTTGACTCAGAAGCAAGGGGTTGTGTTTTGAGAAATGTGTGGAGCTTTTTGGCTTGGCAGTGATCAGGGGTCCTCCTTTTCAGGGACATGTCCTCCACTTCCAACTTCGGTCCCAGGGAGGAATGCCAAAATGCCCTCCACTTGGAGCACCTTTGACTCGGAAGCAGGGATTTAGAGTTAGAGGAAAGCTTTTCAGCTCTTTTCTGGTAAGGTGCTTGGCCCTCTTTTGTGGTTAGGAAACATCTGGGTTGGGGGGGGGAAACTGTGCAAAGGGATCTTGGAGCACCTTGGAGTTTGCAAAAATAAAAAGTTCTTCTCTCTTTCAGTGAGTCTCTCCAAGGTGCTCCAGGATCCCTTTGCACAGGGGATCAGATTGTTATGGAAAGCCTGGGGAGGAGGATTTTTAGGACCAAGAGAAGGGATCAGTGGACGTTTAAGGGTGGAATGGGTGGCTATAAATTGGGGGGGGGGGGGCTTGGTGGAACTTTAAAAGGCAGCAAGCTGTGGTTGGCTGGTAGCTAGATTTGAAGGAACATATGGCATTAAAAGGGGCACAGCTGGAGGTAGCATTTCCAGCGCAGTGAAGTCAGAGCAGCTGACTCTCCAGCTTGCGGTGTAATTAGCAAACGGAGCACTCCCTCCCCTCCTTCCCATACGGCTCATTCCCTCTTTCTTTTCTTTTCTTTCTTTCTCTCCCTCCCTCTTTTTCTTCTTTTCCCCCTCTCCCTCCATACACACAGAGAAACCTCCTTCCCCCTGGCTAGCCAAAAGCCCCCTTCTCATCCCAAGCACCTCACTTGCAAAACAAAGCTGGGGAAAGAAAACAGAAACAGGCACCCCCCCCCCCCCACAAGAAATATATCCACCAACATTTATTGATTTTTGTGGGGAGTGTTCTCCCCCCCCCCCCCCCCATGAGCCCTCCAGACCCTGCTTTCCAGGTGTTCAAGGTAAGGGGGTCAGGAAAGATGGCTTTCTCCTGGTTTATAAAGCGAGATCAGTATGCAAAGTTAGTCTCAAAGGTGCTGCAAGGTCCCTTTTTGCATACTGATTTTTTTATTTTCCAGATTACCATGGCTTCTGTCTTTGAATTATAAAGGAAGAGTTTGACTGGGGGGGTACTTGACCTGAGAGAACATGTCCATGGGTTTATAAGTATGTGTGTTTGTGTATATGTTCACAAGTGTGTGTTTGTATTTATAAGAATGTATATATTCATATAGAATTTGTGTATGCATTTATATATACACAAAATATATTTTGTCTATGTGTCTCTGTGTATATATATATATATATATATATATATATATATATAGAGAGAGAGAGAGACTCTTCTTTTTTCATCATGCGTTTTGTTTTTAGGACCTACCATGGTGATTTCTTGCTTTATCAAATGGCATGTGTCTGTTTGTGTTTATCTGATGTGTGTGTTTTGGAAGGGGGGGAAGCATGCTTAAAAACAACAGTGTGTTACAATTATTCGTGTACAAAGTTAAAAGTGTTGGCAGAGAGGGTGGGGTGTGCAAAACACATTGGTTTCAATTAAAGTCACCACAGTGTTGCCCTGAAGATTAAGATTTCCAGTAATGCCTAAAATTCTGAAGTCTCCCCCCCCCCCCACTTAAACCCTTTTGACATTTCGGAGACTAAGCTCGCAGGCAAATTTCCCCTGTAGTTTATTTTTATTTTTAAATTTTGTTTTTTTTTCCCTCCCCCCCCCCCCCTTAGTGAAGCAGGTGTTCTGGCATGGGGAGACATTTAAAGAGAAGGGAAATTAAAAGGAGAAAAAATGTACAGACAATGCGCAGTTGAACTGTTATCTCCCAGGCTCCAGTTACACCCCCCAAGCCAAATCTGTTTGCTTGTTAACAGCTGCTTAGAAGCCCTGTGGTTTATAGTAGCATTCAAGTTTTTCCTGTTTTGAACAGGTTATGAAGGAAGAATGGAGTTCCCAGACCATAGCCGGCAGTTACTGCAGTGTCTGAGTCAGCAGCGTCACCAGGGCTTCCTGTGTGACTGTACTGTTTTAGTTGGAGACGCTCAGTTCCGAGCCCACAGAGCCATTCTCGCCTCTTGCAGCATGTACTTCCATCTTTTCTACAGGGACCAGCTAGACAAAAGGGACATTGTGCATCTGAACAGTGACATTGTCACAGCCCCAGCCTTCGGCTTGCTGCTTGAATTCATGTACGAAGGCAAGCTGGAGTTCAACGGCCTCCCGGTGGAAGATGTGCTGGCTGCAGCCAGCTACCTTCACATGTACGACATTGTGAAAGTCTGCAAGGGCAAGCTGAAAGATAAGGAATTGTGCGGGGATGAGAAAATGAATGGCGGGGTGGCCCGTTTGGATGTGCGGAGTCTGGATGACAGAACGTCCTTAGGGCATGAGCTCAGCCCGGATAATAAGCAAAAATTAATCGTGGCGGAATATGAAAGATTGGCAGCTGAGAAAGAGAAGAGTGGCGGTTATCCAGATTGGTCCTCCGAACTTGGAAGCACCAGCTCTGTGTTAACTGATGCAGAATCGGACACCATGGCAGCTGGAAAAACAAGAGCTAATGTCAGTAGTTTGGTGGGACCTTTGTCCCAAAGGTCTCTTAACCACCCTTTGGCTCCCAGTGATGTAGAATGTGCTTTAGATCTGTCTTTCAAGCCTGTGGCTGGGAGAGATTCCTTCCACCCCTCCTACGTTTTTGGACAGCTGGCTTCCGAAGGCCAGCCGCCGGAGGAGGAGGAGGAGGAGCAGGAGCCGCAGGAGGGTAGCAAGCCCCTGATTAAAGATGAGCCGGAGTCTCTGTCTCTGTCGGATGAGGAGGCGAGGAGCCCCGAGAGTCGGCATTTTGAGAATTCTGCCAAGAGTTTGATGACAGGGTTAGGAAGTGTGTTTGTGGGGAACGGTGATTCTCACATTCCGGAGGAAGAAGTAGATCGTGAGCGGGAAGTGAGCGAGGATGACATGGATTCCTCAGACATTTCATCCTCGGGTGTCCTTGTGCCCCCGGGGCACATCTGCATTTGCCCACTGTGCAGCAAGGTTTTCCCTAGCCCTCATGTCCTCCAGCTGCATCTCAGCTCTCACTTCCGCGATAAGGATGGCTCCAGGACCAGACTCTCCCCCGACGGGTCAGTACCCACTTGCACTCTCTGTGGCAAGACTTTCTCCTGCATGTACACCTTGAAAAGACATGAGAGAACTCACTCGGGTGAGAAGCCATATACCTGTGGCCAGTGTGGGAAGAGCTTCCAGTACTCTCACAACCTTAGCCGCCACGCAGTGGTCCACACCAGGGAGAAGCCACATGGCTGCAAGTGGTGCGAGAGACGGTTCACCCAGTCGGGCGACCTGTATAGACACATCCGCAAATTCCACTGTGGCCTTGTGAAGTCACTGGTGGTTTGAGTTCTTGTATTTTTGTGTTAAGAGAGATGCTGGTCAACTTCCTAGGATGTGCCGGTTTGCTTCTGGTGAATGGTATCACAAAGGGGATGGGTGGGTGGGAGAATGTAGGTCTACATTTCATGGGAGAAAGGTTGCCTTTATGCATTGCTCCCGTCCCCTACCCTGTTTTAGGTCTGCAGCTACTTACCCCGTAATGTTGTGTTTAGCAAATCTGCAGATTGTTTAATCCAAAATTCTTGGATGGAAGCTAGTTTTAACCCGATTGATTGGCTTAATTGGGTGTATAGAGAGGGCTGCTCTGATGCGAAGGATACTTGGTTGCAATTCTCATTTTGTGGGTGCTCTGTTACCAAACTAGAAATGTGGTAAAGAAATCCTGTGAAAGAGAAAGTATGATCCTTGATCAAAACTGCACCATGGGTGCAACAGTGTGCTGTCCATACAGCAACCTCCCCTTCCCCCCAGATTATCACTTACACCTTTATTGTGCATCCCTCACGTAGGTTCTTAATGACCTCCATATCTCTCCTACTCTGGATGTAATCTTTTTGATCCAAACTTTTTTATTTTCAGTATGCTTCACACAAATATAATTTCAAAAGCAGGATGGGCTATCTAGGACAGAGTTCTCCTTACTTAACAGTGTGTGTCTGAAGAGAAATCTTGAGTTCTGTGTGCCTCAAGGGGACTGTCTAGAATCCTTATAACCTGAAGAGGCTTTTGAAGTAATGCTACTTCTGAAGATTCCCTTCCTTTTATCAGAAGGTGGTAAAAGTTTTTCGTCTTTTGAAAACACTAACAAATCACACTTGCCTTGTTGCTGTTCTTTTTGCCTTCACAAATACTCCCCCCTTTTCATTTCTATTGAATTGTTCTTAATTCCTCTGTAGAGTATAATTATGTGAGGTTTTTATTTGGAGTGGGATACCTTGCCATCCAAAATATGTGGAGAACTTTTTGTGTGAATGTGGGCCTCCATGTGCAAAGATTAATGGCCCCACTATCACGTTCTGTCCCCTACAAAAAAACAGGGCATGCTAATGACAGGAGAGGACCCTACTTGTATAGGGTTTGCATAAATTGACAGTATAAAATACAGGAGAGAGGCTAGTTAGGATGGAGTAGGCATTTCTGACATAGTCTGTTATGTTTGTGGTTGTATGTTCACCACACTTTTATATAGAGGACAAGCAGCAGTGGCAAAAGAAGAAGATGGGTGCCAACTCCATGCTGCTATTTCTCACATATATGGCTTCCAGGGGAAGAAGTTCTCAGAGCCAAGGCACTCTGGGAAAGGTGACTTGGATGGTTGCCCATGCCAAGCTGCTGCTGTCTTAGTCATCCTTTCCTTGCCTCTGCTATGCCCATGTCCTTTGACACCTTCATCTCTGCTAACAGCATAATGACATTGGTAGAGCCAACAAAAGAGGGGCTCTCCTACCCCAAAAAGAATTATGTTCCCTCTGTAAGAAATTTTCATTTGGTCCCCAAATTTTTAATATTGCAGAGAGTGAGACACTGAAAATGCTTCACTCCTAGAACTCATATTTACTGCTTTTTCTGTTCCCTTTTCTAACTTTGTCTGTCCCTTTTCTTTGGATTCATAGACCATGTTTCCAAACGTTCAACGGAAGTTTTAAGTTATTGCTTTGCTAGAAATATGGGAACTGATGGGATATTTAACAGGAGGGATGGATTCTTATTTGGGAGAGCATGCCTTCACTTTGCCCCCACCCTCTAGCTAAACCCCTAGCCAATAAGTTCTGATCATCCTTACTAAATGCTGTATACATTACAACTATTATATTTCTCAGTTAATGTCTTTCTTTAGTTCTCCCCCACTTCCCAGAAAGCACTTTTTGGCAAGTAAATCTCCAGTAGGAGGGAGGTAAGCCTTTGAGATATTTCATTGGATCCATTTTATATGTTCTGAGGTCCCAGTCCACAAACGTTTTCTTCTTCATCCCCCCATCCATCCAGTTTGTCATGAATGTTGAATCACAATATGCTTAGCAAAGCTGAGGAGAGCTTGACAGCTAGGCTGGTTGGCATTTTATCATGTGTGGTGTTATTGCCTACATGGCTTGATCTTGCCTGTGAAAGGTGATCCGTGTTGACTACCCCATCCAATTCCACTCTTTTCCCAAATTTCTGCTGTATGGGTGTGCAAACACTGCCCTCACTTACTTATAGCATTACTTATAGCATTATGGGATAATTTGGACTACAATACACATCAGCTCCATGTACCATGGCCAGTAATGGCAAGAAGCTTATGAGGGTTATAGTACAAGCCATCTAAAGCAGCTGGTCTCAAAACATGGATCCCCCAGATGGTTTGGACTTAAAAGTCTCAGCCAGGGTGGCCAGTGGTGATGGATTGTGGGAGCTGAAGTCCAAAACAAACAAATAAAAGTTAGCAAGTTTGAGAAGCTAGAGGATTCCATGTGGCCGCTGGGCCATTTCTTTCCACTTCACTAATAGACTGTGGAGTGTCATTGAAAACCTGAGATTTAGTATAGAGTCTCCACCTCTGAGCTAGCTTTTTCATGTAGCTGGGCCCTTTGCAGTGGTTTCATGTGCAGCCCTGCTTTGCAGCTCATCCTAGGTTTAATTTTTCTACATTTCAGACTTTTGTTGAACACAGGGACAGAGTTTGTTCTCCTCCCCGCTCCAAAGAGTTTAGGAACCCTAGTCCTCATTCACATGCCTGATTAAATATGTTCAAGTGAGCAAGTAAAATTTATTATTCTGCACACCATCCATGTATTCTGGTGCACAAATGTGTCTACCCAGATAGCCATACGTTTTCTTATACTAATCATCATCATTCTTTTGCACACATACAGACTTCCACTCATTCATTGACTCCCTCTTGGGTTGGCGCACTTGAGAGCATCTCCAGTTTAATGAGTGCTGCATAAAAATAGACCACACAAACAGACAGTGTGGAAATGTTTGAAGAGGGAAGACTTCAATTCCCAGGATCTCCCTTGCTGACCTGGGCATTCTGGGAGCTGTAAATGGAAGCAAAGCTCAAGTATTGCAATAATTTGTGTAGGAGGTACAGCACTGCTTTGTGTTTCTTGTTTCCCACCTCAACATCCTTTGGAAACTCATGCAAGAGTTGGGCTGTCTCTGACCCTTATAGGGAGCACATCTGGCTGGAACAGCTGGTGGAGAGAGAGAGAGAGGCCTGGGGTTTGAAGAAAAAGGAGGATAAGGCCAAAAGGATGGGGCCTCAAGGAAGTTACAAGGGGGGGGGGTCAGATCCTCAAAGAGAGGTGCCATCTGGGAGTTGCATTAAAATATAGTTTCCTTTAAAGGGAAAAGAACCCAAATATTTAAACATATTTTTGTAATGTGTAAGCAGTTTTAGATATCTCCCTCAAAGATAAACCTTTAGCATTTCAAAATACTGGGATGTTCTTGTTGCATTCTAGGAAACTATATTTCCTTGTGGTGGATTGGTACCAGTGGCTTATGCTAATGAACTATTTTTCCTACACTAACATAGCAGAGGCTCAGTTACATTCACCACATGACTGCATTTTAACTGCTTTATCTTCATAGGTCAAATTAGCCAATTTATTTTTTGATTAGCAAGTGGCTTATGGAAATGGTTAATCTTGGCTGTTCACAGGATTTATTCTAAGTGAGCAAAAAATTATCAGCTTTTTTGCAGGGGGATCTGTATGTATGGTATGAATGAGACGTTGTGGTTTGGAAGGACTGAAAGCGTATATAGTTAGAAAAAAATTCTGGGAGAATAAAATTACATGTTCCTGCACAATTCCAGAATCTCTCAGTCGGCTTAGATCATTGAATGTCAAGTTATGCCTTCTGATACCCATGCAAACTATATTTTTGAATCTCTGACACTTAAACATAATAATCTTGTTGAATATATTTCTGTATGATTGGCATTCAGTGACTAGGTGGAAAAGGAGAACTAAATTAAATGTATTGATATTTTGGGGTTATCTTAAAGTGAAAACCCCTTTCTTGGATTGTTTTTATGTTAAAGTTGAGTATTATGGAAGCACTGGAATAATTTTATCCTCAAGGGCAAGATTCTGCTATGCTGCAGAAAAGAGCATGACCCAGCATTTACTTTCAGTGACTGAGATTCCCATACAGAAGGGGGGGGGGAGAGACATATTGCTATGGGACAGCATCACATGCCAAGCGGAAGTCTTGAATTGTTTTTGCTTGAGTGATACCTGCTTCTGAAGAGGCAAGCCTCTAAAATTAAAAAAAAAAAAAAGACTTGTCTCTTCAGCAAGAGGAACTAATGCTCAGTTGTGGATCCCCTCCAATGGTGTACATGTGTTCTCTCTTTTTGTTCCCAGTCCACATGTTCAGGAATTCCTGCTATGATGGAGCAATACTAATGGCACTGTAGCAACAACAGCATTGTAGTAACACTGTAGGTCAGGAGGGGGGTGTTAAGTAGTGCAGAAAGCAACTCCTTTATATTCAAATAAGAAATGATATATTGTAAGATTCTCTTATTCTTCCCTTAAATGATGAGTGCACATATAATGTGAAAATTGACTTCTATTTATAGTATGTTTAAATCTAATTTCGTTTGTTACTGTACAAATATTCTTGGTAATACATGCAAGACATATCAGAGTGCTTTATGCCTGTGATGTGTGACTGTGGTACTGTGGTCTTACTTCATGGTGGGGTTTTTGCCCTTGGATTGGAAATAGCACTGAACAAAATCTTCAGAAATTAAGTTATTTTTTTCTGTTTAAATTTTAAGTTATATATATATATATATTTTCTTCCTGATGATACTTGATATAGTATTTATTAGATTTTTTTAATGGAATGCTTACTTTGGAGCTTTTTCAGAATAACAAGCTTGAAAACTGTAATTTTAACTATTTCTTTACATGTTTAAAAATTGAGTGAGAGAAGATGTAGAAGAGTGCATAGAATGTAGCCCTCTTTTTTTCCTGCTGATGCCAGTGAACATATAATGTGGAGGATCTGCCATTTGAGCACAATTTTTTTCACACTTGGATGAATGACCCCGATAATTTACAGTGGAGAATGTGGTTTTACAAACAAGTTGGTATCTCTTATTGTAATTAATAGGGTAGCAGTGCAAGAATACAAGTGCCTCAGTCTCTGGACTGGGATTTTGGTTCCTCTTCCCAATGATAACTCTTAGAAGTATTTTGGGTTTTTTTGAAAAATAAATGTTAAGTGCCATATTGATACCATCGAAGTGTACTGGTGTAACAGAGCTCAATCAAGTTTGCATCGGACTCTTGTCTGGCAGTTTTAAACATCAACAAAGGGCATGCAACTAGAGTGAAAAAGCTGGCAGATGTGCCCATCCTAAGTGAATTGTTGAAGCGTTGTCTTTCTGTTAAAGATTGTTCTTTCCCAATCTTTCTGGGTTGATTTTTTAAAAGAATTTTGCACTTTTATTTTAAATACTTTTTGATGTTTGTTCTTTGGATTTTTTTTAAAAGGTTGCAATAGTTCTGAGCATGATTGTTCATTTTTAAAATGTTCCTTACTCTATAGAAAAGTACTAAAACATTGCACACTTAAGGTTGTTCATTATTATGCTGCAGCTGCTCTGTCTTGCAAAGAGCCTAATTGGAAACCTTTTTGGCTCCGTTGTGGTTTTGATTTCACTGGAGCTGCAATTTTACCTTAATACTGCTTTACTTAAAGAAAAACAAAACACTGGATTTGTCTTCTTCTCCAAGCTGATACTGTGAAGTTAAATGTTTTGAAAGACAGAAAAGAACCAGAGAGAAATCAGTTATTTTTAATTGCTTTTAATCTTGGTGCAGTTCAGATTCAAATATGTATATTTAAAGACACTAATTTTTGTGGGAGAGTTTTTATAGTATACAGTATGTAGAGAAGCTACTGGATTGAACTATATTTTATATATTAAAAAAAGATTCTTTCACTGTTTTATAGTGAACTATTTCCCCCGTTTCCCTCAGTGTTAGTTCTATGCTGTGTTTAGTGTAGGTTTGACAATCTCATAAAAAGAATGATTTCGACAAACTTCCCTTAGTGTTTAGTTTCTGTGTGGAGTTCTCTTTTTTTATATAATTGTGTGTTGGTATGTGCTGTTTTTTTAAAAGGAAAAAACTGTGACAATCGTGATTAGAACCGCTGTCTTTATTAAATAAAACATGTTAGAGTTATAAATGAAATCCCTTTTTTATTTGTCTGTTCTCTCTATAAAAAGTCCTGAAGGTGTCCACATAAAAATGTACGGAGAAATATAATGCCACATGAAATAAGGACTTTGGATAGGTAGGTGAACAGAGATAGAGAAGAAAATTGTGGCTAGAATCCTCTTATCACAGTGTACGTTACTTTTGTTTATGTATATTTAACTATGTAGCAGAAGCACTAAGAAACCTTGTTAATGGATTGTGAAGATGAATAACGGGATGCCAGCCAAAGTATCCCAACATGTCTCAGCATTTTCTATTCTGTGTTCCAATGCAGAACAGGTAGCTAATACCTGATCCAGAGAATAGGATCAGAATTCAAAATGACCATAACAGATTACAGAGCTGGGCCACCAGAACTAACAAAATGAATTTCAACAGGGAGAATTGCAAGGTGCTACACTTAGGTAGAAAAAAAATGAAATGCACAGATATAAGATTGGGGACACATGGGTTGACAACAGTACATGTGAATGGGATTTAGGAGTCCTAGTAGGCCATGTGCTGAACGTGATACAACAGTGTGATACGGCAGCTAGAAAAACCAAGAGAATTCTAGGCTGCATCAATAGGAGTGTTTAGAATGAGGGAAGTAATTATGTCTCTTCATTCTGCCTTGGTCAGACCTCACCTGGAATACTGCATCCAGTTCTGAGCACCACAATTCAAGAAGGATGTTGACCAGATGGAGCATATCCAGAGGGGTGCAACCAAAATGGTGAAAGGTCTTGAAAACGTGCCCTCTGACTACTGGGTGTGTTTAGCCTGAGAAGACAAGGTTAAGAGGAGACATAACCATGTTGATATATTTGAAAGTATGCTATATTGATGATGGAGCAAGCTTGTTTTCTGCTGCTGCAGAGACTAGGACACAGAGCAGTGGATTCAAACTACAGGAAAAGAAACTTCACCTAAACATTAGGAAGAGAACTTCCGAGACGGTAAGAGCTGCTTGAAGGTGGAAGACGCTCCCTTGAAGGTTGTTGGAGTCTCCTTCTTTGGAGGTTTTTAAACAGATCAGATGGCCATCTGTCTCAGGTGCTTTGTGTATTCCTGCATTGCAGGTGCTTGAACTGGATGGCCCTTGTGGTCTCCTAGGATTCTGTGATCCCAGTGCACATTTTGCTGGTGGCTCTACACAATAATAGTACAGCAACCCTTCAGTGGATACAGATGTTACATAACTGCCCAATTCTAATTCCTGCACCATAAGTCTTATGAGAAGGTAAGTCCCAAGCAGGATTCTGGCCAAGATCTCTCTGATAAGCCATCCACATAGGTAAAGAAAAGCAGGAGTGAACTTTTCAAGGCCTCTTGTACTGAAGGAATTAAGGGTGAATCCACACTGCAGAAATAAAGCAGCTTGACATCCCCATACTACTGTGGCAATGCTATGGAAGTATGGGATTTGTAGCTTTGTGAGATATTTTGCTTTCCAGAGCTCTGGTGCCCCACCAAACTACAAGTCCAAGAATTCCATAGCATTAACCAATGGGAGTTAAAGCAGTATCAAACTTCTTTATTCCTGCAGTGTGGCAGCAGCCAGAGTTTACTGGAAGGGATTTCTACAATGATAGGGTCATCAGTTGAGAAACCCCTGTCTGATACTCGCCAACCAGACCAGTTTTGCTCGACAAACAAGGTCACCTGAAGCAGATCTGAGTATATGAGCGGGAAAATATGGATAAGAGTGATCTGTCAGGTAGCCTGACGTCAAATCATTTAGAGTATTCAAGGATTCACATCAGTGCTTGAAAGGTTTGTAAAACCAAGACTGTACACCAGACCTTCAACTCTTCAATTTTTCACTGTCCAGCTCTGACTCCTACTAATATGGCAAATGTATATTAATTATTTATCAGACTGATTGTAGTAAAAGGTTAGCACACAGCATTTTATCACTCCCATGTGAATCATCACACTATTTACATTGATAGACCATTAAAATATATAAATTGATTACAATTCCTGAACAGGGAAACATTCCTTAATTGCTGTGAAAGTAAATATACAACAAACTTGGCAGTACGTTTTACAAAGGTAAAATATAAAATGGTATATTTATCAAATGTTTAGTGGGCCCTTGGTATCCGCTGGGGTTTGGTTCCAGGATCCACCTTGGATACCAAAATCCGTGGATGCTCAAGTCCTATTAAATACAGTGACATAGTGAAATGGTGTCCCATATATAAAATGGAAAAATCAGGGTTTGCTTTTTGGAATTTATACATTTTAAAATATTTTCAAACCGTGAATGCTTGAATCCGTGGATAAAAAATCTGTGGATTTGGGGGACTGATTAATGCCTTTTAGTTTTGATTTTGAAGTCGGAGTTGGCACATTTCTACTGTCTCCATCTAAAATGGCTTCCAATTTTGACACCATATTCCTGTATAAAACACGGAAGCTTGTGGGAATTTTGGAGACTTAGAACCCTTTATTCCCCTAAAGTCAAATTTGTGCATCCCTATTGAACCTATAAAAATTGTCCATCAGTGATACAGTGGTACCTCGGGATACGAATTACCCAGCTTACGAATTTTTCGG
>NC_056522.1:366852896-366863656 GCF_019175285.1 Sceloporus undulatus | reverse complement strand
GGGGGCAATTAGCTTACAGTTGTAAACTGCAGAGTGCTTAGGTGGTATGAAGCAGTATATAAATGAAGCTGCTATTGCTATTAAGCTAAAGTTCCAAATGCATGAGAAAACCAGAAAGTTTTAAATTGAGATTTTAAAATAGTGAGAGATGGAACAGTCTGCAAATGTACAGGGAGACAATTCCAAGAGTATGGAGCAGCAAATGAGGAAGGACAGAGCCAAGCCAAGGAAGAGGAAATCCTTGGTTGTGTAAGAAGCCTATAAGTCTTAAAATGCAAATCTATAGCAGGCTAGTAAACATAAATGAGGGCTGGAGTTTAAACACTGAAACAAGCTTGTACTGCATCCTAGAAGGAATGGGTGACCAATGAAGAAATATCCAAAATGGAATAACATGATCTAAACGATATGTTTTGCTATACAGAATAATTCTTCCACAACACTTTGGGACATTTTAATAAGGGGAGAATATAGAGGAATAATACTCGCTTTCTCCCATGAGAAAGAGAAAAGTACCACAATTGTGTTGTTGTTTTGTGTACCTTCAAGTCATTTCTGACTTATGGCAACCCTATGGTAAACCTCTCACGGGGTTTTCTTGGCATGATGATGATGATGATGTTTATTTATATCCTGCCTTCATCCCAGTACAGGGACTCAGAGGGGGTTTGCTATTCCCTTTGCCAGATGCTGAGAGAGCATGACTTGCCCAGTGGGTTTCATGGCCAAGCTGGAACTTGAACTCTGGTCTCTGGAGTTGTAGCCCAACGTTCAAACCAGTACGCCATGCTGGCTCGCATAATTATAAGTTTTTATCTATTAAAATGAAGTATGTATGAATATGAGGATGAACTAAGTGTAATTTACTTTGGAAGGAGGAGAGTTAAGTACTGGCAATGTCTGTCGGTCTCTCTACATGCCCTCCTTGTACTTGCTCAGTGAGGAAAATACAGGTCATGAACTTCCTTTCCCCCCCTTATAACTTGAATTTCTTTCCCACAAGAAATCAAGAAATAACAAGAGCTGGGGAAAGCTGACCGGAAAAGTGGCTGAAAGGGAGCCGTACCATCTGTGGGATGCTTTTTGAGTTGATGGAGTGACAAAAGTGATAGCCATTGCTTCTGAGGTTACTGGTATGAAGAATGTCAGTCCGTGAAAAGGGAACCCAATCCATCCACAAAGGTGGCTTGCAATACTATCTTGTGATGGGAACATTCTGCACACGTTTGAAAGATGTTTCTTCGTCTTTTCACCTTCCAGAACTGAGCCCTGCAGACCGAGCTAAGCTGCAGTGGTCTTCGTCTGCATTGGTTGAAGTTCTTTCTACACAAAAACTGTTTTTATTATCACAGAATGGCCGGGAGGTTAGGCACAGCCCCAAAATCCTGAGAGCGCTGCCATTCTCAATCCTGCAGCCAAACAAAGGTCTCCTCAAGCGACTGACTAGCTTCTTTCATCCCACATTAAAAATATTTGCTAACCCGGTTTTAATTGAGGGAGCCAAACAATTTGCTTATTGTAATCTTTTTCCCTCCCTGTTTGCTTCTTCCACCCCTTCTTTAGCACAGCTGCACACTTCTGCACACACAGCTGGCGCCTGTGTCCTTTCAGAGTGATTTGTCCTAGAAAATTAAGACTTGCCAACCTGGTTTGAACAAAACGACAACAAGTAAACCCATTAATATTCCTGGGCCTTTATGTGTTTCAGGAGCGACAGCTACTGCAATATTTCCGTTGAGGATTGACATAAGCTGGAGAAGGAGGAGGAATCGGAGTTGCGGTGGGTGGGGAAAAAAGTAATATAGTGGCAGCTTCTTGGCCAAAAATAACTTATGTTGGCCAGAAATGACAACATTTCCAAAGGATCAAACAAAGTAACATCCAGCCACGTGCTTGAATTCACTAGTCTAGGCCTTCCCTCTTGCCCTTTGCTGGATGGAGACTCCTTGGTTTTGTTGGTTCCCCAAAGCCTTCTTGGAGACCAGGGTTCAATTTTCAGCTCAGCCATGAAACCCACTGGGTGACCTTGGGCAAGTCACACACTCTCAGCCTCAGGGGAGGACAATGGCAAACCTCTGAACAAATCATGCCAAGTAAACCCCATGCTAGGGTCGCCTTAAGGTCGCCATAAGTCGGAAGCAACTTGAAACATATGACAAACACCAAAAAAGACCTTCCAATTGCTTGCACCTCTTCTCCTTCCTCCAGTTTCTTCTTCACCATTCTGTCTTCTTTTCTGTGCTGTGCAAAGAACCGTTGTTGTTGTTGTGTGCCTTCAAGTTGCTCCCGACTTATGGCCACCCTAACTTGAATCTGTCACGGGTTTTTTCTTGGCAAGATTTGTTCACAGGAGATTTGCCATTGCCTTCCCCGTGAGGCTGAGAGAGTGTGACTTGCCCAAGGTCACCCAGTGGGTTTCATGGCTGAGCCAGGAATCTAACCCTGGTCTCCACAGTCACATTCCAACACTTGAACCACTATGCCACGTTGTATAACAATTCACAACAACAGTGCAACTTTCATGTCTTGGAAATGCCTTGGGAGATAGGAAAATCTTTTAGCCAGTCAACATATTCAGGAAAGTTGGCCATGTAGCAAAATACAAAAATAAATAAAAAATAAAACAAAACCCAAAATCTACAAAAGAACAATATCTTTATTGGCCAACTGAAATGGAAAAAAAATTACATCATGCAAGCTATCAAAGCTTTGCTGGCATCAGGCAAAGGAGAATACAGGAGAAGAAAAATGTATTTTGTCTTAGATGTTCTCCTGTTGTCAGTTAAGATAGTCTAGAGAAGGGGATCCCAACCTTTTTCACTTGCGGAACCCTAAAGGCTCAATGGAGCACAGGTTGGGAACAGCTGGTTTAGAGGGATCTCAGCTCAAGCAGAGGCTATTCCCTTTCTTGGTCATGTGGAGACCAGGAGGGCAATAAAAAGACAGGTAGTTGTTTGAGTGTTGGACTATGACTCTGGAAATGAGGGTTCAATTTCCGTCTTGGCCATGGAAAGCCACTAGGTGACCTTGGGCGAGTCACATATTCTCAGCCCCAGAAAACCCAGTTATAGATTCATATTAGGGTCACCATATATTGGTAATTACTTGAAAGTACACAAAACATCAAGAAATACAATTTCAACTCCACTAACAACAGAAAAGTAAAGTAGTCAGTAGTCACAGAGGCCAAGTTGGCTCTTTTGCATCCATTAGGTAAGAGTATAAGAAAAGCCATGTTGGATCAGACCAGAGTCTTGTTTAGTCTAGTGTTCTATTCACATACAGTGGCATCCTATTAGTGATATAACATGTGCATATGCCTCTGTTGGATGGGAAACAAGGAGTTGCTCTCTAACCCAGAGGAGAGCAAAATGTGGTCACATGTAACCCGTTACCTTCTGTTGTTAAATGGCCCAACATGAAAATACAGCACATCACCTGCCAGTCTTCTCTCCCCCAAGCTAAACATATTCAACTCCTTTAGCTGTTCCTCATAGGTTTGTTTTCCAGACTTTTAAATATTCTGGTTGCCCTCTTTTGAACATGTTCCAGCTTGCCAATATCTTTTTTGAACACTGGCGCACAGAACTGGACACGGTATTCCAGGTGAGGCCTAACCAAAGCCAAGTAAAGTGCTATTGTTCTGTTCCATGATCTGGAAAATATACTCTTGTTGTTGCAGCTCAGATTTGCATTGGCTTTTTTGCCGCTACATCACACTATGTGAGCTCAAGAATTGTGTGGAAACAGATAGATTACATGGGTAGTAACAGAGCTTGGAAACTTGTTTTTTAAAAGTAATTAGTTATAGTTTCAAGCCCTCAAAGTATTTAGTTGCCATTATATTTATTATTTTTAAAAGTAACACCTTCTCAAAAGTAATTCTAGAGTTAGTTTTAATTACTTTAAAGGAAGCACCTCTGAAGATTACAAGAAGAAAACACTCTCTTCTGCCCATTTCTTTGTTGCTTCAACACCTACAACAGAGCATGAGGCAGGAGCACAAGGCAGCCCTTGAACCACTTGAGAGTTCTTGTGGCATTCAGTGAGTCTACACTGCTGAACATACAAACAAAATGACCGTGGAAGATCTACATAAATTCAACCTATATACTTGACTATAAGTCGACCTCATGTATAAGCCAAGGGCAGGTTTGGGGACCAAAATTATAGATTTTGATATGACTCATGGATAAGTCGAGGATAAAACTTAGGGGCATGTAACAAAGGATCTAGAATGAAGCAGAGGAAAACAATGCCAAAGAACTTACAAAATTTCATCAGGCATAAGGTGTGCTCACACTAAAGGTTGGATGTATGAGAGGGTAGAGGGGGATTAGTCCTTGCAGGACAGATTATACTCTTGCCTTTTACCAGGAGATGTTTCCTTTTCTTAATAAGAGTTAAATTACAGATCTTACATTGACCAATGGATAAGTCGACTCAGATTTTTTCGATCAATTTTTTTGACTAACATTTCTAGACTTAAACATGAGTATATACAGTAGTAAAAGATTTTCTGTACCTTGGATCAAATATTGATCAGAAAGTAAACTGCAGTCAAGAAATAAGAAGACTAGGAATGGCAAGGGCAGCGATGAAAGAACTAGACAAGATCCTAAAGCAATAGCAAGTACATTTCTATACCGCTTATCACTAGCCCTCCTTAAGCGTTTTACAATGTGTAAACCAATTGCCCCCAACAATCTGGGAACTCATTTTACCAACCTACGAAAGAATGGAAGCTAAGTGGACCTTGGAGCCCTCCTCTAGGATCAAACTTACAATGTCATGGCTGTACCAGCATTTAACCACTGTGCCACCAGGGCTCAGAGTGATGCCAAAGAGGAAATATATACAAATGAACACTAAACTCAGAATCGTCCAATCCATTGTATTCTGTATCACCATGTATGGGTGTGAGAGCTGGATAGTGAAGAAAGTGGATAAAAAGAAAATTAACTCATATGAGATGTTGTGCTGGAGAAGAGTGCTGAGAATACCATAAGCAGCCAAAAGGACAAACAATTGGGTTCTAGAACAAATCAAGCCTGAACTCTCCCTGGGAGCCAAGATGATTAAACTGAGGTGGTCATACTATGGCCACATCATTAGAAAAGACAATAATGGTAGGAAAGGTAGAGGGAAGTAGAAAGAGAGGAAGATTGCACATCAGATGGCCAGACTCAGTTAGGGAGGCCATGGGCCTGAATCTCCAAGACTTAAGCAGAACATTGGAGGATTGGGGGGCTTGGAGATGTCTCATCCATGGGGTTGTCATGAGTCAAGGTCGGCTCAAGGAGAGCTAACAACAACAACCACTCTTGTAACTGTAAAAGTAACTAAAAGTTACTACTACACTACAAAAGGAGTGAATCCATCATTTGATTAAAATCACAGTGTGATCGAGTATATCTTTGTTATTGGGGAATGGAGTGCTCCTTTAGCTAAATGTCTTCCTTCATAATTTGAGCCATTGATGTTGGTATAGCTCAGTAGTGGAGAATGTGTGGCTCTCCAGATGATTGTGAATTGTTATTCCCATCATGCTTGACCACTGGCTATGCAGCGGGTTCTGGAGTCTTAATAACATCTGGAGGGTCAAAGATTCCCCACCCATAGCTAATAAATTGAAATGGCCAATATGCTCTGGTTAGCACACACCAATAGCATACCTTTCAATATTCCACAAAATGGCTGAACGACCTGAGAATGTGGTCAAGATGGTAAAAGATATTAATGAGGGAGAACAGACAAACTGGTACCACTTTGTACAGCATCTGAAGAAGTGGTTTTATATCCACAAAAGCCATATTTCCTCCAGACTTTCCCACCCTTCCTTGCTCCATTTTATGCTGCAAGAGACTAATGTTCTTTGAGGACAAGCTAGCAGAGGCTTCAGCGGTTTGCTTTTGCCTCTGTCTACTGCAAAGCACAAGATCCCACCTCTCTTCCCCTGTCTCCCCTGCTAACTACTTTTGCACTTTGAATTCAAGTTTGCAGCAACTAAAATAAACCAGAACAAAGGGGAAAAGTTGGAGGAGGAGGAGAGAAACTGGGACATTTTAAAAACAGCTGGAAAAGTGGGATGACAAAGAATTATTTGGGACTGTCCCTACTGAATTGGGATAATTGCAAGGTATGTGCACAGTATCCAGGGACTTGCAATTTAGGGAACTGCATTTTGAATTCTCAGCCAGAGAGCAATAGTGCCCCACTAAACTACAAGTCCTGAGATTCCATAAGAAAGAATAACTGTGTTATAATTTTGTAGTGTGAAGGTCCTGGATGGGCAACCTGCTTTAAGGGAGTTTCCAGTCTTTAGGATGCACTCTGTTTCCTTACACCCTCCTAGCTTTCCCTGGTTTCTCTTTTATGAATAAGCCCTTTAAACCACAGAGCTGCTCTATTCCAGTTCCCTAAGAAGTGCTGGCATCTGGACAGATTGCATTCCTTTGGACCCTGTGATGGAAAGAATGAGCTCAAGAACAAAGAGTCAAATGCTTAGGTCTGTACCCAGAAATCTGATATTCAAGGAAAAGGTATAGGAATTAGCTGAATGGATTGGCTTCAAATAGGTGGACCTCAATATGAGAGGCTACATTTGCGAGCAGAGCTGATAGTTTTTATCCAAAAAGTCTGGTCCAGACCTTCTGGGTGCCAACAAATAAATGGATGGTGTTACTTGTATTTAATGTATTGTGTTTAAATTAGATACAGGGGGGCAGTTTTGATTGAAGGGGAGAAATTAGCCATTTTGGCAAGTCAGAATCCCTCCTGCTTTAGTACTGTATGAATCTTAATGTTTTTAATATTGCTTCCTGCCCTTTTTTGCTGGTTGCAGTTGCCTTGAAAGTTCCCCTGCTCCTTTCCTGGTATTGTTTCTTCCTCTTACCTGGATTAGCCACATGGGTGATCTTATCGAATCAGGGATCACATGATAAAGGGATGACATCAGAACTCGATGTAGCCAATCAGCTTTAATTGGATGATGTCAGAGAGGGCAAGAGAGGGCAGCCGAGAGCGAAAAAGCAAGGGTTTTTTTGTGAAGCTTTTGGAAACAAGCGAATAGATTTTTTTGGGAAGGGGAGGAAGCAAAAATAATCAAAAAGTATCCAACACTAGTGAAATATTGGGAGTGTTTTGGTTCGTCTGTTGCTTAAAGGCATAGAGCCTACACCAGGAGTGAGACACTTTTCACAATCCAGATGTTTTGGATGACAATTCCCATGATTCCTCACTGTGGCCCTTTCTGGGGGAGGCTGATGGAATTGTAGGCCAAAACATCTGGGCAGCCAGTGGTTCCCCACCCCTGGACAACACTATAGTTCCATTCCATCTTGAAGACATTAGGATGGGTGGTTATATTTCAAAATGATTAAAAAATTTAAAGTATGATTAAAACCAGATACAGGTAGCATTTGCCAAAGGTGAGAAATCAAATCCAGGAAGTGAGTGTTAAAATCTTTAATTCTAATGCATTGTTTGGCCTTTGAAAGACTGTTCAGATGAAGAGGAAATTATTAATAGAGGACGAGAAGCTAGTTCATGTGGTTTTTTGGGGGGGAAGTGTCTCACATTTGTGGGGCAATCATTAACAACACATCTCCAGGTGAAATTGTTATTTTTTGTTGTTGTGTATTTCCAAGTCAACTATGATGTGTTTCCAAGTCAACTACAATATATTTCAAGGCGGTCTTCCATTTCCTTGGTAAAGTGGAAGGCAGTAAGAAAAGAGGGAAACCTCACTCGCTCAAAGATGCCATGGCCTCAGTTTGCAAGACCTGAGCAGAGCTGTTGAGGCCAGGAAGCTTGGAGGTCTCTTATTCATAGGGTTACCATAATTCAAAGTTGACTTGACATAAAATAACAACATAGGCTGAAAGATGTGACTTGCCGATGAGTGGTGACCATGGTTGAGCAGGGAGTCTAACCCTGGTCTCCCAGAAACCTAGTTGAAAATGCAGGCCCCTGCAACACACAGGTTCCAATCCAGCTACTGTTGTTTATCATTTTAAACAACAGATTAAAAGAAATAGTTAAAATTTCACAAAATACAATGGTTATAAAGTGATTAAACTATCAACAAAACTTTGAACCAAGTTAAAAGGACAAACCATTATAAAAAAAACCATGCAACAAAGATAACAAATAGAAAACCCAGCATATTGTTTAGGTGGGACTGGCCTTGTACAATCAGTCCTCAAAGGATGGTTGAAAAAGAAAGATTTACAGAAAGAGAGTAGGGAAGAGCAAGTCTAACCTCTCTGGAAGGGAGTTTCAGATCCTGGGGCAGCCACTAAGAAGGCCCTTTCACAACTTAGCCATGCACAATTGTCCAAGGTTGGTATGAGATTTCTGTTCTTGGACACAGTGTTGTGATGAGTTGTAAGACTTAGTTCTTTTTAACATTACACAGTTGTAACAGTTTGAAAGCTCTTTAATAGCAATGGCTCCCTCCTGTGCAATCCTGGGATTTGAAGTTGAGGAAGCCAGTGTGGTGTCATGGTTGCAGTGTTGGACTACAACTTTGGAGAACAGGGTTCAAATTCCTGGCCCTGGAAACCCACTGGGTGACCTTGAGCAAGTCATATTCTCTGAGTTCCAGAGAAAAGCAAATGCAAACTTCTTCTGAACAATCTTGCCAACAAAATCCCATCATACAAGGACGTAGCCAGGATTTTGGGAAGGGGGGGGGTCAAGACTAAGTGCCACCATTTTGAGACAAAAAGGGGGTCGAGCGTTTACCCTCGACACCTTGATGGCACCACTTTAACTTCCGTTATGGCTTCGTGCAATGGAATCTTGGGAACTGTAGTTGAGTCATCTGTCAGGTGCCACAACAAACTACAAATCCCAGCATTTCACAACATGGAGCCAAGGGCAGTTAAAGTGGCATCAAACTGGATTATTTTTTTTCAGTGCAGATACAAACTGAGTCCTTCCTCTGAAGGTGTTTACATCAGATAATGAGCGGCAGCCACTCTGTTCATGCTCAGAGACACTCTGCTCATAGCTTGGGAGAACGGTAAATTCCACATCTGACTGAGCTACGAACCCGGCTGCATCCAAAAACACATTTCATTCCCACTTCAAAGAGGGATTTTTAATTTTGAGATACAACACACACACACACACACACCACCACCACCTTTTAATTCCAAGACTACTACCTACCTACCTATCTATCTATCTATCTACCATTTTTTAATTCCAAGCCTTTCTTTTATATTAAACAAAACCCCTTAAGAGAATCCTATTTTGGGAGAAGGCAGGGTAAAAATCAATAAATAAAAATTGGTAGTGCAATAGGTCCATCAGTGCATGCGTGCATTATAAGACTTTATCCTTTATACATTTAAAAACTATTAAAATCACAGTAGGCTCAGAGTGCTACAGAATCATGGAATCATAGAGTTTAGAAGGACCCCAGAGGGCCATCAGTCCAACCCCATTCTGCCATGCAGGAACTCCAGTCCAAAGCATCCTCAACAAATTATGAATGGAGGTGTCCATCTCATTGTAGAAAGATATACTATAGATTAATGCATGGAAAATCACCACCTGAGTCCGTATATTGGGAGAAAGGCGGGATATAAGAAAATAAACACAACAACAATACTGGATGTTGTAGTTTTGTGTAGACATTTAGCCTTCTTTGTCAGAGAGCTCTGGTGCACAACATACTACAAGTCCAGGATGTCCATAGCATTAAGGCAGTGTCGAACGGGATATTCCTGCATGGTGCAGCCTATTAACTGCAGTTCCCACAGTCTGTGGTGCTGCTGGATGATGGGGCCTGCAGTCTAGCATGGCCTGGAGCAGGGCCATAGGACTTCCACCCATGATCCATCATCTTAGATTGATTCCATATTTAATTAATTAATCATAAAACATAGATTAGAAGAGCACCACGAAGGCCATCCGTCCAACCCCATTCGGCCATGCAGGAACTCTCCATCAAGCATCCCCATTGACATTGGCTGAAAAGGGCCAGCTAACTGTATTTATTCTCTTTGTCTTTTAAAAAAGGGAAAAACAGCTGGAAGAAACAAGGCTGGGAAGGAAGCCTCTGTGCTTTTTGCATCACAGACCCACCTCTTTTTTTGTCCAGAAATGACTGTTTTTGAAAACAGGAGAAATGTCCAGAGTACAGTCTGAGTCTCCTTTCTCTGGACTTCCAAAACCCAAACTGACCCTGAGAGCACTGGTCTGACCCCCAACTCAAGGAAACGTGGAAATCCTGAAGGTTTAGATCAATTACTGAATTATTGAATATACGGCATAGTGGTCTCAGGGTTTGTGCAAGCTCAGTATGCAGCAGCACAACATTATTTTAAAATATAGTGCATTAAATTACCTTCAGTCTATGTCTGAGATGCATAGGAAACATACATGGATCCCATCTCCCAGTATAATATCCCATTAGACAAATACTGTATATAAATATACCAAAAGCTGAAAACTCCAAAATCCAAAATACTCTAATCCTCAGCATTTGGGTAAGGGATATTATTAGTATATACTATATTGTACATGGATATAACAGCTAAAGTTAGAAGTCACCTTTTTCTTTCTTTTATATTTTCCTTTTAGAAGCTTTTCCTTCCTTTTTCTTTCTTTTCTTTTTCTTTTCTTTTTCTTCTTCCTTTCTCTTCTCTTCTCTTCCTTTTCTTTTTCCTTTCTTTTTCAGTTCTCCTCTCCCTCTTATTCTTTCTTTTCTTTCTTTCCTTTTTTTTCCCTTCCTTTCCCTTCTTCCT